>NW_020173758.1:9379743-9491107 GCF_003031525.2 Neophocaena asiaeorientalis asiaeorientalis
AAGTACCAGTTATTGTGTTGTGGATAAAACTGCATAATAAAAGTAAAATGCGAGGGAGGCTTTGGAGAACAACTTTCTTATTGAATGTGGAAGAGAAAATCAAGCTTAGTAGCTGAAAATTATTTTCAGAGCTTTAGATGGCCATCATGCAGCAAATGTCAGTCATTTTTGTTTATACATGCCTTCAAAATTTTATTTAAAACTTCCTTAATTATCTTTATGCACATTATTTGATTCATTTTTTGATTCATTTTTAAACTTAAAAATATTTTATATTTGTTGATTTGACTTTGTCCTGACAAATTATGTGTATATTTGTATATATTTATGTAATAGCATTTAATATAATATAAAACGTGTATATATTTACATACACATATATTTCAGATTTCTGGCTTTTATTCTATTTTGTTGGTCTTATTTTCCTCTTTGGAAGGAGGGAAACTTGATCAGGTTTAGCAGCATTGTTGGTATTTCATCAAAGAATGTTGATGGGCATTTTCTTATTTGACAGATTGCAGCTCTTTTCTTCGTTATCCAGAATTCCATGAACACTCTACAAAAGCAATGAAAGGCTGAAACTTGTCATTGTTATTGTACCTCTGCCTTTGTGCTTTGACACTTTTGCTCTCAAATGTTATCAAATCAATGCAATCTAATCAAAATGCATTGCTAGTATGATCAGGGTTATAGATAACTTGACACTATACACTGCCAGATAACAGGTGTTTATTTATTTTGGAATACTGAACAGTATGGCATGTGTATGTACAAAGCTGTTTATATATCTGCAGAGATGATTTGTGTCCATATAAAAGAATTATCCAAGAAGGCTGCATTCTCCAAAATTAAAAAAAAACATATATACTTTCAATGATTGAAGGCTTATTTCTTGGCTTCCCATGATTCAGAATATGACCTCATTACACTTACTAGCATGAATAAAAAGTAATTTATTATCTTAAAGTAACTATGTAAACACTAAGAACAGCCTAAATATATTATGATTCACTGCCATATTTTGAAATCAAATATATTATTGTTTAAACATATATTATAATAATAGTATATATTTTTAAATTTTAGGTAAGTAGCTTAAAAAATACAATCACAGATATAATTATAGTTGTCTCTATTATTTAAAAATTTTGATATTTATCATTCTATATGTTATCTCATACATAATTTTTCTCTCTAAATAGTATCATTATATTTAAATATAAATATGATATTTATGATATATGATATTTATATTTGATATTTATATTTAAAAATTTTGATATTTATCATTCTATATGTTATCTCATACATAATTTTTCTCTCTAAATAGTATCAAACTATACAAAGTTTTATAATTAAAAAAAATTCATCAATAGAATGTGTACATTCTTCTAGGTCAATAAATATGCTTTTAAACTATCTTAAAGCCCATAAAATATTCTCCCTGGAGAAGTGAAATAATAGCCATGATTGGAAAAAAACATTTTAACCATAATACAGAAATGGACTCTACTACTTCCTTCCTTCCTTGCTGTTTCTTCCTTTCTTCCATACACTTTTCCTTTTTTTTTCTATTTTATTGATTTATAAAAACCTAAGCATAGCATGAAATTCAAAAGGAAATAAAGTGTAAAGAATGAAAACTCTGCCTCATATCCCTTTCTTTAGTCCTTCTGTTCTCTTTCCCAGTGGTCACTTTACCAACTTTCTGTCTGTCCTTTCTGAAATACTATAAGCATTCACAAGCATCTATGTATAAAGAAGAGATTTTTCTCTTATTTGGGTAAAATTGCATAAAAATTAAGAGCATGGATTATAGAACAAGATTGCCTGAGTTTAAAGCCAAGATCTGCCACTTTTTAACTCTTTAAACTTTGGATTATTTACATAACATTATGGGCAATGCTTTTTAAATCTATAGTTGTATATTATAGATGCAAGTATATAGAGGAAGAAGTATAGAAGTTTGTCAGAAAATATATGAATACATTATTTTCTAAATTTTGTGATCCCTTAGTATTTACCAGCATTTTAGAATGTTCAACTTGTGTGATTTTTACTTATCCTAATAAAATATTGTGTTGAATCTATTTTCTACTCACAATTTTATATTATTTCTAAAGGCCCCTCAAATTGCATGAATTTCTGATCCCACAGTTCTTGATTTGTCCCAGCCTATAAGGTGTTCAAGCTCTTAACTGTACCCACTGACACCTAATCCATAGATGCATATTTTTAACTTCTCCAAATAGTCCACATTAAGGTTTCTGTAGGGAAGTTTCAATCTCCCATAGGCAGAGAATAAAGAAAGCAATCTGGGAATTTACATGCTTCTCAAAGAGTTTTGCCTCACATTTTTCTTTTATCCGGATTCTGAAAAATTTTTTTCTGATTAAAGTCTAGTTATCTGTCACTATTTCTCCCTGACTCTAGCTACAAAATTATCTACCTTGTTTTAGCTTGATACTATATCCTTCCATAGAAAGAAGGCATGAAATCTGAGGAGCTAAACAGTATGCAAATCTTGACAGGAAACCTAGGAAGAATTCAGAGAAGTAATTTGTTAAAGTAACAAATTAACTAATACTGAAAATGCTTCACCTAAAATACATAAGAGTCACTAACATATGGTTGTTTGGCAACCAGATTACTTTAGTTGTTCTCAAACCTAGCTGGGTATCAGGAACAATGAAAAAATTTTAAAACATTAACTCTTTCAAATAGTTCTTTTACCTAAATCTATTGGACCAGAGTGGCTGGAGGTCTAAGATCTCATTTTAAAAAAATTTCCCAGAGTGAGTCAGATGCAAATTGCTCCAATGCGTGTTCAATAAATGCTGACCTAGGAGTTCCCTACTTATACCATAGAGCATTGAATCTCTGGGATTAACCCCTTAGTTGGCCAACTATTTTCTATGATCTGACTTTGTCATTATTGGGACGAATTAGGCACTTACTTGATCCAGGGTTTAGATAATTTTATTTGTTTTAAACTTGCTCTTCTCAACTCTTTTTCTAACATTTTTTGAGAAACTACTATTACTGGATACTGTGCAAGGAAATTTTAATCATATTTTCCTTAAGTCTTTGCCAACACTATTATGGCTTGAATTGTGCCCCCAAAGGCAATGTTGAAGTTCTAAGCCCCAGTATCTTAACAATGTGGCCTTATTTGGAAGTAAGATTGCTGCAGATATAGCTAGTTAAGATAAAGTCATACTGGAGTAGGACAGTGGGCCCTTAATTCAATGTGACTAGTGTCTTTATTGGAAACACAGAGGAGACACAGAGAGAGATACACAGGGAAAATGGATGTCACAACAGAAGCAGAGATTGGAGTGACACAGCCACAAGCCAAGGAACACCAAGGATTGCTGGAAAACCACTAGAAACTAGGAGAGAGGCAAGGAAGAATTCTCCCCTACTTGTTTCAGAGGAAGAATGACACTGACGACACCTTGATTTCATACTTCTAGCCTGTGGAACTGTGAGACAATAAATGTCTGTTGTTTCAAGCCATCTAGTTTATGGTACTTTGCTATGGGAGCCTTAGAAAACTAATACAAGCTTGGTGAGATAGACTGTCATTTTCATTTTACCAATGAAAAATTGGGGCTTGGAAAGTTTAAGGAAGTTATCCAAGTTTACTATATAAATGGTAAATAGTATTTTCTGGTGCTAAGTCCAGTGTTCTTGCCACTGTTTTTCTTATTATTGTTTTTTTTTTTTTAAAGTGTTTATTAAACTCATGTATTCTACTGTGATCAAATATGCTAAAAGAGTTATTCTATAAAAGTGTTTGAGTGGAATCTTAGGTGTAGTCTTCTCTCAAGAATAAATAGCATTAGAGTTCCTTTTTTTTAATAAGAGAAATAAAGTACTGACATTCTCTGGTATCTCTAATTGGATGCGATATGTTGAATTCTGTCAACTCAGTTCATCCCTCTGTCCTCTCTGACACCCCTTGAAATCAATGAGAATGCAAAAATTAAATCAGACAATATGTGCTGGGAGAATCGTAAAAGCTGTATAATCTAAATACTGTGGTTAATGACTGAACACATGAAAAGCACAGTAGAAGTCTATTTATAAAAATCAATACCAGTCCTCATTTGTAGAGTCAACTTTTACTGTCTTTTCAGTTAACGTCAGATTTGAGGAAATGTTTTATATGCATCATTTTTAGAAATTCTCTTCAGCTGCAGGTTTGGAATAAAAATCAAAACATTCATGGGATTGTTTTGCTGTGTATGAATGCAGATACGAAATGATATTTAGAAATAAATGAAAGTATATAGTTTAACAAAAGGAGTTTCAGAGAACATTTTATTTCTTTAGGTTCATGCAGTAAAACTCATGAGATAGACACCCTTAAAATGGGACTACCTTCAGGTTTCAATGATTATATGATGTTGTCAATAATGTTATAATAAAGCATCCATATGTGAAAATGCTTAATATAATTAACAATGGCAATATTAGAATATTCCTGATTTTATTTTATTTAATCTTCAGTATATTTGATAGAGTAAATTGGACACAATTTAGCAGTATTAGTTATCTGTATTCTGTTTTAATCTTCAGTATATTTGATAGAGTAAATTGGACACATAATTTAGCAGTATTAGTTATCTGTATTCTGGACAGTCCATTGAATATGGAAAGTTTCCTAAAATAACATGAATACATTTAGTGCCTTGATCACATATCATCTCCTGAAAGAAAATGAAGTCCCATGGATAATATAATCATCAAAGAAAATTTGTAATACAATTGCATCATTTTAATTTTATTTTCTGCTCTATCTCTGAGACTTTTTTTGTAAAAACTTTGCATCTTCTAAAAATGAATCATCAATTTTCCTTTACTTATTCTAAAATGAAAAATGCCAAGTGATTAGAAACAACACAAACTAAGTCTGCAAGTGCATATAGGAAGATCAGTTGGACTGAGGGAGCCTCTAGAGGCCAATTGGCTTTGTCATATGCAAGATGCTCAAGTTAAATTTTCAGCCTGAATTTCCTACCTTATTGTTCACTAGAAGAATTATAACACATTTAAACTAATGCTAACCCATTTAATGTTAAAACAAATTTAATAAATTGTATTCTTTTAACTAAGAGGAAAAAATAATGTAACATAATTAAATAACCTCATAGAATTATAACCTCATGGAATTCTTCTGTACAGGAGATTTGTCTCTACTCACTATTTATTTATTTACTCATGTATTTATTTATATCAGTATGGACTTGTGAATATTGTTTCAGCTTTGGCCATTGAGATTTCTTACAGTGGCTGCTGTGTCCCTTTAACATACTTCCATCATTGTTTCTTTCTTGTTGTTTGTTTGCTTTTCTGTCAGGTTTTTAGCTTGTCCTTACTTTCTAGCACTAAAATATGTTCCAGGTTCATATTGTGTATGTCCTGCCATCATCCCAGAATCAGCCATTTCTCCAATGAACTCAAATTCCTTTTATTGGAGAATGGCATTGGAAACTAAGTTTTGGGTACTGGTATATTACTGAGGCCTCATTTCTTCTAGACCCTCTCAGCTGACAAATTAACACAGACATAAACATACATGCAGGTGTGCACGTGTGTGTGTGTGTATGTACTAGCCTGTACGTATATACACATCTGTAACTATTTCTGTGTGTTACTAATTTATTTATATTAAGCTAAACATGAATTCATACTGATATCTCTGACTCTAATCAATCATTATGTGGATTGTTCTGCCCTGTTTCATTTGCTTATTTGTAACTTCCAACTCCATCTGTAAGAAACTTGACTTCTTCCACCTCACATCCATTTACTTAGTTGTTCAATCCCAGTATACATATAGAGCAGTATTCGAATTTTTAATCCAACTCCCAAGAGAAACAATTTTATTAACTAGAGTATAGTATTCTGGTATAGTGTCTTTTGCCTTTAAGCTTATAAACTCTCTATTCATTTCCAAAGTTACTTTTCCTTCATTCTTCATTCTTCTTTAAAGTACCTTCTACTACATTTGTAGTACAGTTACATTGTTTTCTCACATTCTATATTCCATGATAGAGTCATCAGATCTCCTAAATGATATTTTTAAAATTTGTATTAATTAAGGTTCATTTTTGTGCTATAAAGTTCAATAGATTTTGACAAATGTGTAGTGTCACATATCCCTAATAACAGTATTATACAGATACTAAAAAAAAAAAAAAATCCCTTTTGCTTCATGTAGTCAACCCTGCTCCCCAACCCAAACCTTTGGTAACCCTGATTTTCTTTTATGATCCCTATGGTTTTGTTTTCCAGAATTTTATAAAATTGGAGTCATACAGTGTGTATAACTTTTCACACTTGTTCCTTTCACTTAGCAATATGCATTTGACATAATTCATGTTGTTTCATGCTTAGTATCTCATTATATTTAATGCTGAATAATATTCCATTGTATGGTTGTAGCACAGTTTTTTTTATCCATTCACCTATTGAAGGACATCTTAGTTAATTCTAAATTTTAGTGATGTGAATAAGGCTGCAATAAACATTTGCATTTTTCTGTGGACATAAGTTTTCAAAATAGTTGAGAAAACACACAGAAACCCAATTGCTGGATCATAGGGTAAACTGCATTTTGCCTTGCAAGAAACTGTAAAACTGTTTGCCAAGGTGGTTGTACAATTTTGAAATCCCACCAGTAAAGAATGAAAGTTCCTGTAGCTCTACATTCTCACTGACATTGGGTATAGCCAGTTATTTTGTATATGAGACATTCCAATACGTATATACCATGTCTTCTTTTCATTTTCAATTCTTTAATGACAAATGATCTTGAGCATGTTTTCTTGTGCTTATTTGCTGTCTTTGTGTCTTCTTTGCTGAAGTGTCCATTCTGAACTTTTCTCCATTTTAAAAATTATGTTATCTCCTTACTCTAGAGTTTTGAAAGTTCTTTGTAATTTTGGATCCAAGTACTTCATCACATATGCCTTTTATAAATATTTTATCTTATTTTGTCTATTTATTTTTTGATCTATTTATTTTTTTAACTGTGTCCTTCACAAAGTGCAGAAGTTTTAATTTTTTTTCTATTTTATTTCTTTTTATTGATGTATAGTTGATCTACAATGTTGTGTTAATTTCTGGTGTACAGCAAAGTCATTGTGTTATACAAATGTATATATCTGCTAATCCCAAAGTCCTTATTTATCCCTCCTGCCACTTTTCCCCTTTGGTAACCATAAGTTTGTTTTCTATGTCTATGAGTCTCTTTCTGTTCTGTAAGCAAATTCATTTGTATCAAATTTTAGATTCCACATATAAATGATATCATATGATATTTGCCTTTCTCTGATAGACTTAATTCACTTAGTATGATAATCTCTAGGTCTATCCATGTTCATGCAAATGGCATTATTTAATTCTTTTTCATGGCTGAGCAGTAGTCCATTGTGTGTGTTTGTGTGTGTGTGTGTGTATATATATACATATATATACTTGTATATATATGTGTGTGCAGATATATATATGTATATCACATTTTCTTTACACATTCATCTGCTGATGGATATTTATGTTGCTTCCATGTCTTGGTTATTGTACAGAGCACTGTTATCAACATTGGGGTGCATGTATCCTTTCAAATTAGAGTTTTCATTTTTTCTGGATATATGCTCAAGACTGGGATGGCTGAATCATATGGTAACTCTTTTTTTTAGTTTTTTTAAGGAACCTCCATACTGTTTTCCATAGTGGCTGTACAAATTTACAGTTGCACCAATAATGAAGAAGTGTTCCCTTTTCTCAACACCCTCTTTAGCATTTATTATTTGTAGTCTTTAATGATGGCCATTCTGACTCATTGTAGTTTTGGTTTGCATTTCTCTAATAATTAGCAATGTTAGCATATTTTCATGTACCTGTTGGCCATCTGTATGTCTTCTTTGGAGAAATGTCTATTTAGATATTCTGCCCATTTTCTGATTGGGTTGTTTGTTTGCTTCTTGTTGTTGTTGTTATTAAGTTGTGTAGGCTATTTGCATATTTTTAAAATTGATCCCTTGGTAGTCATATTGTTTGCAAATATTTTCTCCCACTCCATAGGTTGCCTTTTTGTTTATGGTTTCCTTTGCTGTGCAAAATCTTATAAGTTTGATTAGGTCTCATTTGTTTACTTTTGTTTTTATTTCTTTTTCCTTGGGAGACTGACTTAAGAAAACATTGGTATAATTTATGTCAGAATATTTTGCCTATGTTGCTTCTTGGAGTTTTATGGTGTCATGACTTATATTTAAGCCTTAAGCTATTTTAAGTTTATTTTTGTATATGGTGTGAGGGAGTGTTCTAACTTTATTGACTTACATGCAGCTGTCCTGCTTTCCAAAGGCCACTTGCTAAAGAGATTGTATTTACTTCATTGTATATTCTTCTCACCTCCTTTGTCAAAGATTAATTGCCTATAGGTGTGTGGGTTTGTTCCTGGGCTCTCTATTCTATTCCATTGATCCATGTGTCTGTTTTTGTGCCAATACCACAGTTTTGATTACTATAGCTTTGTAGTATTGTCTGAAGTCAGGGAGGGTTATGCCTCCAGCTTTGTTATTTTTCCTCAGGATTGCTTTGGCAATTCTGTGTCTTTTGTGGTTCCATATAAATTTTAGGATTATTTGTTGCAGTTCAGTGAAAAATGTCATGGGTAATTTGATAGGGATTTCATTAAATCTGTAGATTGCTTTTGGTAGTATGGCATTTTAACAAAATTAATTTTTCCAATCCAAGAGCATGGGATATCTTTCCATTTCTTTGAATCATCTTCAATTTCTTTTATCAATATTTTATAGTTTTTAGCATATAATTCTTTCACCACCTTGTCAAGTTTATGCTTAAGTATTTTATTTTATTTTATTTATTATTATTTTTTAAACAGTTTTTAAGGAACTTCCATACTGTTCTCTACAGTGGCTGAATCAATTCACTTTCCCAGCAGCAGTGCAGGAGTGTTCCCTTTCCTCCACACCCTCTCCAACACTTATTGTTTCTAGATTTTTTGAACCACTGTACTATTTTATTTTTTTGATGCAGTTTTAAAAGGTGATTTTTTTTTTTTACTTTCCCTTTGATATTTCATTGTTAGTGTAAAGATATGCAATGGATTTCTGTATGTTAATCTTGTGTCCTGCTAACTTGCTGAATTTATTTATCAGTTCTAGTAGTTTTGTGGGGAGTCTTTCAGGTTTTCTATATATAGTATCATGTCATCTGCATATAATGATAATTTTACCTTTTTCCTTCCAATGTGGATAACTTTTACTTATTTTTTTTGTCTTATTTCTGTGGCTAGGAATCAATCATATGTTGAACAGCAGTGGTGAGAATGGGCATCTTTGTCTTGTTCCATATTTTAGAGGGAAGAGTTTCAGCTTGTCACTACTGAGTATTATGTTGGCTGTGGGTTTGTCATAAATAACTTTTATTATGTTGAGATATGTTCTCTCTACCCAGTTTGATAAGAGGTTTTATGATGAATGGATGTTGAATTTTATCAAAACATTTTTCTCCATCTATTGAGATGATCATATGTTTTTTGTCTTTTCTTTTATTAATATAATGTATCAAGTCACTGATTTGCTTATGTTGAACCATCCTTGTGATCCTGGGATGAATCCAACTTGATCATGATGTATGATACTTTTTATGTGTTGTTGGATTCAATTTGCTAATATTTTGTTGAGGATTTTTGCATATATATTCATCAAATAAATTGGCCTATAATTTTCTTTTTTGGTAAACAAAAAAGTATTTTTTGGTATTTGTTTTATGTATTTAGGTGCTCTTACATTCTGTGCATATATGTTAACGAGTTTAATATCCTCTTTTTGTATTGATCCTTTTATCATTACATAGTGTCCTTCTTTATCTTTCTTTAGGGCTCTTTTTTTTTTTTTTTTTTTTTTTTTTTTTGTGGTACACGGGCCTCTCAACGTTGTGGAGAACACAGGCTCCAGACATGCAGGCCCAGTGGCCATGGCTCATGGGCCCAGCCGCTCCACGGCACGTGGGATCCTCCCAGACCGGGGCACGAACCTGTGTCCCCTGCATCGGCAGGTGGACTCTCAACCATTGCGCCACCAGGGAAGCCCCTAGGGCTTTTGTTTTAAAGTCTATTTTGACTGATGGGTATTGCTACCCCCCTTTCTCATCATTTCCATTTGCATGAAATATCATTTTCCATCAGCTTGCTTTCGATCTATGTCTGTCCTTCACTCTAAAGTGAGTATCTTGTAAGAAGCATATTGTGGGCTCTTATTTTATTATCCAATCTGCCACTCTATATCTTTTGGGGTTTTTTTCAAGATTATAAGAAGATTATTCTATTTATTTTCTTTTTTAATTGAAATATTTTTGATTTACGATGATTCAGGTGTATAGCGATTCAGATTCTTTTGCATTATAGGTCATTAGTTCTCTGTGCTATACAGTAGGTCATTGTTGTTTATCTATTTTATATATAGTAGTGTATACCTGTTCATCAGAATTTCCCAATTTATTCCTCCCCTGCCTTACCACTCTGGTAATCATGTTAGTTTACTGTCTATGAGTCTGTTTCTGCTTTGTAAATAAGTTCGTTTGTAGCATTTTTTTAGGTTCCACATATAAAGTATGTGGAATATATCATATCATAAAATATATCCTACAATATTTGTCCTTGTCTGACTTACTTCACTTGGTATGCTAATCTCTAGGTCCAACCACTGCAAATGGCATTATTTCATTCTTTCTTTTAATGACTGAGTTAGTCATTAAAACAAAGCATGAAATCTTACCTGATGGACACTTAGGTTGTTTGCATATTGTAGGTTGCTTATTGTAAATAGTGCTGCTATGAACATTGGAGTACATGTATCTTTGTGAACTAGAGGTTCTTTTTCTGGATATATGTCCAGGAATGGGATTAATGGGTCATATGGTAACTCGATTTTTAGTTTTTAAAGGAACCTTCATGCTGTTATCCAAAGTGGCTGTACAAATTTACATTCCCACAAATAGTGTAGGGGGTGATCCCTTTTCTCCACACCCTCTCGAGAATTTATTATTTGTAGACATTTTGATGATGACCAAATGTGAAGTGGTACCTCATTTTAGTTTTGATTTGCAGTTCTCTAATAATTGGTGATGTTGAGCATCTTTTCATGTGCCTATTGGCTATTTGTATGTCTTCCTTGGAGAAATGTCTATGTAGGTCTTCTGTCAATTTTTTGATTGAGTTGTTTGGTTTCTTTATATTGAGATGTATGAGTTGTTTGTATATTTTGGAAAATGAGACCTTGACATTTGAATTCTTTGCAAATATTTTCTTCCAGTCCATAGGTTGTCTTTTTGTTTATTGTTTCCTTTGCTGTGCAAAAGCGTATAAGTTTGCTTATGTCCCATTTGTTTATTTTTGCTTTTGTTTCTATTATCTTAGGAGATGGATCCAAAAAAATATTGGTAAGATTTATGTCAAATAGTGTTCTGCCTATGTTCTCCTCTAAGGCATTTATAGTATCCAGTCTTACCCTTAGATCTTGAAACCATTTTGAGTTTATTTTTGTATATGGTGTTAGAGAATATTCTAATTTCATTCTTTTACATGTAGCTGTCCAGTTTTCCCAGCACAACTTGTTGAAGAGTCTGTCTTTTCTCCATTGTACATTCTTGCCTTCTTTGTCATAGATTAATTGACCATAAGTGCCATTTCTGGGCTTTCTATCTGGATCCATTAACCTTTGTGTCTGTTTTTGTGCCAATACCAAACTGTTTTGATGACTGTAGCTTTGTAGTGTAGTCTGAAGTCAGGAAGCATGATCCCTCCAGCTCTTTTCTTCTTTCTCAAGATTGTTTTGGCTATTAGGAGTCTTGTGTTTCAAAAAATTTTTAACTTTTTTTTTGTTCCAGTTCTGTGAAAAATGTCATTGGTAATTTGATAGGGATTGCACTGAATCTGTAGTTTGCCTTGGGTAGTATGGTCATTTTAACAATATTGATTCTTCCAATCCAAAAATACAGTATATCTTTTCATCTGTTTGTATCATCTTCAATTTATTTCAACATTGTCTTATAGTTTCCAGAGTACAGGTCTTTTGCCTCCTTAGGTCTATTCTTAGCTATTTTTTTCTTTGTGATGCAATGGTAAATGGGATTGTTTTCTCTTTCTGATATTTCATTGTTAGTGTACAAAAATGCAACAAATTTCTGTATATTAATTTTGTATCCAGCAACATTACTAAATTTATTGATGAGCTCTAGTGTTTTTTTTTCTACTGTCTTTAGGATTTTCTATTTATAGCATCATGTCTTCTGTGAACAATGACAGTTTTAATTATTCCTTTCCAATTTGGATTTATTTTGTTTTTCTTCTCTGATTACTTGGCTATGGCTTCAAAACTATGTTGAATAAAAATGGTGAGAGTGGGCATCCTCGTCTTGTTCTTGATTTTCGACTGCTTTCAATTTTTCACCATTTAGTATAATGTTAGCTGTGGGTTTGTAATATATGGCCTTTATTATGTTGAGGTATATTCCCTCTATGCACACTTTCTGCAGAGTTTTTATCATAAATGGATGTTGACTTTAACCAAAGCTTTTTCTGCATTTATTGAGATGATCATACATTTTTATTCTTTAATTTGTTAATGTGTATCATGTTGATTTGTGGATACTGAAAATTCCTTGTGTCCCTGGGATAAATCTCACTTGATCATGGTGTATGGTCATTTTAATGTATTGTTGGAGTTGGCCTGCTAGTACTTTGTTGAGAATTTTTGCATCTATATTCAACAGTGACATCGGCTTGTAATTTTTTGGGTGATATCTTTGTCTCATTTTGGTATCAGGGTGATGGTGACCTCATAGAATGAGTTTGGAAGTTTTCCTTCCTCTGGAATTTCTTAGAATAGTTTCAGAAAGATAGGTGTTAACTTCTCTAAATATTTGGTAGAATTCACCAGTGAAACCATCTGGTCCTGGACTTTAGTTTGTGGGGATTTTTAAAATTACTGATTGAGTTTCAGTACTGCTAGTGGGTCTGTTCATATTTCCTAGTTCTTCCTGGTTCAATCTTGGGAGACTGCACTTTTTAAAAAATTTTTCCATTTCTTCTAGGTTGTCCATTATATTGATGTATAATTTCTCATAATGGGCTTTTATGATCCTTTATATTTCTGTGGTGTTGGTTGTAATTTCTCCTTTTTCACATCAATTTTATTGATTTGGGCCCTCTCCCTATTTTTCTTGATGAGTAGAGCTAAAGGTTTATCAGTTATATTTAGCTTTTCAAAGAATCAGCTTTTCGTTTCATTGCCCCTTTCTATTTTTTTTTTTTTTTTTTTTTTTTTTTTTTTTAGTCTCTATTTTATTTATTTATGCTCTGAAATCATGATTTCTTTCCTTCTACTACCTTTGGGTTTTGTTTTTTCTTCTTTCTCTAGTTGCTTTAGGCATAAGGTGGTTTATTTGAGATTTTTCTTTTTTCCTGAGGTAAGCTTATATCACTACAAACTTCCCTCTTAGAACTGCTTTCACTTCATCCCATATGTTTTGTATCATCGTGTTTTCCTTTTCACTTGTCTCTAGGTAATTTTTAAAATTTCTTCTTTGATTTCTTCAGTGATCCATTTGTTGTTTACTAGCATATTGTTTAGCCTCCACATGTTTGTGTTTTTTGCAGTGTTTTTGTTGTTGTTGTTTTTTAGCTAATTTCTAGCCTCATAGCATTGTGGGCAGAAATGATGCTTGATATGATTTCATTTTTCTTAAATATACAAATGCTTGTTTTGTGGCTTAGCATTTGATCTATCCTGGAGAATGTTCCATGTGCACTTGAAAAGAATGTGTATTCTGTTGCTTTCAGATGGAATTTTCTACATATTTTGATTAAGTCCATTTGGTCTAATGTGTTATTTAAGGGCTGTATTTCCTTATTGATTTTCTGTCTGAATTACCTGTCCATTGATGTAAGTGTGGTGTTATATTCCCCTACTATTATTGTGTTACTACTGATTTCTTCTTTTATGTCTGTTAATGTTTGTCTCACATATTGAGGGTAATCATATTTTGGGTGTATGTATGTTTACAATTGTTACATCTTCTTGGATTTATCCCTTGATCATTATGTAGTGTCTTTTTTTTTTGTCTCTTGTAACCGTCTTTATTTTAAAGTCTATTTTATCTGATAAAAGTATTGCTTCTCTGGCTTTCTACTGACTTGAATTTGTGAGGAATATCTTTTTCACTTTCAATCTGTATGTGTGTCTAGATCTGAAACGAATCTCTTGTAGCCAAGGTATATTCATGTTTTATTTTTGTGTCTATTCAGCCAGTCTGTACCTTTTTGTTGGTGCATTTAGTCCCTTTACGTTTAAGGTAATTACCAATATGTATGTTCTTATTGCCATTTTGTTCATTATTTTGGATTTATTTCTGTAGGTCTTTTTTTTCCCTTTCTCCTTTTGTTCTCTTCTCTTGTGACTTGATGACTATCTTTAGTGTTATCTTTGGACCCTTTTTCTTTTTTGTGTGTATACCTATTATAGATTCTGGTTTGCAGTTACTAGGAGGCTTTTGTATAGCAGTCTATATGTATGCATGAGTGTTTTAAGTTCCTGGTCTCTTAAGGTCAAATCTATTTTAAATACCCTGCTTTTGTACTCTCCTCCCTCATTTTTACTGTTTTTGATCTCATATTTTACATCTAACTGTTTTTGTGTCCCTTAACTGCTTATTGTGGATACAGATGATTTTACTACTTTTGTCTTTTAACCTCCCTACTAGCTTTGTGTGGGTGATTTCCTAACTTTACTGTATGTTTTCCTTCACCAGTGAGTTTTCTCATTCTTTAATGTTTTTTTTGCCCCCTAGGTGCAGCCCTTACTTTTTCACCTAGAAAAATTCCTTTACAATTTGTTGTAAGGGTGGTTAGGTTGTCCTGAATTCTTTTAGCTTTTGCTTGTCTTAAAGTTGTTGATTTCTCCATCAAATCTGAATGAGAGACTTGCTGAGTAGAGTATTCTTACTTGTAGGTCTTTCTCTTTCATCACTTTTAATGTATTGTGCCACTCCCTTCTGCACTGCAGAGTTTCTGCTGAAAAATCAACTGATTGCCTTATCGGAATTCCCTTGTATGTTCTTTGTCGCTTTTCCCTTGCTGTTTTTAATATTCTCTCTTTATCTTTAATTTTTGTCATTTTGATTACAATGTATCTCAGTGTGTTCCTCTTCAGGTTAATCCTGTATGGGACTCTGCACTTTAGGGACTTGGGTGACTATTTCCTTTCCCAGGTTAGAGAGGTTTTCAGTTATTATTTCTTCAAGTATTCCTCAAGCCCTTTCTCTCTCTCTTCTCCTTTTGGGACCCTATAATGCAAATATTAACATGCTTTATGTTGTCCCAGAGGTCTCTTAAACTGTCCTCACTTCTTTTCAGTCTTTTCTCTTTTTTTTCTGTCCAGTGGCAGTGATTTCCATATGCTGTCTTCCAGCTCACTGATTCATTCTTCTGAATCCTTTAGTCTACTATTGATTGCTTTTTAGTGTATTTTTCATTTCAGATATTGTATTCTTCATTTATGTTTATTTGTTCTTGATATTTTCTAGCTCTGTTAAAAACTTCTAACTTCTCGCTCCTTGCATCCATTCTCTTCCTGAGTTCTTTGATCATCTTTACCATCATTACTCTAAACTCTTTCTCCAGTAGATTGCCTATCTCCACTTCACTTAGTTCTTCTTCTTGTTTTTATCTTAGTTCTTCAAGTTTTTATCTTGTTCCTTAATCTGGAACATATTCCTCTGCTGTCTTATTTTGCCTAAGTTGCTATTTGTATTTTTATGTATGTGGTAGATTAATTACATGTCTTGACCTTGGAGAAGTGACCCTCTGTAAGAGGTGTTCTATGCATCCCAGCAGTGTACTCCTCTTTCATTTCCCAAGCTATATGCTCTAGGGTTCCCCTAAAGAGGGCTGCATGGGTCCTTCTGTTATGGTGGGTTATGTGGGCAGTCTAGTAGGCTTGGTTGGCTGCTAATCTGGTTGACTGCCATGCCCTGCCTTCTGCTCATTCTGCTGGCTGCTCTTAAGCACAGCCTGGTCACAAGGTGGCTGATTGTGGAATCCTAGGGGACCCTGGGGCTAGTGCTGGCCGACTGGTGAGCAGAGTCAGGGTCCCAAAGACCCTGGGACTGTTGCCCATCCACTGGCAGGTGAAGCCAAATCCTGGGGTTAGTGCTGGTCTACTGGAAGGCAGAGCTGGTTCCTGGAGTCTGGCTCTAGGCCCAGGGATCCCAGAGCTCATTTCAGGTTGTTGGTTGTGGGGAGAGTCCCTAATACAGTTGTGTATGGAGTTTGGGGTGTTCAGAAGGTTACATTGGCCTGCTAGTGGGCAGGGTCAGGGTCCAGCTGGTCCAGGGGTAGAGTCTGGTCTGTATTGTATGATCTTAGTTTTTTTGCTTCTGGTGTATGTCCCCTGGTCCAGAGGCCTCTGCTGGCGTCCTGGTAAGAGGGGCCTGTGTCTGTCCATGGGTAGGTGGAGCTGGGTCTTGGCCCTCTTGTGGGCTGGGCTATGCCTAGGGGTATGTTCAGAAGTGGCTCTGGGCTCTTTAGTATTTAGGCAGCTATCTGCTCATGGGTGGGACTGTGTCCCTGTCCAGTTAGTTTGGTCTGAGGCATCCCAGCACTGGAGTGTACAAGCTATTAGTGGGGCCAGGTCTTGGTGCTAATGATCCAAGATGTCAGCTACTAGGATTGTTTATGTGTCTGAATGTTCCCCTGTATGACTGACGTCAGTATCTGTATCCCCAGGGTGACCCACAGCAGCCCCCTGCCTCTCTCAGAGATTCTCAAAGACCAACAGGTAGGTCTAGCCCAGGCTACTATCAAATTACTGCTTTTGCCCTAGGACCCAGTGCATTTGATATTTTTTGTGTGTCCTTTATGTGTGAAGTCTCTATTTCCCCCAGTACTGTGGGGTTCCGGCAATTAACTCTGTTGGCCTTCAAAGCCAAATACTCTGCGGGCTCCATTCCTCAGTGCCAGACCTTCGGGCTGGAGAGGCTGACGTGGAGCTCAGAACTCTCACTCTTGTGGGAGAACCTCTGCAACATCATTATTCTCCAGTTTGTGGGTTGCCCACCTGGGGGACATAAGATTTAATTATATTGTGAGTTCACCTCTCCTACCCATCTTGTTGTGGTTCCTTTTTACGTCCTTAGTTGTAGAAGATATTTTCTGATAGGTCCCAGTCTTTTTAATTGATGGTTGTTATTCAGATACTTGTGACTTTGGTGTGTTCCTGAAAGAAGGCAAATTCAGGGTCTTTTTGTTCTGTCATCTTAGCTGCTCCTTCCACTCTATGTCTTTTGATCCACTGACACTTAAGATGGTTATTGATAGACATGTATTTATTGCCATTTTAAACCTTGTTTTCCAGTTGATTTTTTTTTTACATCTTTATTGGAGTATAATTGCTTTACAATGGTGTAGTAGTTTCTGCTTTATAACAAAGCGAATCAGTTATACATATACATATGTTCCCATATCTCTATTTCTTCTTTCTTCCTTTCTTTTTCTTTTCCTTTTGTGGTTTGATGGTTTTCTTTTGCATTATGCTTGAGTTCTCTTCTTTTTGGTTTTGTGAATCTATTATATATTTTTGATTTGTGGTTACCATATTTTTCAAGTATGTTAAACAATTACTACATCTACTTGCTTCAGAATAGTAGTCATATAAAATCAAACACATTCTTTAAGAAAAACTACTTTTTCTTACTCTTTTCCCCCAAATTTTATTATTTTAATGTCCTATTTTAATGTCCTATTTTCAATGTCCTGATTTTAATGTACCTCTTCATGTTTATCCTTTTGCTGATAATTGTAGTTATCATTGCTTTCACAAATATATATTTTTTTAAATCTGTGTACTGGTTTATTTAAGGTGGTTACTTTCCAATTGTTATATTCTCTTTCATATAGGATCTACCTTCTTTTCTATTTAAAGAAGACATTTCAATATTTCTTTTGGAATAGGTTTATTATTGCTGTATTCTATTAGTTTTTACTTCTCTGAGAAAGTCTTTATCTCCCCTTCTATTCTATATGATAATCTTGCTTGGTAGAGTATCCTAGGTTGCAGGTTTTTCTCTTTCAGGACTTTGAATATATCTTGCCATTTCCTTCTGGCCTGCAACATTTCTGTAAAGAAATCAGCTGATAACCTTATGGGGGGTCTGTTGTGATTAACTCTTTGTTTTTCTCTTGCTGCCTTTAGAATCCTCTCTTTATCTTTAACTTTTGCCATTTTTATTATATGTCCTGGTGTAGGTCTATTTGGGTTCATATTGTTTGGGACCCTCTGTGCTTCCTGTTCCTGGATATCTGTTTTCTTCTTTAGGTTTGGGAAGTTTTCAGCCATAATTTCTTCAAAAACATTTTCAATCCCTTTTTCTCTTTCTTCTCCCTCTGGATTCCATATCATGTATAGATTGACAAAATTTATATTATCCCATAGTTCTTGTATATTGCCTTCATTTTTTTCCTATTTGTCTTTTTGTCTGCTATCCTGATTGAGTGATTTCCATTATTCTATCTTCCAGATTACTTATTTGTTCTTCTGCATTATTTAGTTCCCTATTTATTGCTTTTAGCTCAGGTTGTATCTCAGCAAATGAGTTTTCTAATTTTGATTGGCTTCTCTTTATAGCTTCTGTTCTTTGGTACAGTGATCTGTATTTCTATCAATAGCCTTTCTTAATTCCTTCAGTATTTTTATTACCTTCATTTTAAACTCAAGTTCTGATAGATTGTAGATGTCTGTTTTATTCTTTTAGTTGAGAGTGGTTCCTCTGTTTCTTCATTCTACTTATGACTCTGAGTTTAGGAGAAACAGTTACCTACTGTGGGTCCTCCTCCTTGCTCTGTAGTTGTCACAGCCCTGCCAGGGCAGGGTCTGCTCCCTAGCTTTTGGAGTGGAAAGCCCCGGATCCAGTTCTAAGATAAGGTCTGAGGTAGGCAAGACTGGAGCGCTCCTGCTTGAAGAGGAGCCACTGAATATTTCTCCACAGGAGCTGTCCACCTGGTAGTGTGCTCTGTGGTGTCACCTGTAACCTGTTGTGCAGCCTCACAAAGTACACTATTGTTGGCACTTCCTTCAGCCCCCATCTCAGCTGTGGGAACATTGGCAATAGGACCAGATCTTGTTCAGGTGCTGTGCTCAGAAATCCACCACAGCAGATTCGTTGAAGTCTGACACCCAAACCTGCTTTAGCTGTGCACCTGGGCCCACTGTAGGAGATATGGGAATGAGCTCAGAGCCCAGCCTTGCCTTCACATGTGCACACCCACAAAGCCTATCTCTGCTAAATCTGTACCCACTGCAGCCACAGGAACACCAGTAACCTGCTTGGATCTCATTCAGGTGCTGTGCTCACAAAACCTCTGATGGTATAAATCTGAAGTCACAGTGCCACTGGGAGTCAGCTCAGATGATAGCTCTGCATCTGTGTGCTGGCAACCTGCTAGCTCTTGCACTCTCCCAGAGCTCACAGAGGCAGAGGAATGTCCAGTGTGAGCACACTGAGAATTAGGCTGCTTTGTCATGCATTAACAATGGGGCTTTGGTAGCAGATCTGACCTCTGAAGGTGCATATCCCTAGTTGGGGCTAGGACCACAGTCTAGCCCCTTCAGGCCATCTCCACACAGACAACCCCAGTCCTCTCACTGGGTCTATCCACTGAAGCCTGAGTTTCACCACCCAGTCCCTGTGTGCACCCACAGATGCACATCCCAGGCTGGGGAGTACAGCAAGGTGGCCAGGGCCATCCATGCTAGTCACTGTTCTGCCTGCAAGCTTGTTGCTGCACTCTTCTCTGAGCCTCTGAAGATCCCTGTCACATCTGGCCTCCCATCTGGTGAAGGGGCTTCGCAGGATGAGGGAACCTTTCCTCTTTCACAGCTCCCTCCCAGGGGTGCTTGTCCCATCATGAATCATTTTTTTGTCTTTTGTCCTCCTCAGTTACATGGTGATCTTTCTTGCAGCTTTGGTTGTATGAGATCTTCTGACAGGCTTCAGTAGTTATTTTGTAAGAACTGTTCCACATGTAGATCTATTTTTGATGTATTTGTGGGAGGAGGTATGCTCCATGTCCTTGTATTCTGCCATGTTGATCTCCGCCCCTGTAAGTCTACTGTTTTATTCTTCTCTATATCCATTCTGATATTTAGTTCATGTATTTTAATTTTCTATGTGGCTTTTTGTTCTGTTTTATCCATAAACTTTTTTGTAAATTATATAAAATTCTTTTTTAGAATTATGTAGGCTACAATTTTTTGAAGTGGCACAATGATTCATGTTTCTATTTTCACAATGAACTGTGTTGAACAGGGTAGCAAGATAGATGGTAACTGGAGTAGGAAACACTTCTTGCATTTTATACAAAATAGAATTTTTGTTTAACCTATTAATTAAAATAAGTATGAAAGTATAGAAGTTATGTGTATAAATATGGGTGGAAAATTGGTAATTTGCAATAAGTGGAAATTGCTACAGATTAGAAAAAGTATGTTTTTGCATCATAAAAATAAATTGAGATATTATTGCATTTTCAGTCCTCTGAGATAAAGACTTTGGTCAGTGGATTGTGAAAGAGAAAGAATATGACTAATGCTATCTTTGCTTAAGGAATCAAAAGTAAATTTCTGTGATTGAGAATGGTAGATAAAGGGCTGCAGCATTGTTAAAGGAGAAAGAAAGATGAAGGAAATGACAGAAGTCAATGCTATGGACATTTGTCATATATAATAAAAATCATACACATAATTCCATATGCCAGTGCTAACAAGTCACCAACACTGATTTTGTGATTTAATGCTTAGAGAATCAATCAAGAAAAACATCTACTTTGTTATCAAAAAGACATGCACATCACCATTAGAACAGTGGAGAAAGAAGCTCTGAGATGTTAGAAGCCCACTCTGATTTTTATGACAATTACTGTATGATCATTCACATTATTTTATTATTATTTACACTGGCTGAAAATTAAAGGTGAGATCATATTCTTCAGGATATATTGTCACAAACCTAATGGCTAAATTTTACATGTTCCCATTAATATAAAAACATGTCATATGCAAACATTTACATTAAGGAAGTCTAATTTTCTCATTTTGTGGAACACTTTGGTTAGATATTCCTAGAACATCCTGGAACTATTATTTCTAAGGGAAATTTATAAGAAGGAATAATAGTTGTTATGAAAATCAAATGCTAATTCCTAGAAAAATGAAATGTATCAAATAAAGTGAGATGAATTTTAAAGGTCACATCTAAGGCCTCTAAAAATATTTTTGTGCTTCTGCAAAATAGTGATGTCCCAGTTTTTACATAACTTCCACATTAACAACATGGGTTCTGTACATGAAATTTGTAGACACTTTGACACTTTAGGCATTTGTAGACCTCAAGACCTGATGACAATTGAAACAAATTTTTTCTCAATTGATATTTATATTATATAGATTTGTTTTCAAAATTCATTATTTTGACTACATTTTATAATTTTACACAGGAACCATTTTCATATTATTTTATTTATGTATATATTTTACTGAATAAAACTGTTAGACACAGTTTGCATAAATACTACACAATTTCTGCTCCTGGCAATGGAAGAATATCTTATCTGAGAACAACTCTCCCAGAGAAAATTACTAGAAAATCTATATTTAAACAAACATATCAAAATCATCTAATTGAAGCTCAGAAGACAGCAAAGATGTGAGGTACCAAGACTGAAGAATAAATAGAAGCCTAGACAAGTTCTGCCTTTTCCCTTGAGCTGCTTGTTTCAATTCTAAAATAGGTGCTGAAAGGCAAAAACTATCAGAGCTTTTTACAGTCTTATGGGTTGGGCCAAAGAATTGGAGTTCCATATATAATGTAGAGGGCAAAGATGACTCTTAAGGCATTGGAAGAAATAGGCCTTGGTGGTAAAGAAAAACGGGCAATAATGCAGTGATCAGCAAACCTGCCAATCTTCTCAATCCCTAAGTGGCTAGTTTTCTGTGACTAATTTACCTCCAAAAAGTGAAAAGAGTAAACTCCTTATGAAGGAAAGTAACATAATTATGAGACTAAAATCACCATGATGTCTAAAAACTAAATATCTGGTATTTAACAAAGACATGTAAAAATAACAAGAATTGATAAGAAAAAAATAGAAAAATCAAATGATTGTGATGGGAGCAAAGATAGTGTGATGGGATATCCAGATATTGGAGCTGTCATATATAAACTTTCAAATAATGTGATTGATATGGTTAAGGTTTTTAAGTGACAAGATATAGGATTTCAGAAAAAAAAAGATAAAAACAAGGAATCAATGTAAATATTACAACTGGAAAACCAAAGCTAACATTACAAAACAAGATGGGTTTATATGACAGATTAGACAAATTAGAGGAATGTTTGAATTGCATTATATGTCAAAAAAATTCAGAATGGAGCACAAAAACAATGAAATAATATGTCAAAAAAGACTTTCTTTTTCAACTCTGACATTTTAAAGGCCTCACTCCTGTCCTTACAGAAGTAAAGCATTGAACAAAGAAAATGTCAATTACTTTTTTTTAAACCATCAAAAAACTGAGGTTGCAAAGGCAAATTGCCACCCCAAATCCGGAAGGAACAGGCAAATTCAGAGAGTCACAGCCAAGATTTGATTACATAGAGCAAAAGCTACTGTAACTACAAACTGGTAGAAACACTAATATGGTCATTTTGATTAATGCTGGACATTGGAACCCTATCAAGTTCTCAGAGTAAAGATCCAGAATGATCTTGTGACACTGGCAAAGAAACCATAAAAATAAACATTACAACACATACCCAGAATATTCTCTATTAAAAGGCTTTCTCACCTCTGGGACAACATTAAACACATGAACATTCTCATTATAGGGGTCCCAGGAGAAGAGCAACAGAAAGGATCTGAAAGAATATTTGAAGAGATAATAGCTGAAAACTTCCCTAACATGGGAAATGAAACATTCATCCAAGTCCAGGAAATGCAGAGAGTCCCAGGCAGGATAAAACCAAGAAGAAACACACTGAGAAACATCTAGAAGCAAGAAAATTATGCATGGAAAACGTAAAGGCAAACATACAGTAAAGGCAGGAAATCATCCACACACAAATATGTTATCTAAACCAGCAATTGTGAGAAGAAGAGAGTACAAATGCAGGATATTGGAAATGCATTTAAAATTAAAAGACTGTCAACTTGAAACAATCTTGTTAATATATAAACTGCTATATCAAGACCTCATGGTAACCACAAACTGAAAATATACAAGACATACAAGCACAAAAAGGATAAGGAATCCAAACACAACAGCAAAGTTAGCCATCAAATCACAAGAGAACAAAAGAGGAAGGGAAGAGAAAAGACCTAAAATAACAAATCCAAAACAAACAAACAAAAAAATGGCAATAAGAGCATACACATTGATAATTACCTTGAACATAAATGAATTATATGCTCCAACCAAAAGACATAGATTGGCTGAATGGATGCAAAAAACAAGACCCGTATATATGCTGTCTACATGAGACCCACTTCAGAGCTAGGGACACATACAGACTGTTAGTGAGGAGATGGAAAAAGGTATTCCATGAAAATAGAAATCAAAAGAAAGTTGGAGTAGCAATATTCATATTAGACAAAATAGACTTTAATGATCAAGTGATCAATCCAAGAAGATATAAAAATTGTAAATATATGTATCTAACATAGGATCACCTCAATATAAAAGGCAAATGCTAACAATCATAAAAGGAGAAATTGACAGTAACACAATAATAGTGGTGGACTTAATACCTCACTTTCATCAATGGAAAGATCATCCAGAAAAAAAATCAGTAAGGAAATACAGGCCTTAAATGACATATTAGACAAGATGGACTTAATTGATATTTATAGAGCATTCAATCCAAATGAAGCAAACACACTTTCTTTTCAAGTGCACATGGATCATTCTCCAGGATTGATCACATGCTATGCCACAAAGGGAGCCTCAGTAAATTTAAGAAAATTGAAATCATATCAAGCATCTTTTCCAACCATAATGCTATGAGATTAGAAATCAACTACGGAAAATAAATTTAAAAAAAAACTGAATAAAACACAAACACGTGGAGACTAAACAATATGTTACTAAACAACCAATGGATCACTTAAGAAATCAAAGAGGAAATCAAAAAATACCTAGAAACAAATGAAAACAAAGCACAACAATCCAAAATGTATGGGATGCAGCAAAAGCAGTCCTAAAAGGAAAGTTTATAGCAATACAGTCTTACCTCAGGAAGAAAGAAAAATCCCAAATAAACAACCTAAATTTACACCTAAAGCAACTAGAGAAAGAAGAACAAACAAAACCCAAAGTTAGTAGAAGGATAGTAGAAGAAATCATAAAGATCAGAGCAGAAATAAATGAAACAGAGACAAAACAATAACAAAGATCAATGAAACTAAAAGCTGGTTCTTTGAAAAGATAAACAAAATTGATAAACCTTTAGCCAGACTCATCAAGAATAAAAGGAAGAGGGCTCAAACCAATACACATAGAAATGAAAAAGGAGAAGTTACAACGGACACCACAGAAATACAAGGATCATAAGAGACTACTACAAGCAACTATACACCAATAAAATGGACAACCTAGATAAAATGGACAAATTCTTAGATGAAAGGTACAATTTTCCAAGATTGAACCAGGAAGAATTAGAAAATATAAACAGACAAATCATAAGCATGGAAAATGAAACTGTAATTAAAAATCTTCCAACAAACAAAAGTCCAGGACCTGATGGCTTCACAGGAGAATTTTATCAAATATTTAGAGATCTTTTCTTCTGAAACTATTCCAAAAAATGGCAGGGAAAGAAACACTCCCAAACTCATTGTATGAGGCCACCATCACCCTGATACCCAAACCAGAAATCACACACACAAAAATTACAGGCCAGTATAACTGATGAACATAGAAACAAAAATCCTCAACAAAATACTAGCAAACCAAATCCAACAATACACTAAAAGGATCACACACCACGAACAAGTGGGGTTTATCCCAGTAATGCAAGGATTTTTCATTATTTGCAAATCAATCAGTGTGAGATACCACATTAACAAATTGAGGAATAAAAATCAAATGATCATCTCAAGAGGTGCAGAAAAAGATTTTGACAAAATCCACCACCAATTTATGATGAAAACTCTCCAGAAAGTGGGTCTAGAAGGAACATACCTCAACATAACTAAGGCCATATATGACAAAGCTACAGACACGATCCTACTCAACATTGAAAAGCTGAAAGCATTTCCTCTAAGATCAGGAACAAGAAAAGGATGTCCACTTTTGCCACTTTTATAAACATAGTTTTGGAAATCCTAGTCATGGCAATCAGAGAAGAAAAAGACATAAAAGGAATCCAAATTTGAAAAGAAGAAGTTAAACTGTCACTATTTTCAGATGACATGATACTATACATAGAAAATTCTAAAGATGCTACCACAAAATTATAAGAGCTCATCAATGAATGGTAAAGTTGCGGGATATAAAATTAGTACACAGAAATCTGTTGCATTTCTATACATTAAAAATGAAAGATTAGAAATAGATATTCAAGAAAGAATCCCATTTACCATCACATCAAAAAGAATAAAATACCTAGGGATAAACCTACCTAAGGAGGAAAAAGACCTGTACTCTGAAAACTATAAGACACCAATGAAAGAAATCGAAGATGATACAAACAGATGGTGAGATATGCTATGTTCTTGGATTGCAAGAATCAATATTATTAAAATGAATATACTACCCAAGGCAATCTACAGATTGACTGCAATCCCTATCAAATTAGCAATGGCATTTTTCACAGAACTAAAACAAAAAATCTTAAAAATGTTATGGAGACACAAAAGACCCTGAATAGCTAAAGCAGTCTTGAGAAAGAAATACGGAGCTGGAGCAATAAGGCTCCCTGACTTTAGACTATACTACAAAGCTAAAGAGTACGGTACTGGCATGAAAATGAAAATATAGATCAGTGGAACAGGATAGAAAGCCCAGAAATAAACCCACACACCATGGTCAATTAATCTATGACACAGGAAGCAAGAATATACAATAAAGAAAAGAGTCTCTTCAATAAGTGGTGCTAGGAAAACTGGACAGCTACATGTAAAAGAATGAAATTAGAACATTCTCTAACACCATACACAAAAATAAACTCAAAATAGATTAAAAACCTAAATGTAAGACTGGATACTATAAAACTCTTAGAGGAAAACATAGTCAGAACATACTTTGACATAAATTACAGCAATAACTTTTTTGATCTTTCTCCCAAAGTAATGGTAATAAAAACAGAAATAAACAAATGAGACCTAATTAAACTCAACAGCTTTTGCACAACAAAGGAAACTATAAACAACATGAAAAGACAACACACAAAATGGGAGAAAATATTTGCAAACAATGTGACTGACAAAGGATTAATCTCCAAATTTTATGTACAGATCATGCAGCTCAACATCAAAAAAACAAACAACCCAATCAAAAAAATGGGTGGGAGATCTAAATAGACATTTCTCCAAAGAAGACATACAGATGGCCAACAGGCACATGAAAAGATGCTCGACATCACTAATTATTAGAGAAATGCAAATCAAAACTACAGTGAGAGGGCTTCCCTGGTGGCGCAGTGATTGAGACTCTGCCTGCCGATTCAGGGGACATGGGTTTGTGGCCCAGTCCGGGAAGATCCCACATGTCATGGAGTGGCTAGGCCCGTGAGCCATGGCCGCTCAGCCTGCACGTCCAGAGCCTGTGCTCTGCAACGGGAGAGGCCAGAACAGTGAGAGGCCTGTGTATCAGAAAAAAAAAAAAAAAAAACTGCAGTGAAGTGAAATATCACCTCACACCAGTCAGAATGGCTATCATCAAAAAGTCTACAAACAATAAATCCTGGAGAGTGTTTGGAGAAGAGGGAACCCTCCTACACTCTTGGTGGGAATGTAAATTAGTACAGACACTATGGAGAACAGTACTGATATTCCTTAAAAAACTAAAAATAAAACTACCATATGATCTATCAATCTCACTCCTGGGCATATATCTGGAGAAAACCATGGTTCAAAAAGATATGTGCACCCCAATGTTCATTGAAGCACTATTTACAATAGCTAAGATATGGAAACAACCTAAATGTCCATCAAGAGATGAATGGATAGAGAAGATGTGGTATACATATGCAATGGAATATTACTTTGCCATTAAAAATGAAATAATGCCATTTGTAGCAACATGGTTGGACCTGGAAATTATCATACTAAGTGAAGTCAGACAAATAAATCATATGATATCTCTTATATGTGGAATCTAAAAAAAATGATACAAATGAACTTATTTACAAAACAGAAACAGACTCACAGATGTAGAAAACACACTTATGGTTACCAAAGGGGAAAGGTGTGGGGGAAGGATAAATTGGGAGTTTGGGATTGACCTACACACTACCATATTTAAAATAGATAACCAACAAGGACCTACTTTATAGCATGGGGAACTCTGCTCAATACTTTGTAATAACCTAAATGGGAAAATAATTTGAAAAACAATATATATTAATATATAACTGAATCACTTTGCTGTACACCTGAAACACAACATTGTAAATCAACCACAGTCCAATATAAAATGAAAAGTTAAAAAAAAAAAAAGGCTCTCTCTTCAAAGGAAAAGACTTTATCAGAGCTTTACTCCAGTTGGGGAAAGGAATTTCCTCACTCTCTGGCCCTTTTCAGCATTCCTTTCTTTAAGGGTCAGAGGGGTAGGAAGCTATAGCCTTAGAGAGACACATGTGAAACTCACAGCCCAGAAACACAGGTCCACTGAAAGACCAATTTAATCATAAAATTATAGACTGCTTCCCCAAGCCAATGTCTTAACATCACATCAACAGGGTCCAGTATAATAACAAGAGATTGTAGCTGAAAGAGATGCAAGAGTCAGACTTTCTATGAGGAGTCACACTTTGGGAAGAACAAAGTCAACAGAGGAGACAAAAACCAGGACAGTAGAGGCAACTGAAGCCCCTGTTAGCTTTACTTCCAACAAATCTTCAACACAGCTCAACTCCTAGTGAGAATAACATAAATCCTCACACTAAAGGTATTTTCATATCAGTTACTACTACTCAGTATAACATTTCTGCTTAAAGAAAAAAAAAAAAAGCTACAAGGGGTGCTAAAAGGCAAAAAAAAAAAAAAAAAAAAAAAAAAGAGAGAAATTCAAACTGAAGGAACAAAGCAATCATCAGAACCAGACTCAAATATGACATAGCCTGGGGCCCAGTCTGAGAGGGGCCACCACACATTTGTTAGTTTTACCTCCAGGAACCCCAACAGGTCCTCATGGAAAATATATGAGAAAAAAAACCTTCATATTTCAGGCAAGAGGAGGGAAATGTGATCATTTTGAAATATGCCCTAGATGGTCTCTGTAACAAAAACCTACTCTCCAAAGGAAAAGACTTTACTGGAGACATATCAGACCTGGAGGAAAGACTATTGCTCAATGCCAAACACCCTAGCCTTTCTTTCTCACCTAAGGGGAGGAAAAGGTTGAGAAACACTTGTGAAGGTCATAGCTCAAGGACAGAGACTGACTAAAATACTAAGGTTTAATCATAAAATTATAGAATGCTTACTTTCTCCAACACTGTACCACCATACCAAATGGGCTCCAGTATAAGAACTGTGGATTACAGCTGCAAGACATAGATGCTACTGAAGGGTTCTTAGAGAAAACCAAAATTAACAGGGAACACATAAAGAAGGACACTAGAGGAAGGGGAGGACTCTGCCACCTACAACTACAGCAAACATTAAACAGAGCTCAAGTCCTAGACAATTACTATTAATTAGATACTAAAGGCCTATTTACCTCAGTTCCTATCACCAGATATGTCATCTCCAGCTTTTAATGACAACAAAAAAATACAAACCATGTTGAAAAACAAGGAAACACACAATCTGAAGAGAAAACACAAGCATCAAAAACAGACTCAGGTATGACACTGGACTATCTGGCATGACAAATTGAATTATCAGGCCAAGAATTTAAATCTGTAGGATTAATATGTTAAGAGTTTTAACAGAAAATGTGGATAACATGTAAAAATAAATGAGCAATGTAAACAGAGAAACAGAAACTAAGGAAGAATCTAGAGGAAATAGAGGCATAAAAAAACAAAACTGTAACTGAATGACGAATTTCTTTGATTGACTTATCAGTAGACTAGATGTACGTGAGGATAGAATTAGAATCAATGAGCTTGTAGATAAGTCACAGAAAAGGTCAAGATGAAAAAAAAGAATAAAAGGAACACAACAGAATATCCAGGAACTGTGGGACAAGGTAAAAGTGAAATACTCTTTTAAATGAAGCCAGAAGGATAAGAAACAATGGAGCTGAAGGAATATTTGAACCAATAATTACTGAAAAGTTTCCAGTATTAATAAAGGACAAGAAATTATATACCTAGAAACTCAGAAAATGTCAAGCAGAAAAAATAGCAAATATCAATAAATACAAAAAAAAATGTAAACCTAGTTATATCACATTCAAACTGTAAGAAATTAAAGATAAAGAGAAAACAGAGGGGACAAAGAAAAGAAAGATCTTACCTACAAAGAAATGAGAATAATAGATACATTGGATTTCTCATAAGAAATTATGCAAGCAAAAAGAGAGTGGAGTAACATGCAAAGATATATATATTTTTTTAAAGTCAATTGCTTTGCTGTATATAAGCAATGAAAATTTGGTATTTGAAATTAAACACACAAAATCATTTCCAATAGGACTGGTAAAAGGAAATGATTAGGTATAAATCTAAAACAATATGTATAAAACCTATACTGCAGAAAACTATAAAACTGATTAAATAAATTAAAGATCTAATAAAGAGCTATTTATTGTTTATTCAATGGAAAATTCATTATTACTAAGATGTCAAATTCTTTCCAATTTGATCTATAGATCAATACAGTCCACTTAAAATCACAGCAACCTATTTTGTGCATATTGAGAATCTGATTCTAAAGTTTGTATAGAAAGATGAATGACCTATAATAGCTAAGAAAGTACTGATGAACAAAATCAGAACACAGGTACTCTCTGATGTCAAGACTTAAAATAAAACACAATAATTGAGACAGTGTGGTACTGGCCCAAGAAAAGAAAAATATATCAGTGGAAAAAAGCCCAGATGTAGACCCATACATATATAATTAACCATTTTTAAGACCAAAAAGCAAAAATGATTCAATGGAAAAAGGATAGTCTTTTCAATAAATGGTGCTGGAAATTAGACATCTAAATGTCAAAAAATATAATTCATTATATATATTGTTATATATAATTCATATTATATAAAATATATAATTATATACAATTTATGTAAAGTTATTTATAATGAATTATATGCAAAACATACCTATAATTGATTATATATAATTATATATAATTTATTATATATATAAAATGAATCTGGATAAGACCTTACATCTGTCACTAAAATTAACTCAAAATGGGTAATAGACTTGAATGTAAATTATAAAACTATAAATATTCTAGAAGAAAACAGGAGAAAGTCTATGTGGCTATGTGTTTGGTAATGAATTTTTAGATCAACACGGAAAACATGATATGTGTAAAAAACATTAAGTTGGAGAAAAAAAATTAATTTGGACATTATTAAAATTTAAAACTTCTGGAGGGAGAGACAAAGATACTGGAATAGAAGGACATGAAACTCACCTCCCTCCCACAAAAACATCAGAAAAAAGATCTACATGTGGAACAATTCTCACAGAATACCTACTGAACACTGGCAGAAGATCTCATACAACAAAAACTACAAGATCACCATGTAACTGGGTAGGATGAAAGAAAAAGAAAAAAGGAATTGGGATGGGATCTGCACCCCTGGGAGGAAGCTGTGAAAGAGGAATTTTTCCTCACCCTAGGAATGCCCTTCATCGGTTGGAAGATCAGCCGGGACAGATAGGGAGCTTCAGAGGCTCAGAGGAGACTGCAGAAGCTGTATTGCAGCAGGCAGAAGAGAGAGAGACCAGCACATGCTGCGAATGGGTGCTAGGTGCTAAAACTTTGGCTTCAGGAGACAGACTTGGGGCAGGACTGAGGTTGGCTACATGGAAGCAGCCCAAGGGGGCTGCAGTGTGGTCCAGGGGACAACTCGGGGTGTGTGCAGTTTGGAGCTTGTGTCTGCCATCGAAACCCCATTGTTAACATGTTGATGAAGTGAGGGGCAGGGCCTGCCATAACAGATTTATTTTCTGCATGCTCACAGTGACAACAACTCCACCTCTATGAGATTTGGGAGCATGCAAGGGTCATCAGGTTGCCCACATGCAGAGACGGTGCTGAAATCTTAGTTGATCTCCAGGGGCCATGCAACTTCTAAAGTGGAGCTGAAATCTGAGCCTTGTCCCACTGGCTTTGTGAATTCCAAGGATTTGCACTACCACAATTGGCTTTGTAAGTTCAATGCCTACAGGATATCCAAGTGGATTACTGGTGCTCCCATGACTGGGGCAGTTCCAGCATTAGCAGCTGTGGGCTTTGTGGGCTCAAGCACACGGAGGCGGGGCTAGAGTCTGGACAGATTCCATAGCTCCCATGGCAGGTCCAGGTATACAACTACAGCAGTCCTGGTGGCTAACTTCTGCAGATCTGCGCTAATGGGTTTGTGAGCACAGTGCCTAAAGAAAATGCAGGCTGACTGCCTGCATTACCACGGTTGAGGCAGGGACAAAGGCAGTCCCAACAATATTCTTCATGAGCCCACAGAATGGGTGACAGGTGACACAATAGAGCGCACTTCCCAGTGGACACCTCCTGCAGAGGAATACTCTGGCTCCTCTTCCAGCAGGAGTACTCCAGTCCTGCCTACATCACACTGCAGCTCAGAAATGGATCTGGGGGCTTCAGCAATGAAAAATGGGAAGAAGAATATGCCCCAGACGGTGCTGTGACAGTCACAGAGCAAAGAGGAGCCCCCTCCCAATATCCAGTGGAGTCTCTGGTCACCACAACAACAATCATATCCTCTATCAAAGGGATAATGGTCAGCATACACTGTGAAAAGATGTGATAGGCATCCATAGTAAAAATAGCCCTTGCACCAAAGATATTAGACTCACATGGGCTACACAAGAACATTCTTACCTGAAAACAGCCCTTCTAGACCAAAGTAGATAACTGTTTCTCCTAAATTCATAGAGTCAAAGAAATGTAAGTAGAATGAAGAAGCAGTGGTACCATTCCCAAGAAAATTCCCCTGAAAGAGCAATGAAACAGACATCTCCAGTTTATTAGATCACAAGTTCAAAAAAGTTAATAAAAATACTGAAGGAATTAAGAAGGCTATTGATAGAAATGCAGATCATTGTAACAAAGAACTAGAAAGTACAAAGAGGAGCCAATCAAAATTAGAAAACTTATTTGCCAAGATACAACCTGAGCTAAAGACAGTAAATAGGAAACTAAATAATGCAGAAGAACAAATAAGTGATCTGGAAGATAGAATGATGGAAATCACTCAATGAGGATAGCAGACAAAAAGACAAATAGGAAAAAGTGAAAGAAATATACAAGAACTATGGGATAATATGAAGTGTTCCAATCTACACATGACATGGAACCCAGAGGGAGAAGAAAGAGAAAAAGGGATCAAAAATTTATTTGGAGAAATTATGGCTGAAAACTTCCTAAACCTAAAGAAGGAAACAGATATCCAGGAAAAGGAAACACAGAGGGTCCCAAACAATATGAACCAAAATAGACCTACACCAAGACATATTATAATTAAAGTGGCAAAAGTTAAAGATACAGAGAGGATTCTAAAGGCAGCAAGAGAAAAACAAAGAGTTAATCACAACAGACCCCCCCCCATAAGGTTATCAGCTGATTTCTTTACAAAAGTGTTGCAGGACAGAAGGGAACGGCAAGACATATTCAAAGTCTTGAAAGGGAAAAACCTGCAACCTAGGATACTCTACCAAGCAAGATTATCATATAGAATAGAAGGAGAGATAAAGAATTTCTCAGAGAAGCAAAAACTAAAAGAATACAGAAATATTAAACCTATTCAAAAGAAATATTGAAATATCTTCTCTAAATAGAAAAGAAGCTAGATCTTATAGGAAAGAGAATATAACAATTGGAAAGTAATCACTTTAATAAGCCAGTACACAGATTAAAAAGTAAAACTAAAAAAGTTTGTGAAAACAATGATAATTAAAATTATCAGCAAAAGGATAAACATGAAGATACAATAGGACATTAAAATTATAAAATGTTGGGGAGAGGAGTAAGAAAATGAAGATTTTTTTTTTTTTAGAATGTGTTTGAGCTTATATGACTGCTGGTCTAACACAAGTAGATATAGCAATGGTTTAACATTCTTGAAAAACAGGGTAACCACAAATCAAAATCATACAATAGGTTCACAAAGACAAAAAAATAAGAGACTCAAGCATAACACAAAAGAATACCATGAAATGACAAAAGGAAAAAGAAAAAGAAAAGAAGAAGAAATACAAAATCAACTGTAAAACAAGGTTTAAAATGGAAATAAATACATCTATCATTAATTATATTAAATGTCAATAGACTAAATGCTTTAATCAAAAGACATAGAGTGACAGATTGTATAATAAATCAAGAGCCTACAGTATGCTGCCTAAAAGAGACCCATGTTAGGGTAAAAAACACATATAGATTGAAAGTGAGGTGATGCAAAAAGATGTTTAATGGAAATGACAAGAAAGCGGGGGTGGCAATACTCATATCAGTCAAAATAGACTTTAAAAGAAAGGTCCTAAAGGAAGATAAAGAAGAACACTATATAATGATAAAAAGATCAATACAAGAAGAAGATATTACACTCATTAACATACATGTACCCAAAATCAGAAAACCTAAATACATAAAAAAAAATACTAAGAGACATATAGGGAGAAAATGACAAGAATATAATTATAGTAGAATACTTTAACACTCCACTGACATCAATGGACAGACCTTTAAGACAGAAAATTAATAAGACAACAGAGATTCTAAATGACACAATAGAACAGTTAGACTTAATTGATACTTTCAGGATATTCCATCAAAAAAACCCAGAGTGCACATGAAACATTCCCTAGGATAGACCATACACAAGGACAAAAAATAAGCCTCAAAAAAGTTAAGAGGATAGAAATTATTTTAAATGTCTTTTCTGACCACAACAGCATGAAAGTAGAAATCAACCACAGAAAAAGAATCAAGTAAAAAACGATTACATGGAGACTAGGACTAAAAGCAGTCCTAATAGGAAAGTTCATAGTGACACAGGCCTTCCTCAAAAAACAAGAAAAATCTCAAATCAGCAACATAACCTAACACCTAAAAGAATCTAAAAAAGAAGAACAAACAGAACCTAAATTCAGCAGGAGGAAGAAAATAATAAAGATCAGAGAGGAAATAAGTAGAGATTTAAAAAAACAACAGAAATATCAATAAAATCAAGAGCTGGTTTTTGAAAGAATAAACAAAACTGACAACCCTCTGGCTAGACTCACCAAGAAGAAAAGAGAAGGCTCAAATAAACAAAATAATAAATGAAAGAGGAGAAATAAAAACTGATACTGCAGAAATACAAAAAACATAACAGAATACTATGAACAATTATATGCCAATAAGTCGGACAACCTAGAAAAAATGGACAAGTTTCTGGAAATATACAGCATATCAAAACTGAATCAAGGATAAATAGTTAATGTGACCAGACAGATAAGTAGTAGTGAAATAGAATATGTAATTAAAATATTCCTTGCAGGACTTCCCTGGTGGCGCAGTGGTTGAGAGTCCGCCTGCTGATGCAGGGGACATGGGTTCGTGCCCCGGTCCGGGAAGGTCCCACATGCCACGGAGAGGCTGGGCCCGTGAGAGGCCCGTGTAACGCAAAAGAACCAAAAACAAAAACAAAACATAAAATATTCCTTGCAAACAAAAGTCCAGGACCAGATGGCTTCACTTGGGAATTCTACCTACCACACAAAGAAAACTCATATCAATCCTTCTCAAATTCTTCCAAAAGAGTGAAGAGGACAGAACACTCCCAAAGTCATTCTATGAAGCCACCATCACCCTGAAACCAAAACCAGACAGACACTACCAAAAAAGGAGTACAGGCCAATATCTGTGATGTATAGAGATACAAAAATCCTCAACAAAATATATGCAAACTGAATCCAATAACACATATAAAAGATTATACACCATGATCAAGTTGGATTCATTCCTGGATCACAAAGATGGTCTACTTATGCAAATCAATCAATGTGATACACCACATCAACAAAAGACAAAAAACACATGATCATCTCAATAGATGCAGAAAAAACATTTGATATTTTTCCACATACAGTCATGATAAAAACTCTTATCAGAGGGAACATAGCTCCACATAATAAAAGCTATTTCTGACAAAGGGTACATAATAACTCAACAGTGAAAAGCTGAAAGCCTTCCTGCTAAAATCTGGAATAATCAAAATTACCTACTCTCACCACTTCTATTCAACATAGTGTTGGAAATCCTCTTCACAGCAATCAGACAAGAAAAAGAAATAAAAGGTATCCAAATTGGAAGGAAGGAGGTAAACTTGTCATTATATGCAAATGACATGATACTATATACAGAAAACCCTAAAGATTCCATATAAAAGTTACTAGAACTGATAAATGAATTCAGCAAGGTAGCAGGATACAAGATTAATATACAGAAATCCATTACATTTCTTCACACTAACAATGAAATAGCAAAGGGAAAGTAAAAACAAAAAAAAAAGCAATTCCTTTTAAAATTGCTTCAAAAAATAGAATACTTAAACATAAACCTGACCAAGGCAGTGAAAGACTTATATGCTGAGAACTATAAAATATTGATAAAGGAAATTGAAGATAATTCAAAGAAATGGAAAGATAGCCCATGCTCTTGGATTGGAAAAATTAATATTGTTAAAATGCCATACTACCCAAAGCAATATACAGATTTAATGCAATCCCTGTCAAATTACACATGACATTTTTCACTGAACTAGAATAAATAATCTTAAAATTTATATAGAACCACAAAAGACCCAGAATTGCCAAAGCAATCCTGAGGAAAAAGAACAAAGCTGGAGGCATAACTCTCCCAGACTTCTGACAATACTACAAAGCTACAGTAATCAAAATGGTGTGGTATTGTCTAATAAAAGACATATGGATCAATGGAACAGAATAGAGAGCTCAGAATAAACCCACACACTTACTGTCAATTAATCTTTGACAAAGGAAGTAAGAATATACAATGGAGAAAAGACAGTCTCTTCAGTAAGTGGTGTTGGGAAAGCTGGACAACCACATGTAAATTAATGTACTCCCTCACAGCATACACAAAAGTAAACTCAAAATGGATTCAAGACCTACATATGACATGACACAATAAAACTCCTAGAAGAGAACATAGGCAAAATATTCTGTGATGTAAATCGTGGTGATGTTTTCTTAGGTCATTCTCCCAAGGTAAATGAAATAAAAGCAAAAATAAACAAGTAAAACCTAAGCAAACTTATACACTTTTGCACATGAAAGGAAGCCATAAACAAAAAGACAACCTACGGACTGTGAGAAAATATTTGCAAACAGTGTGACTGTCAAGGGCTCATTTTCCAAAATATACAAACAGCTCATACAGCTCAATATCAAGAAACCAAACAGCTCAATCAAAAATGGGCAAGAGACCTAAATAGATATCTTTCCAAGGAAGACATACATATAGAAAACAGGCACATGAAAAGATGCTAACACTGTTAATTATTAAAGAAATGCAAAGCAAAACTACAGTGAGGTATCACCTCACACCAGTAGAATAGCCATCATTAAAATGTTTACAAATAACAAATGAGGAAAAGGGTGTGGAGAAAAGTGAACCTTACTACTGGGAATGGAAATGGGAATATAATTTGGTGAATCCCCTATGGAAAACAGTATGGGGGTTCCTTAAAAAACTAAAAGATAAAATTGTCATATGATCCAGCAATCCCACTCCTGGGCATATGTCTGGAGAAAACTATAATCTAAAAAGATACATACACTCCAGTGTTCACAGCAGCACTATTCACAATACAGAAGACATGGAAACAATCTAAATGTCTACGACAGATGAATTGATAAAGAAGATGTGGTACATATATACAGTGGAATACTACTCAGTCTTAAAAAAATGAAATAATGCCATTTGCAGCAACATGGATGGACCTAGAGATTATCATACTAAGTCAAGTAAGTCAGACAGAGAGAGGAATATATGATATATCTTATATGTGGAATCTAAAAAGAAATGATACAAATGAATTTGTTTACAAAACAGAAATAGACTCACAGACATAGAAAACAAATTTATGGTTACCAAAGTTGAAGGGGGAGGAGGGATAAATTAGGAGTGTAGGATTAGCAGATGCACACTACTGTATATAAAATAGATAAATAGGGGCTTCCCTAGTGGCGCAGTGGTTCAGAGTCCCCCTGCCAATGCAGACTGAAAAAGAATATATCTATTCACAAATATATATATATATATATATACATAAATATATATTCACATCTGTGAATCACTTTGCTGTACACCAGAAACTAATATTCAACATTGTAAATCACTCTACTTCAATAAAAATTAGATTTATTTGAACATCTATGCTAAGAAAAAAGTAAGAGAATTTAATTCTGTTTGTTTGAAACCAGTCGAGAAAAAATGCCATGTATCATATAATTTTAATTATCTAACAGAAAGCATACCTCTTAATCATGGTCTTGTTTTTCTTTCTAGTTCTGTAGTATGAGAGGAATGTGATGATCTACATTTGTATTCTGGAAATAAAACCGTATATAAAACTGAATTATATCAGTTATTCTCTTTACAAAAACACTTTGAAGTTGCATGCACATTACACTTCTTAAATAAATCTTCAATAAATGTTGATTGTGTAATGTTATCATAATGTAGTATGGGTATTAATGGAAGTTAAAAGTTGATATATACTATCCAGAAGTGTAGTTTTGTAATGATTTAATACTGAAGTATGACAACACATACATAAATACTGACATATATTATTTCTGATGAGTTTGATAGTGGAAATGATGACAGGCTATTCAAAACGGAGATGCCAAAGGAGACCTGATAGATATGTTATTTTTAATGCAGGTAGATATATAATTGATACATTAGGAAAATAATTATTAAATATATCAGTTTATAAATATTGAAAAAAACTATTGTTTTATTAACAGAAGGTAGTACCCCTACACAGAGGTGAGTTGCACTGGTACATGTGGGAATGAACAAGTTTTTTCTTTTTTTTTTGCGGTACGCGGGCCTCTCACTGTTGTGGCCTTTCCCATTGTGGAGCACAGGCTCCGGACGCACAGGCTCAGTGACCATGGCTCACGGGTCCAGCTGCTCCGAGGCATGTGGGATCTTCCCGGACCGGGGCACGAACCCGTGTCCCCTGCATCGGCAGGCAGACTCTAAACCACTGCACCACCAGGGAAGCCCCGAACAATTTTTTTCTAAAAAATCTACTCTGAGAGTATATTCTTACAGTCATGACATTCCAAATCTTGCATTTAATTTAGTTTGTAACATTGTGGGTTCCGTTTGACTTTTGACATATGGGACAACACTAATATTTATGGTATTTTTTCCCCCAGTTCCTAGCCCTGAAGTAAAATGAGCAGAAAACCAAGAATCATGAGCTAGTTTTAAAAGAAATGGAAACTTCCGAATTTTTTCCAATAATAGTTCTCTAAATTCTGAATGAAAGACTGGAGTGTTCTAATCTTTCAGCAGTTTCCCTTCTGCCTCCTTCAATAGAAGATTTTTGGATTTGGGATGACAAGTCAGGGGAAATTCCTTTAGCACCCACAAAAAGAGAAGCAGAAAAGCTGTGGAAAGCCAAAAGTGAAATGTCTATAAATTCAGGAGTTGGTTAAATACTGGCAAGAAGTTCTGCCCCATTTATCCTTAGCAGCTGTGTGTATGACTTAGAAGACTAAAATCTAAGGGTAGAATTTGGGAGCTGTCCTCTGTACACAAGTGATAGTAAAGACAGTCAAATTCAGTTACAAGTGTAAAGCTGAGGTTAACTTGAAGAGGATAGGGATCTAAATACAATAACCACAGGAGGGTTAAATTTTACCATTAGGCATAAGAAGAGACTTCTTATTAAAAGCAACAAACAAACAAGCAAAAAGGCCCAGGTGAGGTCAAGAGTAGACAATTAAATTGGACAGATTGTAGGGACATTTTTCAAGCTGAAGTCAGAAACTGAGGTGGAGAAACAAATTAAGGGGATGTTATTACATTTTTAGTCCATGCTTCAAATACCTGCAATCATTTATTGGGTACCAGCAAGGATACTCAAAACATCCCTAACTCTGATGTTGGCTTACTGGGGTTCTGTTTTGCTTTTCGGGGTCCTTTTTGTTATTATTGGCTGGTATTCTTTTCTTGTAAGCTAAGTAAAGTTTATATAGGGTTGGTTAGAGACCTGTAGTTTTTGAAACTTTTAATCTTAGATCTTGCTTCAGGGTTATGATTGTAGCAACTGGGTTGTGGGGGATAGATTTCTCTGGCATTTGTTTTTTTTTGTTGTTGTTGTTTTTGTTTTGTTTTGGTTTTTGCTGTACACGGGCCTCTCGCTGTTGTGGCCTCTCCCCGTTGCGGAGCACAGGCTCTGGACGCGCAGGCTCAGTGGCCATGGCTCACGGGCCCAGCCGCTCTGCGGCATGTGGGATCTTCCTGGACTGGGGCACGAACCTGTGTCCCCTGCATCAGCAGGCGGACTCTCAACCACTGCGCCACCAGGGAAGCCCTCTGGCATTTGTTTTTAATTCGAAACCTAAGACTCCTTTGATTTACTTGATCTCTTTTCCCCTCAGTTATCAATAACAAACAAACCTCTTTCTATTTTAAGGTAATCTCAGCTAGGTTATTATATCTATATTATTAAATATAATCATGATTATACTATTTAGGCCAACACTCAAGCTTCTGGTGGGGAAGCATCTTTGGGTGTTATTTTCAAAGGGAAAATAATATAGGGTGTCATTTTCAGCACCTGCTCTGAGCTGAAAAATTTGTATTTCAAATAGTAAAACACTTGGATTGCGCATTTCCTCTATGTTTTCTCCTAGGACTTAGTAAAAGCATGGAAATCTTTGCTCAGAATTCAAGGCAAGTTGATACAATCAGACCACTAATTGATGGTTCTCAAATGGGAGGACTGCTTAGAAATGAGCACTTTAGCTCATTACCACTGAAGAATTCTTCAAGGAAGAAATGCAGCCAATGCAGGTTCTAATTACATTACCTTAGTTATATTCAACATGATTTAAAAAAATACTAATAAATAATAGAGGAGATAAAGATTGTTTAAATGAACTATACTCCAATAAAAATTAATTAAAATTTTTAATTAAAAGTCTGGAAAAAGTAATAAAATAAAAATAAGCTGGCAATGAAAAACTTGCCTTTATTTCATTACTTAGGACTTTCAGTTAGGATTTGAGATTTTTTTGTATTATATGTTTAACTCAGGATCGCCACTTGTGGAGTTATATGTTGAATTCATAAATGATAGGTTTTTAACTTTTTTATCTCCTCATGCATATATGATACTAAGTATTTCACTGTTTATGCATTATTTGTATGTGTCATTAAATCAAATGGATGTTATTCTAACTCTCTGCTCTTCTCCCTTGCTGCTTTTGAGTTACTTTTCTGTATGTTACCTATGCTTACAGGAGTACAGGATGTCACAATTCCAAGCGAAAGCAGGGAAACTCTCTTCCTTAGATACTAATACTTTTCAAAATAAAATAAAAGATTCATATCACCTTAATAACTAAAATACTGTAAGCAATCATAATTTTACAGATAACATATTTCAACATTCTTTATCATTTACATCAGTGATAATGCTTATTCTTATTCATCAGTACTGAAAAAGATGTTGACAGTAGGGGCACAATTATTGTAATCATAATGTTTTTGCATTCATAAATATATAAATATACTAACAAGATCTGTTAACCCTCATTTGTTCTATTGTGTTGATAATTTACAAGAAATTGGTATCATTCTAGCATACTGTCAATAGATAGAGGCCTATACAATTTTCTCGTAGATATGTATATGAACACTGCCTGTTCTGTTTTACCAGCAAGAATTGTATAATTGATAAGTCCCTGCAGTTTTAACTCATTGGAATACATTTAATGTGATGTGACTTTTGACATAGATTTCCAATTCCTCTTGAACCTGTTTTAAAAAATAACTAAAAGGATTAGTGATTTCTTATAGATTTACCAACCAGGGTGTTGCCTGTTGTAGAGAGAGGTCTTTAGAAGATGATTAAATAAATTATGGTCCTATGGAGAAATAATGAGGCAAACAAAAATGAAATAAAAGACTGCCTCAAAGAAATAATAATTTCTCATTTTGATGAGCATACAGTGAGGGCTCCATATCTGTGAATGCAGGCCCTGCAGATACAGAGGGCCCACTAGACTAGCCATTTTATATAAGGGACTTGATCATCCACGGATTTTGGTATCCGCTGTGGTCCTGGGAACTAATCCCTCATGGATACCTAAAGATGACTGTATTAGGTCATAGGAATAAGAAACAAGTATCATCTATTCTAATAATTTCCTAGATACTTATTTTCATTTCACTGATTTCCATGGAAAGAACTTTTTATATGATAAATTTTGAGTCATGTTGCTTATAGCTTGCAATTATATCACTTTTTATTTAAAACACTTTCACATATTCCTTCTCATTGCATCCTCTATTCTAGATTCCACTAACATCCTAACAATAAATGAGACTATGGCACATGAGTTATATTATTTTAATTATTGAACTACTAAAAACTACATTTTAAAAAGTACTCAAAATTGTACTGTAATGTAGAATTAAAATTATATCTATTATATTCACAATATTTTAAAATTACTTTTCTAATTATTTTCTGTATTTTACATTATCCAACTGAATAATTCAATTATTCTTTATTCTAATATTTTGTTGCTCTTTTTTCAATAACATGCAAACTTTTCCAGTACTTTTCCTGTTTATACCGATTGTCTTTCTTCTTTCCTAAATTTTCTATAATTTTGTTCCACAACTAAAAGCCTTCCTTTTCTTTTGTTTCCCGTAGATATCTCCTACTTGCTGTATTCTCTACCTTCTGTTTCTAGTTTACTTTGGTTTCTTGGAAAACAGCATGGAAATTACCTTCTTCCAGTATATGTCTTCTTATTACACTCCTTTTTAAATCAACTTATGCAATAGCAGATTATCATTTTTAAATGATTATGTTCCTTTTTAAATAGCAGATTATTTCTTATAAAAATAGAATGCAGCAAATGTAGTATGTAGGTAGATGTTATTATAGGCAAAAACCAATACCTTCTATTATCTAATTCCTAAAAGTGTTGTTTCATGTTTCATAACTTTCTAAAATCATTTGAGAATAGCCTTGTGCTTTGATCTGGAGATTGACCCCACTCACATACATGTGAAAGAACATGAAATCAGAAACTCCCAGGATTTCTACTAAGTTAAATACAGTTATTGTAAAGTAATAATAATATAAAAATTATTTTTGAGTTAATTATTTTTAACTCAAAGGGATATTGATAAACATTGGGGTGACTGACATTATTAAACTTGTTAAAATTAATTTACTATGTTAGAAGGTTAGAATGTTTACTTATTCATGATAACAAATATATTAAAATATTATAAATGACTTGAAAAATCAATAGAAGTTATAAATTCTCACTTTTATTGTAATCAAGTTCAATAGAGTACATCTCACAATAGATTAAAAAACATTCTATAAGTTGAAGGATTTATGACCACAAACAAGAAAGCTTTATTTATTCACACTCTGAGCAAATGGAATAGGCAGAAGTTACTGCTGACTCTGCTGGAATAATTGGTATACCTAAATATAAATGCATTTTGTACATAGGACATGTACTACCCGTAAAAGGAGTAGTTTCTGTAAAACCAAATGAAGTCTTCTTTTCTATGAGCTTAAACTGTTCACAAACTCAGAAAATAATAGTTTATATAATAGTCTCTTTCAGTTTGGCCTTGTTCAGTATATGACAGTTGGCCATGATGTGGCAATAAGGTGAATTTCAGAGTTCACTTCACATTCTATTGACATAATAATATAGAGATTTACAAGGATAAGTTGACTTGTTATAACCAAGATTTATCTGTTTAATTTAAATGAGTATATGTGTTTCATAGAAGTGTTCTTAAATAACAACTGTCTTTCCTGACCATATGTGTTTTGTAAGGCACCTAAAAAATACAACACTCATTGAAAGAAAAATGCTTGTGGATATTTAACTATTCTTTATTCTACTAAACTCATATATATTTGATTTCAATCATTTTAGTTTTATGCTTACCTAGTTGTTTGTAATTAAGATGTTTACATTAGTTGTACTTTTTATATAATTATATAGATGTAATAAATATTATATAATAGATATTATATATAGTATAGCTATATATTATATATTAATGCATACATTATGATATATCACTTTAATATAACATATATCAATACATAATACAATTAAAGTTAATATATATTAAAATTTTTAAACAAAACATATAAGTGGAAAACCAAACATGAATATTACTATAGTGAAACTAGGTTAGATCATTTCGGAAAATGCAAACTGAGTAGAGTTTTTGCTTTTTACAAAGCAAACTAAGGCAATATCCTGGATCTTTGTTTTTCTAATCCAAATTTTGTCACAGTCATATTAATGATATGATTTTGTCCTCATTGTCAAAATGTATAATTCTGGCCAAAGTGGTTAACACTTGAGCTCATAATATATTGCAGCAAATTCTGAATTAATAAGATAGAATCTTTCTTTGTATTACCTTTTAAACGTATTGGATAAATCTCTCTTTTACTGTTCTTTGGCGTGGGGCATTTTCATTAACCATATTATATTATAATGTTTGACTTATTATTAGCTTAAACTTTTTCAAAAACATTTTGTTGAAAGATGGAACATTCTGTTAAACTAAATAAAGCCTTTACTAAAAAAGCATTAGAAATTTACAGAGCAGTCCAACAAAATGATTTTGACTATAGGCTTGCTTTTATAATGGAATGTTTATAAAGATGCTTTCTTCTTTTCATGTAAAGACATGTTTCAAGTATATCATTGTCATTTTCAATTATATACAATGATATAATATGCATTTTAATTTGCATGGCTAATGTACTATTTCTGAAAAAGCTTCTGTACTCCTTGCCCATACCTGAAATCAAGAATAATCTAGGAAGCTTTGAAATAACTGATTCATTGTTTATTCATTTTGTTATCTCTTTCAGAACAAATGTTAAGGTCACTTTTTCTAGAAATAGACTGGCCCATAAAGTGTTTGAAATAGTAATGACATGAACATGAGAAACAGATGATGCTCCATTTTGTAATTTATATTATTTTTTAATGACAGTGGGAATCATGTTATTTATTTGAGTTTGAATAAAATATTAAAATGTAACAAAAATATAATGTTTCATATAATTTGACATGTACAAGTAATGATACACACAAATTCATATTTATTTTTATTATATTTACCTTTTGAAAATGTACCTGAATATCCCATATCCTTTGTGTCTGCATGCATTTACTTCACTGTTATTTAATCTTGTATTAATTTTCCCTCCTCTTTCCATTGAGATTCAACACATTCGTCAACATTCACCTCAGATATCAGCTCCATCTGAAGTTTCCATTGACCTTCAATCAATGTTAACTTTTCCATTTGATTCAATTCCTCTTGAATTTTAAAAAATATCTCTATTACAGAATTTATATTGATCTTGATTCAGTAGCCCATTTTCCTTACTGTAGTTAATCTTGAAGTCAAAAGACCACAACAACATACAATAGACACTGAATAAATATTTGTTGGAATTAAGTCAAACCAATACCCTTCTCTTATTTTACAGATAAAAAAATTCCAAAGGCATGCAATTGATTTGTGGCTTAACTAGGAATGGAAATAGTACTTAGGGCATTAGCCTGGTACTTATTACTTTTTGTTACACTGAAGAAGAGAAATATGTTTGCTTTGTTATGTTCACCCTGTGTTGGAAAATAAAATTTAATATAAGAAATACTTTCTTTCAAAAAGTGTTCAAAATTGAGATTCTATATTCAGAAACTTGTATTTTATCAGAGGCACAGAGTCATAACAATGAAGAGGGTTAGCAATAAAATTAATAATTGATCAATGAAGAGAAAGCATAATTTGTTCTTGAATCAAGTTTACTTATTTCTCTAACAGGAAAGAGTGTTATAATTTGTTCTGGAGAATTTGAGAATACCTGGAGAATTTGAGAATACCTTCTTTGCTTCTAGCCTTTTATTATTATACTACCATTAACATCTCTGGCCAAGGCTCTTTGGAACAAGTAGGATGATTGTTCAAAGTTGATTAAATCAGCTTTTATTTCCTAGATACTTGGAAATGAATGAGGTTGAGTTATTTTCTTAGGTCAGGGTCTGAGACAGGGATTCAAGTGCACATTCAGTTGGAGTGAGAATTCCTCATCAGAATTCCATGGTGAAATCTGGAGGAAAAATTGCACACTTGGAAAAAGTGGTATATTTTACCTCCTGGGTAAGGAAGCTACCATTTAGCTAATGGTAATCCTTCAGAAAAAGGAACAGCTATGGACTATTATAGACCAACACAAATAAAAGCTGAGCTTGAGTGCAAAGGCTGGCTTAAGGGAATATAGGCAGGGGACTATCAGCGTCCACTATTTTCTCTGGCTTTTGAGTATTTGAAAATAATATTAGATCCTCCATAATATTTCATTGTGTAATTGAGAAAATATTCACGAATAGTAGTGTATTTCACATATATACTTATACTTCAAACATTGTTTTTAGATGTGAGAAAGAAATTTTTGCCAGTGTTTGCCAACTTGTAAAAATATATCACAATAAGTTAAAGAAATGCTGAATCAAAGATCTTTTGGTGATGTTTTCACCTTTAAAATTTATTTATTTAGCCATTCATTCTATTAAAGGTTGTATTTATTTTATTAACTGAATTACCATTTACTTTCTTTTTAAAAGTTATTTCTACTTTTTGTATCTTTAGATAAAAACAATTTTGGCCCTCAGTTATTACTGATGAATGTTCAAAGAATAAGAATCATTTTTTATTGTTCATACCTATGAAGGGAAAGAGACAATTAAGAAAATGCATGAATTTACCAGTTAAACACCTAAGATTCTCAGCCATTCTAAACCTAATATTACTGTATGTGTTTTGGGTTTTTAGAGTTAAACTTAATCTCCATATGACAAATAGAGTCAGTTAGCAAAACTGATTGAGGCTGGTATCCTAGTTTCAGTATGAAGTTCTGATTTTGATTGTGATGTGTTATGTTATTTGGATCTGTTTCTGCTGATAGCATATAAAATTCAGAATAAAATTTCAAAATTTAAATGTAATGAAGAACTGTCAGTGAGTAAGGAATTACTGGATGAAAACTGAAGGAAAATGTGGAACCCAGAAAGGTAAATGAGCAAAGGAAACATTTGAATTGAAAAACTTTTCCAATACTAGCTCAGCTCTCCAAAGAGATCAAGGAAACTCATAAATTTGCAGCTTTTTCTCTTGGAATAATTGAAGTAGTACCCTTTCCAGCTCTTCATAACCTCAAGTGAAAATTTGAAACCAATAGTTATTATTTTAAATATTTGTTTTAAATATCTGTTATTAAATTGAGGAATGAAGGAGGAAACATCACTACCAAACATGTAGAAATAATAAAGATTAAAAAGGAACACTGTAAACAATTGTACACCAACAAATTAGATAATCTAGATGAAATAACTTTCTAGAAATAAAGTAATGAAAATGGCTTAAGAAAAGACAGAAAATCTAAATAGATCTATCCAAGGAATTTAGATTGAATTAGTGATTAAAAAAACCTTCTCACAAGTAAAAGCCCATACCAAAATAGCTTCATAGGAGAATTTTACCAAACATTTGAAAAAGAATTAAAAATAAAACTTCACAAAATAATCCTAAATTATAGAAGAGGAAGGAACTCATTCCAATCCATTCTATGAGGCCAATATTTCCTGACACCAAAACCAGACAATGCTATCAGAAGGAAACAAACTACTGACCGATACACTTTATAAATATAGAAGCAAAATCACAACAAAATATTAGCAAACTGAATTCAGAATATTACCAAGTTTTGTTCAACATAATGAAAATCAATCAATGTAACATATTATCTTAATAGAATAAAGTTCCAAAACGAAGTGATCTTCACAATAAATGGTGACTTTAAAAAAAATCCTACACACTTTTATGATTAAAGCACTGAAAAAAATTAGAAATAGAAATAACTTCCTCAACCTGATAAAGGGCATCTATGAAAATCCTACCACTAACATCATGTTTAATGATGAAAGATTGAACTTTCCCCCAAATCAGGAACAAGATAAGAAGGTCCACTCTCAGCACTCTATTCAAAACTGAAGTGAAAGTTTTAGCCAGGGCAATTAGGCAAGGAAAAGAAATAAAGACATCCAAATTAAAAAGGAAGAAGTAAAACTGTCTTGATTTGAAGATGACATAATATTTTATATAGTACATCCTAAAGATTGCACACGCACATACACACAGAGAATTAGATTTCATAGAGTAGTTCAGCTAGGTTGTAGAACACGAGATCACTACATAAAAGTCAATTTTATTTTTGTACATTAATAATAAAAAATCTGAAAATGTTTAAAAAACACTAGCAATCAAAAAGGATAAAAGATAAATTTAACAAAGCAAATGCAAGATTTACATTTATCAAAGCAAGTGCACTGAAACCTACAACACATCACTGAAAGAAATTAAAGAAAATTTATGTAAATGAAAAGATATCCCATGTTTATGGATTGGAAGATTTAATATTGTTAAGATATCATTGCCACCCAATTGTATATATGGATTCCACACAATCCATATAAAATTCCAGCTGACTTTTGCAGACCCTAAAATTCATATGAGAAGTGAAGTGACCTATTAAGCCCAAATAATCTTGAAAAATATCAAATAATACATGATCCACATCCCAATTTCAAACTGTACTACAAAGCTACACTAACAGTGTGGCACTGGCTAAGTGTTGACATATAAATCCACAGAATAAAAGTTAACGTCCAGAAATAAACCCTTATGTTTATGGTAAAAATTTTAAAAATTGACATAGGTGCCAAGAAAATTGAGTGAGGAAAAGGATAGTCTTTTTAACAAATTGTGCTGGGACATCTGGATGCAAAAAGAATGAAAGTTTAATTCTCACCTTACTCTAAATACAAAAACAATTTATAGATAAATTTAACAACTAAAACTATAGACATATTAAAAGAAAACACATATATAAATCTTCCCAATCTGGGTTAAGCACTAATTCTTAGATATGACGACAACACACAAGCAAGAAGAGAACAGTAAATAGTTGGAACTTATCAAAATTAAAATTGTTTTGCTAAATATGACACTACTAAGAAAGTGGTGGGGGAAGCCACATCCTGGGAGAAATACAAATCGAATACTGTTAAGGAAGTAGTATGCAGAATATATAAAGAAATATAGATGAGTTGTAAACCCAACTAAAAGAAGAATGTCCTTCAAGACCTTCCTCTGATAGGAAGCTCCAAGTGTAGAACAAAGTGTTACTTGAAAGGAGGACCTATATATGGCATCTGACAGTCCTTTCCACTAACCAAGATTGGTTTGATATGATCAAATTAATATTTGCTGAATAATACACTAAAAGTGCTTCATGAATAATGTCATCTATGGAGCTTAAAAAATGAGAAAAAAAGAATATACATATCATGTCTGATAGGAAACAAGAACCATGATGCTATACAATTAATGTACGTCAGATATGGTCCCATATTCATTCTTTCCAAAGTCCATGTGAAAAGAAAACACTTCATGTTGACAAGTTTGTACTTTGTGGGTTGATATTGCTAATAGAAGGGTTCATATGAACACTCTATCCCTCTCTTCATCTTTATCTTTCCACTTTCTACATCCTTTGTCTATTCTCTCATATTCTGTTCTTCCTACCCTTATAAATACATATGCAACAAAAATTGGAAGGGAGTATTTATTTCCCCAAATTATATCAACTTAATAAGAACTAAAAAATCATGATGTAAAATAAATGTAAAAATTAAAAAAAAAAAACGAGGTCAAAATGAGCAAATTATTCGAATAGAGTTTTCTCTAAAGAAAATATACAAATGGCCAGTAAGTTGTGAAATTTAAATAAAAGGAAAATTCAAGTAAAAACCTCAGGCACGGAAGGGGAGAGACAGTACATGGAAAGGAGGGCCTCTGGAGTGTGGAGTTCCAGAGTATGGAGGTTTCTACTTCCTGTACTGAATCCTGATGGACATTCATAAAATTTCAGATTTCTTAAGCAATACAATGAAAATTGATAGAGTATTAATACATGACCTTTTTTGCAACAAGTTTGCCTCTAAGTCTACCATGTGGCTGACAGGGTCTTCGTGCTCCGGCCGGGTGTCAGGCCTGAGCCTCGGAGGTGGAAGAGCCAAGTTCAAGACATTGGTCCACCAGAGACCTTCTGGCTCCATGTAATATCAAACAGCAAAAGCTCTCCCAGAGATCTCCATCTCAATGCTAAGACTCAGCTCCACTCAATGAACCACAAGCTATAGTGTCAGACACCCTATGCCAAACAACTAGCAAGACAGGAACACAATCACACCTATTAGCACAGAGGCTGCTAAAATCATAATAAGTTCACAGACATATCAAAACACACCACCGGATGTCGTCCTGCTCATCAGAAAGACAAGATCCAAACTCAACCACCAGAACTCAGGCACCAGTCCTCGCCACCAGGAAGCTTAAACAACTCACTGAACCAACCTTAGCCACTGAGGGCAGAAACCAAAATCAACAGGAATTATGAAACTGCACCCTGCAAAAAGGAGACCCCAAACACAGTCAGATAAGTAAATGAGAAGACAGAGAAATACAAAGCAGATGAAGGAGCAAGGTAAAAACGCACCAGACCAAACAAATGAGGAGGAAATAGGCAGTCTACCTGAAAAATAATTCAGAGTATGATAGAAAAGATGATCCAAAATCTTGGAAATAGAAGGGAGAAAATAAAAGAAACATTTAACAAGGACCTAGAAGAACTAAAAAGCAAACAAACAATGATGAACAACATAATAAATGAAATTTAAAAGTTCTCTAGAAGGAATCAATAGCAGAATAACTGAGGCAGAAGAACAGATAAGTGACCTGGAGGATAAAATGGCAGAAATAATTACCATGGAGCAGAATAAAGAATGAAAAGAATTGAGGACAGTCTCCAAGACATCTGGGACAACATTAAATGCACCAACATTCGAATTATAGGGGTCTTAGAAGAAACAGAGAAGAAAAAGGGACTGAGAAAATATTTGAACAGATTATAGTTGAAAACTTCCCTAATATGGGAAAGGAAATAGTCAATCAAGTCCAGGAAGCACAGAGTGCCCCATACAGGATAAATCCAAGGAGAAACACGCCAAGACACATATTACTCAAACTATCAAAAATTAAACTTAAAGAAAAATATTAAAAGCAGCAAGGGAAAAGCAACAAATAACATACAAGGGAATCCCCATAAGGTGAATGGCTGAAATTTCAGCAGAAATTTTGCAAGCCAGAAGGAAAGGGCAGGACACATTTAAGCAATGAAAGGTGAAAACCTAAAACCAAGATTTCTCTACACAGCAAGGATCTCATTCAGATTCAATGCAGAAATTAAAACCTTTACAGATAAGCAGAATTTAAGAGAATTCAACACCACCAAACCAGCTTTAAAATAAGTGTTAAGGAACTCCTCTAGGTAGGAAACAGACCTAGGAAGGAAAAGACCTACAATAACAAACCCAAAACAATTAAGAAAATGGTAATAGGAATATACATATCGATAATTACCTTAAATGTAAATGGATTAAATGCTCCAACCAAAAGACATTGACTGGCTGAATGGATACAAAAACAAGACCCATATATATGCTGTCTATAAGAGACCCACTTGAGACCTAGGGATACATACAGACTGAAAGTGAGGGGATGGAAAAAGATATTCCATGCAAATGGAAATCAAAGGAAAGCTGGAGTAGCAATCTCATATCAGATAAAATAGACCTGAAAATAAAGACTATTACAAGAGACAAAGAAGGACAACACACAATGATCAAGGGATCAATCCAAGAAGAAGATATAACAATTGTAAATGTTTATGCACCCAACATAGGAGCACCTCAATACATAAGGCAAAAGCTAACAGTCATAAAAGGGGAAATCAACAGTGACACAATCATAGTAGGGGACTTTAATACCCCACTTTCACCAATGGACAGATCATCCAAAATGAAAATAAATAAGGAAACACTAGCTTTAAAGATACATTTAAAAAGCTGGACTTAATTGATATTTATAGGACATTCCATCCAAAAGCAACAGAATAGACTTCTCAAGTGCTAATGGAACATTCTGCAGGATAGATCATGTCTTGGGTCACAAATCCAGCCTTGGTAAATTTAAGAAAATTGAAATCGTATCAAGTATCTTTTCAGACCACAATGCTATAACCAAAGATCACTGAAGAAATCAAAGAATACCTAGAAACAAATGACAAGGAAGACACGATGACCCAAAACCTATGGGATGCAGCAAAAGCAGTTCTAAGAGGGAAGTTTATAGCAATACAATCCTACTTCAAGAAAAAAGAAACATATTAAATAAACAACCTAACCTCACACCTAAAGCAATTAGAGAAAGAAGAACAACAACAACAACAAAAAAAACCCAAAGTTAGCAGAAGGAAAGAAATCATAAAGATCAGATCAGAAATAAATGAAAAAGAAATGAAGAAAACAATACCAAAGATAAATAAAACTAAAACCTGGTTCTTTGAGTAAATAAACAAAATTGATAAACCATTACATAGACTCATCAAGAAAAAGAAGGGGAAGACTCAAATCAATCGAATTAGAAATGAAAAAGAAGTAACAATTGACACTGCAGAAATAAAAAGGATCATGAGACACTAGTACAAGCAACCCTATGCCAATAAAATGGACATCCTGGAAGAAATGGACAAATTCTTAGAAAAGCACAAATTTCTGAGACTGAACCAGGAAGAAATATAAAATATAAACAGACCAATCACAAGCACTGAAATTGAAACTGTGATTAAAATTTACCAACAAAGAAAAGCCCAGGACCAGATGGCTTCATAGGCGAATTCTATCAAACATTTAGAGAAGAGCTAACACCTATCCTTCTCAAACTCTTCCTAATATAGCAGAGGGAGGAACACTCTCAAACTCATTCTATGAGGCCACCATCACCCTGATACCAAAAACGGACAAGGATGTCACAAAAGAAAGAAAACTACAGGCCAATATCACAGATGAACATAGATGCAAAAGTCCTCAACAAAATACTAGCAAACAGAATCCAAGAGCACATTAAAAGGATCATACACTATGATCAACTGGGGTTGATCAATCTCAGGAATTCAAGGATTCTTCAATATATGCAAATCAATGTGTTAAACCATAGTAAGAAACTGATAGAGAAAAACCATATGATCATTTAAATCAATGCAGAAAACCTTTCGACAAAATTCAACACCCATTTATAATAAACACCCTCAGAAAACAGGCATAGAGGGAACTTACCTCAACATAATAAAGGCCATATATGACAAACCCACAGCAAACATCATTCTCAGTGATGAAAAACTGAAATCATTTCCACTAAGATCAGTAACAAGACACGGTTGCCCACTCTCACCACTATTATTCAACATAGTTTTGGAAGTTTTAGCCACACCAATCAGAGAAGAAAAAGAAATAAAAGGAATCCAAATCAGAAAAGAAGAAATAAAATTGTCACTGTTTGCAGATAACATGATACTATACATAGAGAATCCTAAAGATGCTACCAGAAAACTACTAGAACTAATCAATGAATTTGGTAAAGTAGCAGGATACAAAATTAAGGCACAGAAATCTCTTGCATTCTTATACACTAATGATGAAAAATCTGAAAGAGAAATTAAGGAAACACTTCCATTTACCTTTGCAATGAAAAGTATAAAAATAAAACACCTAGGAATAAACTTACCTAAGGAGAAAAAAGACCTATATATAGAAAATTATAGGACACTGATGAAACAAATTAAAGATGATACAAACAGATGGAGAGCTATACCATGTTCTTAGATTGGAAGAATCAACATAGTGTAAATGACTCTACTATCCAAAGCAATCTACAGATTCAATGCAATACCTTTCAAACTACCACTGGCATTTTTCACAGAACTAGAACAAAAAATCTCACAATTTGTATGGAAACACAAAAGACCCCGAATAGCCAAAGCAATCTTGAGAACAAGAAAACGGAGCTGAAGGAATCAGGCTCCCTGACTTCAGACTACACTACAAAGTTACAGTAATCAATACAGTATGATACTGGTATCAAAGCAGAAATATAGATCAATGGAACAGGATAGAAAGCCCAGAGGTAAACCCATGCACATATGGTCACCTTATCTTTGATAAAAGAGGCAAGAATATATAATGGGGAAAAGACAGCCTCTTCAATAATTGGTGCTAGAAAACCTGGACTGCTACATGTAAAAGAATGAAATTAGAACACTTCTTAACATCATACACAAAAATAAACTCAAAATGGATTAAAGCCCTAAATGTAAGGCAGACACTATAAAACACTTAGAGGAAAACATAGAACAATCCATAACATAAATCACAAGATCTTTTTTGACCCACCTCCTAGAGAAATGGAAATAGAAACAAAAATAAGCAAATGGGACCTAATGAAACTTAAAAGCTTTTGTTCAACAAATGAAACCATAAACAAGACAAAAAGACAACCCTCAGAATGGGAGAAAATATTTTCAAATGAAGCAACTGACAACGGATTAATCTCCTAAATATACATGCAGCTAATGTAGCTCAATATCCAAAAACCAAACAACCGAATCCAAAACTGGGCAGAAGACCTAAGTAGACATTTCTCAAAAGAAGATATACAGATTGCCAACAAACACATGAAAGAATGCTCAATATCACTAAACATTAGAGAAATGCAAATGAAGACTACAATGAGGCGTTACCTCACAGTGGTCAGAATGGCCATCATCAAAAATTCTACAAACAATAAATGCTGGAGAGGACATAGAGAAAAGGGAACACTCTTGCACTGTTGCTGGTAATGTAAATTGATACAGCTACTATGGAGAACAGTTTGGAAGTTCCTTAATAAACTAAAATTAAAACTACCCTATGACCCAGGAATCCCACTACTGGGCATATACTCTGAAAAATACATAATTCAAAAGGAGTCATGTACCACAATGTTCATTGCAGCTCTATTTACAATAGCCAGGACATGGAAGCAACATAAATGTCCATTGACAGAGGAATGGATAAAGAAGATGTGTCACATGTATACAGTGGAATATTAGCCATAAAAGGAAATGAAATGGAGTTATTTGTCGTGGGGTGGATGGATGTAGAGACTGTCATACAGAGTGAAGTCAGAAAGAGAAAAACAAATACCATATGCTAACACACATATGGAATCTAAAAAAACAATAGGTTCTGAAGAACCTAGGGGCAGGACAGGATTAAAGTTGCAGATGTAGAAGATGGACTTGAGGACACAGGGAGGGGGAGGGGTAATCTGGGATGAAGTGAGAGAGTGGCATGGACATATATACACTACCAAATGTAAAATAGATAGCTAGTGGGAAGAAGCCAGATAGCACACGGAGATCAGCTCTATGCTTTGTGTCCACCTAGAGGGGTGGGATAGGGAGGGTTGGAGGGAGACTCAAGAGGGAGGAGATATGGGTATATATGTATATGTATATGTATAGCTGATTCACTTTTTTATACAGCAGAAACTAGCTCAACATTGTAAAGCAATTATACTCCAATAATGATGTTAAAAGAATAATAATAAAAATTAAATAAATTAAATAAATAAAGAAAAACCACAGTGAGATACCTACCACTAACACCCATTGGGAAGGCAAAATTAAAACAGTCAAAGATGGACAATAACAAGTGTTTGTGAGCATGAGGAAAACCAAAATCTTCATACATTAATGGTGGGGATGTAAAATGGCAGCTTACTTGAAAGACAGTTGGGCAGTTACTTTAAAAGTTAGACATGGGATTCAGCACATCCACTTCTAGGTGTATACTGATAAGAAATGAAAGCATGTATCCTTGAATAATTTATACACAAATGACCATAGGACATTATTCACAATAGCTAAATACTGGAAATAATCTGAATGTCTATCATTCAGTGAATGGATAAGCAAAAATATGTTATATCCAAACAATAGAATATTATTCAGTTATAAAATGAATAAAGTATTTTTACATGCTACAACATGGGTAGATATTGAAAAAATTAAATGAATGAAGCCAGACATAATGGACCATATATTGTATGATTGTATTTATAATGATATCTCCAGAAAAGGCAAATTCATTAAGACATTCAGTAGGTTAGTTGTTACCAGTGGCTGGGGTAAGAGGAGAAGAGAGACTGATTACTAATGGCTATGGGGTTCTTTTTGGTTAATAAAATGTCTTGAAATTAGATAGTGGTGATTATTACTCATTTCTATTAATATAAAAATTACTGAATTATGCCCTTTAGATGGGTAAATTTTATGTTATTTGAATTGTATGAGATGTGAATTATATCTCAACTAAATGTATACAAATTAATATTTATTGATACATATACATGTATATGTATATATATCAGCCCTCCTGGGTTGTAATGGGCAGAAAATTAACAAACAAATGTAAAATATCTGTTCTAGCACTTGGTTAACAGAAAGTGCTTAATAAACTGTAACTGTGTTTAGTTTTCTTCTTTAAAAAATTAAATAATAAATATACAAGCAACTCAATAAAAAATAAGCAAATAGTTTAAACAGTTATTTCACCAAAGAAGTTAACAATGTTGATGACAAATAAGCACATGAAACAATAACCAACATTATTCTTTAATATAAAAATGCAAGTTAAAAATGAAATATTTATTTGAATGACTATAATTAAAGAGTCTGACCATACCAAGTATTGGTAAGAATGTGAAGCAACTGTAAATCTCATTTACTGTTAGTGGAAATATAAAATGGGATAACTACTTTGAAAAAAAATGTTTTGGAATTGTTTATATAGTTAAGGATTCAACTATTATATGACTTATCTATTTTACTTTTATGTATTTATTCAATAAAGTTAAAGCATATATAAATGATAAAGTTTGTACACAAATATTTATAGGAGCATTATTTTTAAGAGAAAAAACCTGGAAACTATACAAATGTGCATCAACAACTGAATGCATTTTTGTATATTTATATGATAGAATGTTTTATAGTAATAAAATGGAAAGAACAGTGGATAAACACAATAATATGGATGAATGAGATATGCTTAGGGAAAGAAGCCAAACAAAAAAGAGTATGTATTTGTAAAAAAAGGATTAACACAGCAGGTCTTGTTGCTTAGCCCTTCATGTCTCCAAAAGAACCTGGACCCAAGATTGACTTTAGTGAACCTCAGGGAATCTAGACCTAAGAAATCCTTTATGTTAATGATTGATGAGTTTGTTGTGCACATATGGAGCAAAGGACCATGCTGTACCAGCTTGTCAGGACTGTTTACATTTTTGATATTTAATTGGTTTCATTGTTGTGGTTCTGAGCTTCAGTTTTATAAAAACCTTGGACCCTGACTCTCAGGTGCACTCCTCTGGGGAAGGATACTGCGCACATATCCCTTTAATCCATAACCAAAGAGAAAAGCACACCCTTTGAGATCCCAGAGGGAAAAGAATGTGGAAACCTGTGTATGGCTTCCTTGGTCATCACCTAATTCACTCATTTTTCCTGTGGCTCTGGCTTTGTGTCCTTTTGCTATGTAAATTTTAACTCCGAGTTTAGTCAACTATTGAGATGTGTACTTCCTGATACAAATTGGCATTTTTGAGGCTAGTCTTAAAATCTCCAAAGTTGTAGGATTATATTCTTGTAAAATTCTAGAAAACACAGAAAGCAGATCAGTCATGGGAATAGGAGAGGCTTGAGAGGGTAATTACAAAGGTATGTAAAAAAAGTTTGGGGGGGCTTCCCTGGTGGCGCAGTGGTTGAGAGTCCGCCTGCCGATGCAGGGGACGCGGGTTCGTGCCCCGGTCCGGGAACAAAAAAAGTTTGGGGGATAATGGCTATGTTCATAATCTTGCTTTTGGTGATGACATCACAGGTGTACAAGTATGTCAAAATATCGAAGTATATAGTAAATAACTGGTATTTGTTGTATATAACACCCACCTTTAATGACTTCTGTATAGTACATACATAATTTTCCCTTGAATTTCTGTGCATACTTAATTGTATTTTAAATGCTTGTGTATTGTGAATAATACAATGTAAACATTTATAAGTGCAGACATAGCCATCTCCACTTAACTTTCCTATTGTCCTTGATACATTAAGACCCAAACACTCGACTTTCTATCAATCCTGCAACTTGTTCACAGAAAATTGAATTTGCTACAATAGGATTGTTTGAAACTTAAGATTTTTCTCACTTCCATGTTCCTGTAAGTTGTCATAGTATTGTGAAATACATGAAATAGTTAAAATTGATTTCTTAGATTTATTTATCTTTTGTTTTGTAAAATAAAACATAACAAAAAATAAGCAAAAATACTACAAAGTAGAAATAAGTGGATATACCTTAAAATGATCATAAAATGGGACTTTTTCTTAATAACATTTTTTTGTGTGTTGGTGGCCTTATATGACATATTAACTGAGTCATAAGTAAATTGAGAGGGAGACTTAAGGGAGAAAATTGTGACTAATTTTAAATTTGCTCATAATTAATATCTATCCTCATTATTCCATTTCATACTTAATAACATTTTTTTTTGTGTTGATGGCCTTATATGACATATTAACTGAGTCATAAGTAAATTGAGAGGGAGACTTAAGGGAGAAAATTGTGACTAATTTTAAATTTGCTCATAATTAATATCTATCCTCATTATTCCATTTCATGTAGTTTTTTTGATGAAAATCATATTACCACACTAGGAATTAACATTTCAATCTATACATTCATAGTTTTCAAAATGTTTTTTCTATATGAATTATCTTTTAATTTGACAAGTTGACATTTTAAGAAGAAAAAAACACCCAATGCTCTTTTTCAGTTTCCAACTAGCTCTTATTAAAAATGTATGTCAGGACCTCCCTGGTGGTGCAGTGGTTGAGAGTCTGCCTGCCAATGCAGGGGACACGGGTTTGTGCCCCAGTCTGAGAAGATCCCACATGCCATGGAGCGGCTGGGCCCATGAGTCATGGCCACTGAGCCTGCGCGTCCAGAGCCTCTGCTCCACAATGGGAGAGGCCACAACAGTTAGAGGCCTGTGTATACCGAAAAAAAAAAAAAATGCATGTCAGATAGATCATCCACACAGAAAATCAATAAAGAAACATAGACCTTAAATGACACATTAGACCAGATGGACTTAACTGGTATTTACAGAGCATTCCATCTGAAAGCAGCAGAATATACATACTTTTCAAGTGCACCTGCAACATTCTCCAGGATAGATCACAGACTAAGCCACAAAGCAAGCCTCGGAAAATTTAACAAAGCTGAAATCACATCAAGCATCTTTTCTGATGACAACACTATGAGGCTAGAAGTCAACTACAAGAAAGAAACTGCAAAAAATCACAAACATGTAGCTAAACAATATGCTACTAAACAACCAATGGATCACTGAATAAATCAAAGAGGAAATCAAAAAATACCTAGAGACAAATAAGAATGAAAATACGATGACCCAAAACCAATGGATTGCTGCAAAAGCAGTTCTAAGAGGAAAGTTTATTGTGACACAAGCTTACCTCAGGAAACAAAAAAAATCTCAAATAAACCACCTTATGCCCAAAGCAACTAGAGAGAAAAGAACAAACAAAACCCAAAGTTAGAAGGAATGAAATCTAAAGATCAGAGCAGAAATAAATGAAATAGAGACAACAAAAAAATCAGTGAAACTATAGTCTGGTTCTTTGAAAAGATAAAAAAAAAAATTAATAAACCTTTAGCCAGACTCATCAAGAAAAAGAGGGAGAAGGCCCAAATCAATAAAATCAGAAATGAGGGCTTCCTTGGTGGTGCAGTTGTTAAGAATCCACCTGCCAATGCAGGGGCATGGGTTGGATCCCTGGTTTGGGAATATCCCACATGCTGCGGAGCAAGTAAGTCCGTGCACCACAACTACTGAGCCTTCACTCTAGAGCCTATGAGCCACAACTACTGAGCCCACACACCACAACTACTGAAGCCCATGCACCTATAGCCCATGCTCCGCAACAAGAGAAGCCACCGCAATGAGAAGCCTGTGCACCACAATGAAGAATAGCCCCTGCTTGCCACAACTAGAGAAAGCCCACACACAGCAACAAAGACTCAATGCAGCCAAAAATAAATAACTAACATAAATAAATTTTTAAAAAAAGAAATGAAAAAAGAGGAGTTAGAACCAACACCACAGAAATACAACGGATTGTAAGAAAGTACTACAAACAACTATATGCCAATAAAATAGACAACGTAAAAGAAATGGACAAATTCGTAGAAAAATACAATCTCCCAAGACTGAACCAGCAAGAAATAGGAAATATGAACATATTACCAGTACTTTAATTGAAATAGTAATTAAAAATTTCCAACAAACAAAAGTCCAGTACCAGCAAGCATCAGATATGAATTCTATCAAACATTTAGAGAAGAGTTAGCACATATCCTTCTAAAACTATTTCAAAAAATTGCAGAGGAAGGAACATTTCTGAACTCATTCTATGAGGCCATCATTGATCTGAGGCCAAAGCCAAAGACACCACAAAAAAAAGAAAATTATAGGCCAAGATCACTGATGAACATAGACACAAAAATCCTCAACAAAATACTAGCAAACCGAATCCACCAATACATTAAGAGGGTCATACACCATGATCAAGTGGGATTTATCCCAGGGATGCAAGGATTTTTCAATAACAACAAATCAATCAATGTGATACACAACATTAACAAATTGAAGAACAAAAACCATATGATCATCTCAATAGATGTAGAAAAAGCTTTTGATGAAATTCAACATCCAATTATGATAAAAACTCTCCAGAAAGTGGTCATTGAGGGAACATACCTCAACATGATAAAGGTCACATATGACAAGCACACAACTAACATCATACTTAATGGTGGAAAGCTGAAAGCATTTCCTCTAAGATAAGGATCAAGACAAGTGTGCCCACTCTCGCCATTTTTATTCAACATAGTTTTGGAATTCCTAGCCACAGCAATCATTGAAGAAAAACAAATAAAAGGAATCCAAGTTGGAAAGGAAGTATTAAAACTGTCACTGTTCACAGATGACATGATGCTATACATAGGAAATCCTAAAGATGCTACCAGAAAATTACTAGAGTACATCAATGATTTTGGTAAAATTGCTAGATACAAAATTAATATACAGAAATCTGTTGCATTTCTATATGCTAATAATGAAATATCAGAAAGAGAAATTAAGGAAACAATCCTATCTACCACTGCATCAGAAAGGATAAAATACCTAGGAATAAACCTACCTAAGGAGGCAAAAGACCCACACTCTGAAAATTGACACTGATGAAAGAAATCGAAGATGACACAAACAGATAGAGATATATACTGCATTCTTGGACTGGAAAAATGAATATTGTCAAAATGACCACAGTATCCAAGGCATTACAGATTCAGTGCAATCCCTGTCAAATTACCAATGGAATTTTTCACAGAACTTGAATTAAAAAATTATATGGAAACACAAAAGACTCCTAAAAGCAAAAACAATTTTGAGAAAGAAGAACAGAGCTGGAGGAATCAGGCTCTCTGACTTTAGACTATACTACAAAGCTACAGTAATCAAAACAGTATGGCACTGGCACAAAGATAGACATATGGGTCAATGGAACAGGATAGAAAGCCTAGAAATAAACCCACACATGTATGATTAATTAGTCTACAACAAAGGAGGCCTTAATATGAATGGAGAAAAGACAGTCTCTTCATTAAAAGAAAACTGGGCAACTGCACATAGAAGAATGAAATTAGGACATTCTTTAACACAAGACACAGAAATAAATTCAAAATGGATTAAAGACCTAAATGTAAAACTGACCAGATATTATAAAACTCCTAGAGGAAAACACAGGCAGAACAGTCTTTGACATAAATCACAGCAATATTTTTTTGGATCAATCTACTAAAGTAATGGAAATAAAAATAAACAAATGGAACCTAATTAAACTTAAAAGCATTTGCATAGCAAAGGAAACCATAAAAAACTAAAATGACAGCCTAAGGAAAAGGAGAAAATATTTGCAAATGAAACTGTCAAGGGATTAATTTCCAAAATATACAAACAGCTCATACAGCTTAATATCAAAAAACAAAAAAAACAATCTAATAAAAAATGGGCAGAAGACCTAAATAGACATTTCTCCAAAGAAGATACACACATGGCCAACAGGTACATGAAAAGATGCTCAACATCGCTAATTGTTAGAGAAATGCAAATCAAAAGTACAATGAGGTACCTCACACCAGTTAGAATGACCATCATAAAAAGTCTACAAATAGGGGCTTCCCTGGTGGCACAGTGGTTGAGAGCCCCAGCCTGGGAAGATCCCACATGCTGCAGAGTGGCTAGGCCTGTGAGCCATGGCCTCTGAGCCTGTGCATCCAATACTCTGGAAAATGGTATGGAGGTTCCTTAAGAACTAAAAATAGAATTACCATATGATCCTGCAATCCCATTCCATATAGGTGGAATCTAAGAAAAAAATGATACAAATGAACTTATTTATAAAACAGAACTAGACTCACAGACATATAAAACAAACTTATGGTTACCAAACGGGACAGTAGGGTGGGGGGAGAGATAAATTAGGATTTGGGATTAACATATAAACACTACTATATATAAAATAAACAACAAGGACCTACTGAATAGCATAGGAAACTATATTCAATATCTTGTAACAACCTACAATGGAAAACAATCTGAATCACTATGCTGTACAACTGAAGCTAACACATTATAAATTAACTATATTTCAATTTAAAAAATGGTTCAAAAAGATGTATGTCAAAAAAATAGAAAAGATGCATGTATACATCTCAAATATCGTCTAAAAATTATTTCAAATTACTCTCACTTTGATACTTCATTATTTTGAAACCTATATTTATTGCTACACATAAAAGTATTCAATCATACCTGTAGGAAACCTTCACAATTCCAAGAAACTACAACAATGATAGACTCAGATGATAATTAATCTGTGACAATTCAAAAATCCTAGTTGCTATCATCAATCAATAAAACAAAGTCAATGTAATCAAGGTAGAGCTACGATTAGCTTACTTATTTTTAACTCCCTCTGGCCAGCTTGATCTCAACTTGAGAGATCTAGTTGAAGCAATATTAAGTTTGCATGAAGTTATATCTCTAGTTCGGCCATCCAAAAATATGACTTTTGTTGATAATTTAAATGTTTGAGTATGTTTATCTAAAACAAATAGACTGGCAATTATTTCTTCAGCCAAGAAATGTGTTTTCTCAGAATCAGAAAAGAATTGCAACATTGGGGGGTCATTAACCATGGTGAGCCAAGTGCAAGTGTCCAGCAGAAATAAAGAGAACTCTTACAGAGCAGAGAGGGAATTTGAGAGGGCTATAGTAAACAAAGAGTCCATGGCTTTTCACTGGGTTGTGACAGTCTCTCATTGGCTAACTCTTGCTGGGAAATTGAAATTTCTGTTAATTAATTTTTTACAAGCACTTGTAGGATTAACTAAGCGTCTTCAGTAACTCAAGTATATTTAGGATGCTATTATCAAATTACTGTCCCAAGTCATTTATGTTTCACTGAAAATATAATTTAGAACATAGTTTTATTTCTAATTAATGCCATTCTTTCTCATAATAATGCATGCTTATAATTTTAAATTTAATTTTATACCTGACATGAAACAGTATTGAACAATATCAAGGGAATTTAAGGCAATATATATTTCCTTTCATTATTGAAGATATTTAGAAATACTAATAATAGATAAAATAGACCAATTAACAGAAACATTAATGTTTCATGAATCCAAATTAATTTCCATCTGTTTTATAGATATTTGGGTTTAGATTCATTGGATGACATAACATTAGAAATTATTAACAACTTTTTTTGAAAGTTTATTTTTGCTTTATCTTATAAACTTGTTTCTAGAATATTATACTTGGATAAAATACAAAAAACTTGAGAAACTAATGAAAGATAACTATAATTGCTAAAATTAGCAAATTTATAATAGCTAATATATTATATTATATATTCAGTATTATGTAATATATATTAAATATTATATGTATACATTTTAAAATTTATATATATATATATGATTGGTTTCCTTTTTAATGCCTTGGAATTTTACAAACTTATATCACTTAAAATTTTTGAAAGCAGTATAATGAATCTCCACATAACCATAAAACAGCTTAAGCAACAAACATTTCAAATATAGTTTAAGTCTTTTTGTACACATTCCCAATTTTATTCTCCTCTCTCATCTTCAGAATGAAATAGTATCCTTTAATTAGTGGTTTATAGTCCAGATTCACTTATCAGTACTTTTACTGATATATAGAGATGTTTGACATATTTTAATTCTTTATAACAATTGGTGACATATTGTATGTGTTTCCTGTCAGATTTTTTCCAAAATATGCTTGTGCAATTCATCCTTGTTACTTAAACTCTAGATTATTTTAATTGCTTCATAAATTTTGAGATTACAAAAACACTGCTAAAAATTCTTAAGTATACATCCTGTGCAATATATAAATAATTTTTACCAATTCATTTGGTAGAAAAATTAAACTATAAATTGATTCTAGATCTAGAAATAAAACTTGAGTCTATATAAATCCTGGAAGTAAAAATTATTGTGATTTTAGATTAGGCAAGGATTCGACAGATACAACTTCAAAAATATAATCCACAGAAGGAAAACAAGAAAAAGATAAATTAGACTCCTAATATAAAAGCATTTGCTATTTAAAAGACACTCTTCAGGGAATGAAACTACAAGCCTCATATTAGGAGAGAATACTTAGAAATGAAGTATCTGCTAAGTGATTATATCTAGGATATAAAAATAACTCTCTAACTCAATAACTGGAATATAGACATCCCAGTTAAAAAGTGGGGAAATATTTGTATAGATAAATCAACAAAGAAGATATACAGATAGCAAATAATCACATGAAGAAATTCTCAATATTGTTGATTTTCAGAAAAATTTAAAATAAAACCACAATGAAATATTACTACATACCAATTAGAATAATTAAAATCAAATTTTAAAAAATCTGACAATACCAACTGCTGGTGAGAATGCTGGAAGGGTGTAGAACACTATTGCAACTCTGATACGGTATTGGTGGGAAAGTGAAGTACTTCATCCAATTTGGAAATCCTTTGATAGTGCCTCATATAGTAAAACATATTTATCATGACTCAGCAATCCAATCACTTCTCTAAGTGAAATGAAAAATTATATTCACACAGGACCTGCATGATAACATTTATAGCATATTATTCATAATTGCTCTCTGGTGGATTGATAAACAAATTGTCTGTCATCCATAAAATGGAATACTACTCACCAATAAAATAAAATACAAACTCTTGAGACAAGCAACAACTTGGCTGAATAACAAATAATATACTATTAATGGAAAGAAGGCAGACTGAAAAGTTCACATACTGCATGATTCGATTTATATGAATTTTGGAAAAGGCAAAACTATATGGAGAAAGAACAGATCCATGAATTGCCCGGGGCTGGGATTGAGGGAAGGTTTGACTATAAATGGGCACTAGGAAAATGTGAGGAGTGATAGAACCATTCTACATTTTCATTATGGTCATTGTTATACAACTGTATACATTTGTCAAAACTTTCAGAAAAGTATATAAATTATATTGTAATAGGGTATATTTAGGAGAACCACAAAAAAAAAAGAGGAGATAAAATAAACATATTTTCAGCTAATAAAAAGCTGAGAAAATTGATCTCTGTGAGTATTTACTACAGGAGATGCTAAAGGAAGTTCTTAAGTTTGAAGAAAAAGCCCAAATATCCAGAAGGCCATGTATAATTATAGAAATGTATATATGTACCCAAATTAATACATCTTTAATTTTTGTATTGTAAAATAGTAAAAAGCTTATTGACTGGTTAAGGAAAAACACCAATATATTGTATCGTTTGTAAATTATGGAGATGTAAAATACATGAGGATAGGAGCACAAAATGGGAGGATATATGGAAACAGACTCTGATAAAGACATTAGAATTTTTGTAAAGTAGTATAATAGATTTTAAGGTAGATTATTTTAAGTTAATGATGCATATTTAAAGCACATTTAAATCTCACATAACTACTGGAAACTAACACAATGAGGTATAGCTAAAAAGTTTAAAACATAAGATTAAATGGAATATTAAAAAATGCTTGATTAACCCAATTTAAGACAGGGAAAAGGAAACAAAAAAACAGGCAAAAGAGAAAGCAAAGGGTAAAATAATAATCTACAACCAGCAATCTCAATACTCACATTAAGTGTAATTGCATTAAGTACTCCAGTTAAAAGACAGATTGTCAGGTTCCATAATAATGCATAACCTTATAATATGCTGACTAAATAAATTGCTTTAAGTGTGAAGACACTGAAAGGTTGAAAGTTAAATGATGAAAAACAATATAACATGCAGATACTATGCATGAAAAAAACTAATATTACTCTCTGAATTTCATAAAAAGGAAACTTCAAGAGGAGGAATACCCAAAGATAAAGACAATTAATAATGAAAAGTATGTCCATTCATTAAGTAAACTAAAATATTCTAACTGTACATAAATCTAATTTAAAAACTTCAAAATTCAGGAAGTAAAAATTAATAGAACTAAAGAGAAAATTAGATACATCCACAAAATTAACCTATAATGCTTAGTCTTACTAGTGAAGATGAGTACAATACACTTAGTGATATATTTTCTTAGTCTTTATCTTTAGTGAAAACCAGTTTTATTCTTGTATTTTATAATAGTTATAATGAATGTATACATATAAACTTTTGTTCCCTTTTTATTATTTGAGTTACAATAATTTAAAATAGTTGATAATATTGTGTTTTATAAGAACATCAATTACCATTTCCTATGTTGGGTTGTATAGTTTTGATATTTGTCTAATTAAACTAACATGCAGGCTTCTTTCTTTCTTTCTTTCTTTCTTTTTTTAGCATTTCATGGTTCTACTTAATTATCATTAAAAATTCCTAGAAGTAGAATTACTGTTTATAAGTGTACTAACCTAAAGGAGTTTTCATTAAATCAAACAATAACTTTTTCAGTCCCTCCTGAAAAATAATATTTATAAAACTTTAGCCTGATTTAAATAACATTGCTATAAACTATTTTAATACTGTTACTTTTTGTTACACACACCCCCATACTCTACTATTTTCTATTTGTTACTATTTATACAGGCAGTAAGTTTTGGATTTACTTTAATCATTACCTTTCATGTTTGTTCACCATGCTCTCTTGCATTCTAGGTTGGCTTTCTAGAATTATTTTCTTTCTAGTTTTATTTCTTAAATTTTCTGTTAATGTTCTTCCTTAGTTTTAATTTTGTTGTTATTGTTTTAATCTGTGATTTTTTTGACTTTGGTTCCTTAACTTTAGGTATGTTGAGTATATAATTCCAATTGAATGTTTTTGTTTTGCTTTTTCCCTCCCAGATTATGTCTCCTGACCTGATTCTTTTCTAGGTGATCTGTCTTCTCTCCCTGCCTTTGATGTCCATAAAGCTATTTGTAGACTTCTTTATTACCTTCTGCTTGAGATACTTCTTTTCTGGACTATGGTTTCATAGTTTTCATCAGTTTTAGATGATTATTAATTTAAATATTGTATATTTTTAATTTTTGAGGAAAAGCAACAGCCATGCTTTTCAATACTAATGTTTTTAATCTATCCTCTTGATTGAATTCCTTCTTTTGTCTTGCAGAATTTGCTGTCCTTTAATATTTAGTCCTTCAATTTTCACTGGAATCTTCTCTCTTCTACTTACCATTTCTCTGCCCTAATATATTTTTAAATTTCCTCCCCTTCACCAGTTTTTCTTGATAACTCTATAATTTCAGGGGAAAAAAGTTTTGTTTTGTTTTTTTACCACCACCATACACACATATTACTTTTTAAAAATACTCATTCACTCCACTCAATTTTTCCTCCACACTCACTAACAAAATAACCTTTTTACAAGCTCACTAGTAAACAAATCTAATGAACTTTGCTTAGTCTTCAAGTATAGAGAATGCTCTTGAAGTAGTATTTGGCAACTCTTTATGATTTTGCCTTCCAGAAACTCATTTTACCCTTGACTTTTGTTGACAGTACACTCTCTTGATTCTCTTATTTCTTTAACCACATGTGTTTTCTTTGTTAATCCTCATTATGCTGTATGTTCCCCCATCATCAGCCTGTGGATTTTTTTGCATGCCACTCCTATTCATGTTACTAGAAACGATCCTTATGCTGATGACTACAATCCAATTTCCAGATCTGAGTTGCCAACTGTATGTAGATATCTATATTTTGTGTTTCACTATCGTCTTACACTTATTCTTTCAGACTGTTTGAACTTCACTTATCTTAGCAATTTGAATCCTTTAATACAGAAAATTCCTTCTCTTATATTCATCATTTCAAATAGTCAGTTAATATGTATTGGGCTGTGTTTAGAACATTTATGATTTTACCTGACCAGTATCTTTCTTCATGTATCAAACTCCCTAGACATTCTTGCACATGGTGTAAATGATCGAGACTGGACTAACAGAAACCTTCTCTGGGATTAAAAACAATGTTATAGGAGGGAAAGGGCTGTTTTTTTCCCTTTCATTGGATGTAAGTCTATAAAGAGTTAAACTCAGAGCTTCTAGTACAAGCTAACTCACAGAGTGAAAGGTTAGGGTGATATGACAGAGAGAGAATAAAGTTTAAGTCTCTGGTTCCAGTCCTCCCTATGGCCACTAGCTGGCCTCTCCCATCTTTTGATTTGGTGAATAAAATGCATATTATCTCTTTCCAATTAGGCAACTGTGAAGAGGGCTTTTAATGCAAAGAAATAATACTCTAAAACAATAAAAAATTCTAAATAATAAAGCTTTTATTGAGAATCTAGAGAAGATTGTCTCTCTTCTCAAAAAATTTATATATATAAATACTGTTATCAATATATAATTTGTAACCACTGACTCCCAGATTTAGCCCTTTTAAATTAGAAGCCTATGCTATCCTTCATACCAGTTATAAAATGAAATATGAAGCATTCATTTGGCGATGCCATAGAGGCTAGACCACTTTATTAACCAATGTTTATGAAGTTGCTACTTGGTACTTGTTACTATACTAGGAATAAAGCATTGATTTACATGGAGTTATAAACAAGTAAAATTTTGGCCAGCATTCCTAGGGACAGTTTGATTATCTTTTCCAGAAATTATATTGGCATTTCTATTGCTAAAACACTAAGCACTGGATTCTAGGTGTCATTCTAAATAGAAATGAATTCCTCCTGCCAGAAAGAGTTTTACAGCCTCCTTCTTCAGTGTGTTAGTTTATGAATTTTGAGCTGACTTGCTTTCCAGAGACAATGCAGCCCATGTGGTAAGTTCAGAGGGAAAGAGAGCTGCAATATCTCAAAGTCAAAGCTATCACCCTGCAGAAAATATTGGAGAAAGGAAAGCTTCTCATAGAAATCAATTTATAGCTTTTTTATTCATGATAAAACTTTGTAAGAGTAGTAGAAGATCACTATGGAAAGCCATTGGTACAGTGGCTAGTACTGGGTGATACAGATTCTGGTAAAAACACAAATGTATTATTCCATCTCCATGTAGTAAAGAGTATACTTGTACAATGTTTTGTAGTATTTCATGGTATTAAAACAGTGAAGTTAAAACTGTAAAAAAAAAATTAATCTTTGAGCACATGCATGTACAAAGACTAAGACTCATAATCAATGTCCCCAGGTAGAAAGCAGATACCACAACACAGAGCAGAACTAGTAGAAATAGGAAAAAAATGGAAAGGATACATACGTGTGTGTGTGAATTTACCTAGAGCTATGTTTTTATTTTTATATGGAGACTGTCACATTATTTCTCAAGGGGGAAACCAGAGACTTCTATTAGAGGACAAACTCTATACTCTAAAATTTACAAATGTCATGGACAGCAAATCATTTTATTTCCTTAACAAGTCTCAAGCTTAAAAATCTCACTCTAGATATTGCCTCCTCTCTGAGCCCAGCAGATCCAAATTATTAAATTGATAGTGCCTTGAATAAGAAAAATAGGTAAATAATTTCCATTTTCTATTTTAACAGGATTTTTTATTAGTGTAATAACTAGTGTTCTGAAAGCACACATACACAAAATGGAATATCTTGGCAACTGTCCCAGAGAAAGGGACTTTAAATTGCTCTTACATCTGTTTTATCATGATATATTTCAGCCTAATAAAAATGCTGTGTATCAAATGTTGATGCATTTCAAAGCATTTTACAAAAAGGAAAAAAAGGGGAGAGCTAAATAGATGGTATATCCTGGCTCATTTTCAACACAAATGCAATAAACAAGATATGTGAACAATAATATCACCATCACTCGTATGGCAAAGTTAGAGATTTTTTAAAGGGGACTTGACTTTTGAACAATTTTAATAGGTTTCCTTGGAGCTTTAATTAGCTAGTTATCCAAGTAGTAGCTGACAGCTAGCAGAATCTCTTTTCTTGAGTTAAAGTCAAACTAATTAAATTCTAGAAGGAAAACATTTTCTTTCTAACATCCTTAATCGGTCATCCTTGCTTAGCAAAAAAAGAGAAAAATAAAATACAAAGTCTCTTGACCTGACAATAGTATAGACAGGAAAATCTGTAGCTGTGAAACAATGATGAACCAATTTTTCAACAAAGAAATTTTGAATTTTCCAGCCAACCATCATAAAGCATATACAATTTTGCTTAAAAAGAATCTGTTTTAGGTCAAGAATAGCTCAAGGAATTCACCAGGTTTTTGTTGTTGTTGTTAAAATTCTAGCATAATATTGGTATTTTTGCTGGGTATTTTCTGCACATATAAATTAAATACATATATATATAATATAATTATCAATATGTTCTTAAGCATTAAACTTTACTACACACGTGAACATCAAATTTTCTGCAATTTTTTTAAAATACCATATCAAAGATGATGTATCACATTCATATTAGTTATAATATTCATGGAATATAACAAAGATTCAATAAAATTATATATAGCTGTCTCATGAGTCCAAGTAAAACTTCCTTAAACTGTGAAATTCAAATTTTCTCAACTAATTGCTTTAAAGAATCACTTGTTTATAAAAAGGATTCTTGTGGAATTCTGCTATTCTACACTGCTGAGTGGGAAGCAGGATATGGGACCACACTGCTATAGCCACAGTTACACAAAGAAAACTTGCTTTTTCATAAATTAAGATTTGTAGTTCAGACAGTCTCATTGTAAACTTGAACTAGAAATTGATATCAATATAAAACTAGAGCTATGAAAGTCACATTGGGCTATTGCAAGGGAAAACAAAGTCAATAACAGCAAAGTGATGTGCATAGGAATAGAATAATTATACAGGCATATGAATCAAATAGAAATTAGAGAGTGGTGGTGAGGTGAGAGATTAAAGAGTAACATTTTAATCACTATTTTTCCAATTCTTTAGGACTGTTACTACCTTCCCTTTCTTTTTCTCTTGTTTTTTGGGGGCTTTTATTCAGTACCCTATCTATCATCTAATTATATATATCTCAGTTTTTATATCCTTCTAATTTCTGCTCTGTTCAGAAAAAAATTTAGGGACACATATAAACAATGTTTTTATTGTTTCTACTCTAGTCAGACTATTTGGTCTCTTAAATATTTTTTCCCCTATGGTCAATAATCTTTAGTATTTGAAAATAAATAACCACTGGGTACTACCATATACCAGGAATTGATTTTTAGAAAACTGGAAATACAATGGCAAATAAGATATTCTCTGCCTTTCTCAGTTTGGAGTCCCCTGATAGTAGTGCCTAACACAATGACTGGGATGTAGGTAGTTTATTTGCATGATGATTTCAAAGATAGAGCAGGAAGTAGGCAGAGTGACACAGCTAATAAAGAAAAGAAAAAATAATGATACATTATTGAAATATTGCTTTAAACAGTTGGGGCTAAATTTTTTGAGGATCTTAAATATATAGAATCATTTCCACACTGCCTTTCCAAAAGACAGAAGGCTGGGACATTCATCCACCAGCTCCTTTTGCCCATTAATTGAGGGTTAACTACAACACTGTTATTTTCCCTCATCAATTTTGGGCTTTTCTTGGGTGAGCTTGTATCCTTTGGTTTTGGAGAAGGTGCTGAGGAAAAAATTGGAAAAGTCCACAGTATTCATTTTAGTTTGGAAGAAACTGACATTACAGGACCAGCTGCCAATTACAGCTAAAATCATGGTAAGCTGAAAGGATGTGATAGGTACAGCAAAAATGCCTGCCACAATCTATGCTTCCATCAATAAATCTCTGCCATATGGGCTTTAAATTGCAGGAATCTCTCAAAGACAAACTTAACTATTGTGGTTATTGGAGCAAACTACAATCCCTATTATTGCAATTTGTCTCAAAGCCCTAAGTGATACTCATCATCCCTTTCTTGGATTTTGTGTACTTTTTTCAGTACCTCAACTGCACTAAGCTGTACAGTCCAAGCTCTTAGTTACCTTGCCCATGTCAGCTCATTGTTATCATCAGGCAAAGACTAACAGAGAAATCTTGATGACTTCACTGAATTTTTAACCTACTCATCTAGGTCCCCATTGTGTTGTGGCAACACTAGCTCCACACATTCAATTAACTCTTTCAGCAGAGTAATTCTTTTCTTGGTCTGCTGGTCTGTAAGTGCCAGGTAGTAGTTAATCAGTTAGGTAATAGCTTTAGGTTCACTGAAACTTCCTGTGTCCTTACAGGCTCCCTGAAAAATACAGCCTCTCTCAGGATCTTTAATCCAATGAGACCCATGATTTTGCAAATGAGAAGCACAAATAATAAGTTTGTTCACTGAGAGAGAGTGATGATGCAAGGAAATAATCCCGTTTCAGCCCATTTCCCCCAAACCTGTGTATTATAGTATTAGAAACACATCATATATTTGTTGTTTATTCATGTATAAACTGCATTATGAGGACTGCAGTCCAATCTCACAGAGTGTGTCATATCTAAACTGGAGCTCTACTTGGGTCTTTAATAGGCTATTTCACTATTTTATTAGAATGAGTGCTTCTGAATGAGGATGTACAAAATAATTGGATCCTGTGGTCATGCACAGTTTTGCATCTCCTTCATCATGAGATGTCTCCCTTGGTTGGTGATTTTATCATATGGTATCCCATGAATGTAAGTCAGGAATTCTCTAAGCCAGTGAATTTATAATTTGCAGAGAAATTATAGGCAGAGAACTATATCTAGAGAAAGTGTCACTTCCAATAAAGATGAATCACTGAATCATCCAGGATTGAAGGAGACAGATGTAATTAACTTTCCTCTAAATCACAGGCTGTTTTTTTGACAAGATGTTATCATATGAAGGGATTGGCATCATTCATTGCTACTGGCCAAATGAACACTCAACAGCAGCAGTAGTTAAATCAGTCTTGGTGTCAGAGAAGTCATTCTGTTGAACACTTACGTGGCCTCTATCCTTGTTACCATGCTACTCCATTTGCAGCCCCTTGCAAAACATCAGCATATCTAAGAATAGAGTTAACTGAAGGTCACTGAGAAATAAATCTCATCTACCTGGTTGTTGAGTGCTTCTTCTCCAGTGGATGCTCTCTGGTGGGATTTGATAATGAGACAAAAAGATCCACAGAATTTTTACTCACTTCTACAGGTCAATACACTTGTTTTTTGTCCAGAACTCTTTGTGTATGATCTGCTAGTTAGATGTCTGATCCATCAGCCAAACCATTTATTATTGCCCTTGAATTTGTCTATTTTCTTATCTCTGGCTAGTTCCTCCTCCATACAAAGTGGAAGCACCACATACACTGCTTGTATGTATCTCTGTTCATTTGAATGATTTCCACTCCTCACTGTCCATTAGGAACACCACTGAGTGAGGCTCTAGTGTGATGATATTTCATTTTTAGCAAATACCTACATTTCGAGCAAATATATATCACTAAACCAGGACTTTTTTTTTTTTTTTTTTTCCCTTCCTGCCTACTGGTCACATGAAAACTTCCACCAAGCAAAAAGCATTGAGTTGAAGGACAGGCATTGGCACAACCAAGGTAAGTAAAATGGGTGTCTGGGTCCACCTCTTTGTGTAGTTTACTTGTGCTATTTGGAATTTATTGGGACAAATGTCAAATATATTCTTACCATTGTAGAGTGATATTTTGTATCCATTATACCTTATGATATATTGATCCTGCAAATATCCAACTTAAGAAAGACAATTGACTTCATAGTCAGTGTCCTCTAGCCAGATGCTTACTTTTTAATGGGTCCCAGAAGCATACCAGGAACTGCTATTTAAATAGTATTGCTTTGGATCAGGAGATGTGTTCTGTTTCCAAAACCCTGGGAGTCAGATTTGTGACTTCTATCAAGGCTTGCTGAGGACTTTACAAAAACTTCTAGCTATTATGGATTCCTCCAGTAACATTGGATCTTCTAAGTCATATAACCTGAGCAGAAGCAGCAGGGAAGCTTACATCACAGTCTAGAACAGCTGTAAAACTATTTTATTCTGGGACTCCCTCAATCTTGCAGCCTTCTAAGTCACCCAATAAAGGAGTTGGAGGAGGATTTTCCATGAATAATTGTAGACATTTTAATCTGACTAAAAACCAGTGTACTAATCCTCTCTTCCACTGAGCCATAATTTTATTTAATTATTTTTTCCTTTTTAGATCTGTTTGGTGACCCTAATAAGTGGAGGAATTCCAATATTCAGCAGATGAGAAATAAGAACACATTTATTTGTCTACTTTATCTTAAAGTCTAATTTATGCTGGCAGCCCCAAGGAAATCTTTCTTCCTAACAGTTTAGCTTAAAGTGCATGTTGGATATAGGAATATGTTAAGGATGAATTGTCTCATATTCAGCTGACTGCTTTATAATGAGATTTATAATCATATGTTATGATTTCTGACCCCTTCTCTCAGCTAACTCATCCTTGTATTCTCTCATTCTTAAAGAATTTTCTTTTCACAAATTAACTCCCGCTCCAAATTAATATGCTTAGTATTCACCACTACTACCAACACCTCTAATTATGCATGTGAATATTTATTTATTTATTTATTATTTCACTTTCTGGAATAAAAAAGTAATGAGGGCCAAAATAACACATTCTACAACTTTTACTTCCCCACTGTATTTAATGTAATTCCTCCTCAAATTAATAAATGACTCAAACAGCCAAAATTAGAGATTAGAATAATTTCATCAATGCTTTGTCTAATAGTATTATTTCATGTTTATTCTAAACTATATGCATACACATTATTTTCCCTTTTATTTTTTGGTGGGGGCAGTTCGCGGGCTTCTCACTGTTGTGGCCCCTCCCATTGCAGAGCACAGGCACCAGACACGCAGGCTCAGCGGCCATGGCTCACGGGTCCAGCCGCTCCACGGCATGTGGGATCCCCCCAGACTGGGGCATGAACCCGTGTTCCCTACGTCGGCAGGCAGACTCTCAACCACTGCACCACCAGGGAAGCCCTATTTTCCCTTTTTAATAGGTCTCTTTTACTTTATATTTTTTCTCTTTTTTTTTCTTTTTGGTGCTTTTTTAGCCTAGCTTATCTTTTATCCACTGCCCCCACCACCTTTAATTTATTTTGCTCTTCCATGTTCAATGACATCTCAATAAATGGGCCTTACATATTTAAAGAAATTCTCCCAAAATGAATGATGAGATTCATTTAGGTTACCTAGCATTTCTAGTACCAGTTTTTTTCAAGCAATTAAAGTTCCCCACATTTTCCCATTAAGTCAGGTTATTGCACAAACTTTCTAATCTAGATTTTAAAACTATGCATGTTATTTTTTCCCCTACATTCTCTACTCTATGCATTCTCTGTAATACAATGATTTATTTCTTTTTATATGAAAAATTCTTCACATCATTATGTTTTCCCTCATGCAGTGAGGAAACATGACTTATTTTCTAGTATGTGCTTTCAACACACATGTTAATTTTTACTAATTTCCAATTACTATTTTTCTCAGTTGCTCTGCCTGCTACTTCATCAATAACATTGTTGTGGTCATTATTTTGACAATTGTTGAGCAGCAGTCTAGCATAGTGTAATAGTTTTACACTACACTACAAGATATTTTATTGTGGTACAAGAAGAAAGTGTTAGAATATCTCATGATTATTTTTATCTGAAACTAAACAAATGAATATTTACGATCTGTGATGGTTCATTTTATGTGTCAACTTGACCGTGTCACAGGGTGCCCAGACACTTGGTCAAACATTATTCTGGGTATGTCCGTGAAGGTGTTTCTGGACAAGATTAACATTTGAATCAAAAGACTAAGTAAAGCAGATTGCCTTCCCTAATGTGGATGGGCCTCATCTAATCAATAGAAGACCTGAATAAAACAAAACCAAAAGGCTAAGTAAGAGAGAACTCCTCCTGCTGGGACTTGGGCTTTTATGGACTTCAGACTTAAAATGAAACATCTCTCTCCTTGGGTCACAGGCCTGTCAGATTTCAGACTGGAACTTATTTCATTGGCTCTTCTGGTTTTCAGGCCTGTGGACACAGATATCAGCTTTCTTGGGTCTCCACCTTGCTGACTACAGGTAATGGAAATTCACAGCCTCCATAACTACATGTGCCAATTCTATACATTTACACAGACACACACACCCTATTGGTTCTGTTTCCCAGGAGAGTTATGACTAATACAGATTTTAGCATCTAAGATGGTTCTAGAAGAATACAGTTTCAAGGAAGAGTTTTCTCATTGGCTCTAGAGTTTCTGGAATTGGCTCTCGAATCTGATTAGATTTAAAGATGCTAAAGATTCTATTTCTAGTAGTAAGGAGAAAACTGATAGTATATGACATGATCTGGCAATAGAAATATATAAAGTATCACCATAGTGTTACCCAAAAATGGGGTTCTTCTCTTGTAGGTGTCAAGTCAAAAGATACAACCAAGCTAAAGATCAGGAGAAGCAAGGATATAGTATTGTGCTTGCAACAAGTAAGGAGAACACCAGGGATCTTTCCCAAAGCACTATATCCTGAACAGCAAAATTGGGGAAGTTTTAAGCTAAGGGTACATGCATACTCATGAAGGGGCTTGGGTGGTGCATGCATATTCATGAAAAGGCTGGAGCATAGGAGAATTCAGCTTACAATTGGGGCAAAGGTTGACAGAGTCCAAGCTTTATTTGATTGAAGTCACAAGGGTCAGAAAAGGTCAACATCGTCATCCCTTAGGTTGCTGAAAATCCAACTCAGAATCTTATTCTTGCCTGACCTAATTTCAATGAGAGTTGAACTCCCAGCCACACAGTGTGTCTACCCTTAAAGTGATCCACAGACTGGGAGAAATGGGGTCCTGAAAGTTGGAATAGGGACATGTGGGAAGACTCTGATGAAGCTGGAGATATTGAGTCCCTAAGTTCTGATGAGTTTTCCTTACCAATGGAAGAGGCCTTCCTACCCCACAGTGCCTGTCCACCCTCCTCTGAGAGAATTAACCCTATATTGCCTGGGGAAACAATAATGGCATTCCTTCAGGTAGATACTATACAAGACCATACTGATTGTCCTTGGGACCCACTGGCATCACTCCACTATGCTTCTAGTCTTATAATTAGACTCACATCCTAACAGTCCTCCAAAGGTGAGGCACAAAGTACACGAGGAGGTGCATTATACTACAAAAGAACTACTTGAGTTTTCTAATTTATATAGACTGAAATCCAGAGGAAATGTGTAGGAATGCCTACTGAGGGTGTGGGATAATGGTGGAAAGAACACAAAGTTGGATCAGGCAAAATTTATTGACATGGCAGAGACTCTGCATTTAATGTAGCTCAGGAATTTAGAAAGGGCTCTAACAGATCTTTTTTTTTTTTTTTTTTTTTTGATGTGGGATCTTCCCAGACCGGGGCACGAACCCATGTCCCGCGGACTCTCAACCACTGCGCCACCAGGGAAGCCCCTTCTAACAGATCTTTTGGTTGTTTGACTGAAATATGGACCAAGAGCTCGCCCACAGTGAGCAAGTTGGAACCTTTGTTGGTTTAGTGCAGAGAAAAGGATTCAGAGGTTTAGGGAAATTAGAACATTAGGGTGGATTTGTCATTTAAGACCTACTCATCCACATTGGGTAGGTCCAGAGGACATACCTTTCACCACAACTATGAGAAATAAATTTGTGAGAGGAGCCTCATATCCTTAAAGAGTTCTGTGATTGTTCTTCACAGATCTCACAGTTGGAATTGCAGTCACTGAATTGAGAAACTTAAATGCAATGGTAGTAATTGGGTCCTAGGGTAGCAGGGGTCAAGTGCTGGCTTTAAACCGCCAAAGGCAAGATGTGACTGGTTACTGCAATGGACAGCAGAGTCAAAGCAGCAATCAGAATAGTCTGACTAGTGCAGACCTATGGTGTTAGTTGATCATGGTATTCCTAGAAGTAGAATAGACAGGAAGCCTATTCAACTGTTACTTGATCTGTAGAACCAGAAAAATTTGAAGTCAAGTGAACACAAGTCTAACCTGAATCATAAAAACAGAGAGTCATGGTCCCTTAATTCCCAGATTTCAGCCAGTTTATAGACCCAGGAACCCTTGAATGAAGGGAAGACTGGGTCTTCTTTGAGGAAAGACCCCAGTACACTACCATAAATGTATATTAAGATTTCTTCCTTTTCCAAAGGGACCTATGGACTTTTACCAGTGGAACTGTGCATTGGGGAAAAGGAAATACTCAGTTCTTTCAGGGACTACAGGACACTGGCTCTGAACTGACCTTGATTCCAGGAGACCCAAAACATCACTATAGCTCTAAAGTCAGAAGAGGTTATAGCGGTCAGGTGAACAATGGAGTTTTAGCTCAAATCTGTCTCACAGTGGCTCTGTGGGCCCCTGAATCCATCCTGTGTTATTTTCCCAGTTCCAGAATGCATAATTGGAATAGACATACTTAGTCACTCGCAGAATCTCCACATTGGCTCCCTGACATGTAGAGTGAGGGCTATTATGTTGGGAAAGGACAAGGAGAAGCTACTAGAACTGACTCTACCTAGAAAAATAGCAAACCCATAGCAATATGACTTTTCTGGAGGGATTTCAGAAAGATTACTGTCATACTCATGGACTTGAAATATGCAGAGGTGGTGATTCTTATTACATCCTCATTCATATTGTCTTTTGGCCTGTGCCAAAGACATATGGATCTTGGGAGAATAACAGTAGATTTTCATAAGCTTAACCAGGTGGTGACTCCAATTGCAGCTGCTATACAAGATATGATTTCATTGCTTGAGTGAATTAATACATCCCCTGGTACCTGGCATGCAACTATTATCTGGAAAATGCCTTATTTGTCATCCCTGTCAATAAAGATTTTCAGAAGCTATTTGCTTTCAGCTGGCAAAGCCAGCAATACACCTTCAGTGTCTTACCTCTGGGATATATCAACTCTCCAGCCTATTGTCAAAATTTAGTCAGGCATGCACAGCAGCCTTCCATCATAAAATGGAAGAGGTGTATATGATATCACGCCCAAGCAGGACCTAAAGGCACAAGTAAGTTACATGAAGAAGTGGTCCAAATGCCCTTGGTCCCTTCTCTTGCTACATTTCTTTCTCTCTTTCAGTTTGTACCTATGGTCTCAAGGAGAGTTCACTATGATCAGTTGACAGGAGGAAAGAAGATACAGGCCTGGTTTACTGATGGTTTTGTACAGTATGCAGGTACCGCCCAAAAGTAGACAGCTGTAGCATTATAGACACTTTCTGGATAGCCCTAAGGACTATGATGAAGGGAAATCTTCCCAGTAGGCAGAACTTTGAGCAATAAGTCTGGTTTTTCATTTTGCTTAGAACAAGAAATGGCCAGATGCACAATTATATACCAATCATAGGCTATGGCCAATGGTTTGGCTGGATGATCAGGGACTTGTAAGGAACGTGACTGGAAAATTAGTTGCAAGGAAATTTGAGGAAGAGATATGTGGATAGACTTCTCTAAGTGAGCAAAAAAATGTGAAGATATTTGTGTCTTATGTGAATGCTCATCAAATAGTAACTTCACAGAGGAGGGATAGAATACCGGGCAACCTCTTTCCCCAGTCATCCCATCACTGCCCAAATAATCACATGAACAAAGTGGTCATGGTGGCAAGGTCATGGGCCCAGCAACATGAACTTTCTCACACCGAGGTCAACTTAACTAAGGATACTGCTGAGTGATCAATCTGTCAGCACCAAAGTTTCCATATTGCACCATTCCACAGGGTAATCAGCCAGCTGCTTGGTGGCAGGTTGATTACATTGAACTGTTTCCATCATGAAAGAGGCAATGTTTTGTTCTTACTGTAATAGATACTCTTCATATGGATTTGCTTTCCTAGCATTCAATGCTTCTTCCAAAACTGTCATGTGGAACTTACAAAATTCCTTATCCATCATCATGATACCCTACACAGCATTGCTCCTATTAAGGGACTCATTTCACAGCAAAAGAAATGCAGCAATGGGCCTATGCTCATGGAATTCACTGGTGTTACTATGTTCCCCACCATCCTGATGCAGCTGGCTTGATAGAACAGTGGAATGGGCTCTTGAAGACTCAATTATAGTACCAGCTATGTGGCAATACCTTGCAGGGCTGGGGCAAGGTTCTTCAGAAGGATGTATATGCTCTTAATCAGCTTCCAATATATGGTGCTCTTTCTCCTATAGCTGGGATTCATCGGTCGAGAAATCAGAAGTGGAAGTGGGAGTAGCACCACTCACTATAACCCCTACTGCCCCGCTAGCAAGATTTTGCTTCCTATTCCTGCAACCTTAAGTTCTGCTAGCCTAGAGGTCTAGCTCCAAAGGAGGAATGATACCACCAGAAGACACAGCAATGATTCCGTTGAACTAGATTTAAGACTTTGGTCCAGCCACTTTGGGGGCCTCACGCTTTTGAATCAACAGGTGAAGAAGGGAGTTGCTGTGCTGGCTCGGTGATTGATCCTGACTATGAAGGGGAATTTGGACTACTACTCCACAATGGAGTATGTCTAGTATATAGGAGATCCTTGAGGGCTTCTTTTAGTGCATTTTTTAGTTTTACTTTGCCCTATGATTAAGGTAAGTGGAAAACTACAACAACCCAATCTGGGCTTCCCTGGTGGAGCAGTAGTTAAGAATTCGCCTGCCAATGCAGGGGACACAGGTTTGAGCCCTGGTCCGGGAAGATCCCACATGCCACAGAGCAACTAAGCCCATGTCCCACAACTACTGAGCCTGCACTCTAGAGCCCATGAACTACAACTACTGAGCCTGTGTGCCTAGAGCCCGTGCTCTACAACAAGAGAATCCACCACAATGAGGAGCCCATGCACTGCACCGAAGAGTAGCCTCCACTATCCGTAACTAAAGAAAGCCCGCACGCAGCAACAAAGACTCAATGCAGCCAAAACTAAAATAAAATAAATTAATTTAAGAAAAAACCCAATCCAGGCGGACTACTAATTGCCGAGACCTTTCAGGGTGAACTTATTGGTCACCCCACCAGATAAAGAACCACAGTGAGATGATGTACTTGCTGAAGGCAAAGAGAATACAGAATGGGTAGTGGGAGAAGCTAGAGTTATAAATACCAGCTATAACCATGTAACAAGTTATGGAAACAAGGACTATAATTGTCATGAGTATGTCCTCATTATTTTGTTATGAATATTTTGTGTGTGTGTGTGTAGGTATATAAATATATGTATATGTATGTAACATATGGCAAATATCTTTATTTTCTTTCCTCTCAATGTTTTATCATGTAACAAAAGGCATATTAACTTTACATCATAATATTTAAGTTATGTGATATCAAGGAGAAGAATAATAATATTCAAGGACTTTTTTCTCCTCTTGTGGGGAAAGGATTAGTAAGTTTTCAGCTGTATACAAGATCATTATATCATGTTAGGGAGAATTATGACCTTGTTATTGTCTTTCCTTGTAGTTTAACTGGTGCAAATCGTTGCCAAGTTGACATGGGTTAGGTCAGTGATGATTAATTTCATGTTTCAACTTAACTGGGCCAACAAGGTGCCCAGATATTTGACCAAACATTATTCTGGGTGTGTCTGTGAGGATGCTTCTGAATGAGATTAACACTTGAATCAGTTGACTGAGTAATGCAGATTTTCCTTCCTAATGTTGGTCTGTCTCAGCCATCGCTAGAAGGACTGAATAGAACAAAAAAGCTAAGTAAGAAGAAATTCCTCCTGAAGAAATTCCAACCCATCTGACTAAATGGGTTGGGACATTGGTAATTTTTTGACCTTTAGACTCAGACTGAAATATCAGCTATTCTTCAGTCTCAAGCCTGCCAGTTTACAGACTAAATCTTATAACATCAGCTCTCCTGGTTCTCAAGCCTTTGGCCTTGTATTGGAACTACATATTGACATTCCTGTGTTTCCAGTTTGTGGACTGCTGATCTTAAAACTTCTCAGTCTCCATAATCAAGTGAGACAACTGCTTAAAATAAATCTCAATCTCTCTCTCTCTCTCTCATATTTATATGGACAGAGACATACAACCTTAACTAACACACTTTTAAAAATAGTATTTGACATAAACAATTGCATATAATTCATGATTGAATATTGCCAGTATGTACCCTCAAATTAATTTCTAATTTTTTAAATTTAATTAATTTATTAATTTATATCCATGTTTTTAACTCTATTGGTATACTGTTTAATTTTGTAGGCTTTGGAGCTAAATTACTTGAGCTTGATTTTTGCTATATTGCTTATTAGTCTCACAGACTTGAATATGTTTCTTGACTACTCTGTGCTTTTATTACCTCTTTTGTAAATGGGGATAAATTAGTATCTGTCTCAGGTTATTGTGATGATTATAAACATTATTAAGTGCAAAGTTCAAAAAGTGCTTGGCATGTAATAAACAATCAGTGTTATCTCTGTTATTATTTCTTCAAACCATAAGCAATATTTAAGTATTTTTTCATTCTATGTTTCTTACTGTTTTTAGTCAAAGTTTAGTTAATGTCACCAGTTATCACAATACATCAGCCAACTTCAGCAAGATTTATTTTTCAAGGACATTTTTTATCCTTTAAAATAATTATTAATTTGATTTATCTTTCCAATACTCTACCACAAGATGTCATTGTATTAATAACAATATGCAAGTTAGATTATTTTTAAGGGTAACATCCTATTAGCTCATCAATAAGAATTTTAAATACTAGCAATAAAGAAAAACTAAAAAAAAAAAAAAGTTCTGATGAACCTAGGGGCAGGACAGGAATAAAGACGCAGAAGTAGAGAATGGACTTGAGGACATGGAGCAAGGGAAGGGTAAGCTGGGACGATTTGAGAGAGTAGTATTGACATATGTACACTACCAAATGTAAAATAGATAGCTGGTGGGAAGAAGCTGCATAGCTCAGGGAGATCAGCTCAGTGCTAGAAGGGTGGGATAGGGAGGGTGGGAGGGAGACGCAAGTGGGAGGGGATATGGGGATATACGTATACATATAGCTGATTCACATTGTAAAGCAATTCTACTCCAAAAAAGATGTTAAAAAAAACCCACAACATTGTAAAGCAACTAAACACAATATTGTAACTAATTATATAGCATTATAAAGCAATTATAACTAACACATCATTGTAAAACAATTATGTTCCATAAAGTTGTTTAAAAAATTCTTATATTCACCTTCTTATCATGTAAAAATACTGGAGGTACAGAGATAAATAAAAGATCCATGACCATAAGTATTCAACATTTTGTGGGAAAGACAAAGATATTAAAAAGATGCGTAATGTAGTACAAGTAATTTTCTTCTCCATGTCAGTATTATCAGCCATCAAGATTAAGCAAATCATTTTGTTTGCTGCTTGTCTTGACGTTTTCCTTTCTGAAGAGTTTTTCTGAATCAGGTGTCCTTTCCTGCTTCCCTAAACTCTACTGTGTGTCAGCCTCCTTGCTCTGTCTGGACATTGGGGTGCTAATTCACATGATAGAGGGATGCCCTTTCTCAATGTGATGCAGCAAAAAGCTGAAGTACAATACTTCAGGTCTCTCTTCTTTCTCCTTATCCCCTCATTCTTTCATCAGGACTATCAGAACAATCCATTTATGTACATAAATATTTTCTTTGAAGTTTGGAGACCATTTCAGGAGGGAATTATAGTGTAATTTCTCCTGCAGCATTGATAGACTCTGGATTCTGCATCTCAGCCTTAAGGTAGAGAATATCATCCATGGGTTTCTGTTTGTTTTATTGCCCCTTCCTGACTCAGCTTTTTGAAAGATTAGTCAACATCTATGATCCCACAGTTTACCTTTGTTGTCTTATTTTTCCTCCAACTTGGAACAATATGCTGTCTCCACCATTTGGGAGAGAGTTCTTTAGATAGTAAAGGGCTATCAATTGCATTCATATTGCCACAATATATGAACCTATAAAGCCATGTCTTGCAGAAATTCTCTATGATATTTGACTCTATTTAGCTATGCTCCCTTAATTACACTCTTTCCTCATTCACTCCTTTGGCACATCTCTCTTCTTATCTCATGGTTTCTACATGATTGTTTATTCTATAACTGTTTGTAAGCTCTTTGCTTTCTTCTTGCCCATTCAAATGTAGGCTTTTCAGGAATCTACCCTTGGCTTGTTGCTTTCTTTTCTTCAACATTCTCATTTCAGTAATTAGGTTCCCTGCTTCTACTTCTCTGCCTTTATGCTATTGATATATGAGCATATATCTTTTTCTACACTATAGAACTGAATTAATGTGTTTACATGTCTATATTTCTCACTAAAATGTAAGTTTATTTGGGACAGTGACTTCATTATATTCTTGTTGTATACTATTTAGTATGTTGTTAGGTACATAGAAAAGGACAATAAACATTTGTTTAAGTGAATCAAACTGAACTATTAGTAGGCATAATCCAGAGGAAAAATAACTCAACATTGTAAACTTTCTATAGAAAAAGAAATGAATTATTTCTAAAACAAATTTTAAAAAAACAAAATATTTGGGGATACAAAAAGAGTAACACAGTGGGAATAATATAATTTAGCACAAACATGGGATAGAAATACATTAACCTGAATGGGCAGAATTATTTTGATTCCAGAGAGTGAAATAAAATGCTTTTCATCTTTGTTACTTTTCTTTCTTTCTAACTTTGCATTCCTCTCTTTAAAACACTCTAGTGAATTAGGAATATGAAAAAAAAAAAAGAGTTGGGTAAACTATGAGTGTATGGAAATTTAACATGGTACAATTGCAAAGTTTCTATGCATACATTACAGGGAAAATAAAATATTGGCTTGAAGCCAAAGCATAATAGCTCAGGTTGGCAATGGAAAACTATGTAGTGAATTTACACAAACAAATTTACCCAAGTGAGATATTTTTTTGGGGGGAGGGTAGGTTGGGTGGAAATATGGGAAACTTGAGCGAAGTTTTCATTATATATCTCAGGATATTTAATATTAGTTGCACTTTAGATAAATAAGAATATTAAGATTACTCCTTTAGGCTAAGTTGAAGTAAATGAAAGAATAGGCACATTTTAACTAAGTTTTAAGTATCTTTTTGAAATTATAGAACTTGCAGATAGAAATAAATTTGAAAGACAAGGTCTCCTAGACTTCATTATGAAAGAACCAAGCAAATTAGCTGGGAACATAGCAGGGTCTTATTACCAAGGAAGAAATTAGTTCAATGTCAATTTTGGAAACTGTGATTTCACTGGAAGGCAAAGTAAGAAATATATTTCACTGTCAAAGAGGAGCATTCATTGACTACAGTTGGTTTACTAATATGGTCTTTCATTTCTTTCTCTCTTCTCTTTGCCACCAATTCCTAGTATTTTCCATGTAGTAGTACAAAGGGCTAAGAAGGTATGAGCCATGCAAAATCATACAGGAATTAAAATTAACTATTTTGTACTCAAGGAATAATTAACCAGTGTATGAACTGCTTAATTTATATTCCTTAACTATTCACTTTATTTACAAACCATTTCTTTTTTTTTCCAGTTTTACTATTTTTAACCCACTCTATCTAAAAGATGAATAAAGAAAAATATCTTTTGTCAAGGGGCTCATGATGCTTAGTGCAGTAGCATCCACAAATCACCTGTGAAGTTTTAAAATATAGACACTCAGTCCCATCCAAGATATACTGAATCAAAATCTCTGGGGATGTGGCTGAATGGTCATATTTTCTGAAAAAGTTCACAGTTAAATCCAGTCTTTTCCAAGGGATGAAAATGATTGGCAACCGAAGCAAACAAATACTCAATGGACTGTAAATGATATAATAATAGTATGAAAGTGTATTTCTGACTGCAAGTTTTGGGTGAAAACTTTGGGACTTGAACTGATTACTCGAACTGACTACTTGAAAACTGAGTACTTGTATTATCTATAGATATCCTTGTAGCCTCCTTTCATTGAAGATGGAATAAATGAATTCCATCTTGGTAAGATGACTTTATCATATTTGTGTCTTATCAACATATCCAAAGAACTTTACATTAGAAAATACATAAAATTCTAGAAAATTCCATGAATTAGTCTATGTATTTTTCTATTTTATTTGTTATTGTATGCCTGAACTTATTTCAGGTATTGGGGAAATTTAACTGTAAACAAAATAGACAAACTCTCTGACTTCCAGGAGCTGACATTTTAGTGGGGACAGAGAGAAAATAATTTTATGAACAACTGAATAAATAAGTTAATTTCAGGTCCAATAAACACTAACATGAAGATAGAGTGACTATATGACTGAGGGGAAGAAGATACTTTAGCTAAGTAAGATTGTCAGAGATTACAATTACAGTAAGTCCCCTTCATATGAACCTTCAAGTTGCGAACTTTCAAAGATGTGAACGTGTGTTTACATGTCCAAACACATAAGTTAGTTCACATGTCTGGAGTACATTGTCACTTGCATGCATCCTCTACAAGTGGTTGTGCTTTTGTGTACTTTACTGTACAACACTGTATAGAGTACAGTAGTACAATATCTTTATTTTAAGCCCAGGATGTCCAGAAGCAAGCATAAAAGCAGTGGTAATGTAGCAGGTATTGCTAAGAAGCACCAAGCGATAACGATGGAAACAAAAGTGAAAATAATTGACAGAGTGGAGCAAGGCGAAAAGATGGTAGATGTCGCTTGTTCTTATAACATTGCACTCCTTACCGTGCAACATGAGGAGCTTACTAATGAATACCTGATGGAATTGGAGGCCCAGAGAAAGGATGAAGAGAGACAAGAGGAAGAAGAATTAACTAAAGAACCAAAGAGATTCATGACACAGGAAATGGCAAGGGGATTATCTTTATTTGAGGAGGCACTGTTAGCTTTTGAGGCACAGGACCCGAATGTAGAACAGTACATTAAGGTTGCAGCAGCCATTCAGAATGCAATCCAGGGCTACCGTATCATCTATGACAAGAAAAAAAGAGCTACTACCCAGACATCACTGTATCATTTTTTCAAGAGGATAGATAGAATTGAATCCAGCAAGGAACCAGAACCTGTGCCATCAACGTCAGGCATGAGTGAAATTGCAGCTTGCCCTCCATCTCCTATTGTTGACAATCCTTCAGCTCTACCATCTCCCACCTCCTCTCCCTCCTCTAGTCAGTAACTATTCTTGCCTGTTCACTTGATGCCAGCCCCTGTATGCCAGCTGTTGTACTGTACTACTGTACTTTTCAAAGTACTGTACTGTAAGATTAAAAATGTTTTATTTTTTGTGTTTGTTTGTTTTTGTGTATTATTTGTGTGACAATACAGTACTATATAGCCAACTGTGTTAGTTGGGTACCTAGGCTAACTTTGTTGAACTCACGAACAAATTGCACTCATGAACCCGCCCTCAGAACACAACTCATTTGTATGTAGGGGACTTACTATTAATCGATTCTTAACCATCAAATGGAGGCATATGTAAAGATAAATGGAAGAGTATTTCTGGCAGAAGAAAAGCAGATCTAAAGGCCTAAAAATGGAAAAGACCTTGATGTGGGTGTTCGATTAACTTAAGGTAGCAAGAGCCCTCAACCTTCAAAACATATAATCTAGTTCATGTCAAATGCATGACTGAGACACGAGTGTTATTTTAGCATAAAATGCTAACTAACCCAATTTTCTATTTAAATTGTTGGCTAACTTTTAATATAAAAATGGCACACCCTCTTTTATTTACTGTTTTAAATATGAGATGATTGTTTTTACATTGCTTTTAGCTGAAGAATACCAGTGATTAAGTTCATGTTCAATTGCAACATTTAGTCTTGCCATAGGTTCTCTGGTAGAAATATCTCACTAAATATCTATTTTGGACTAATTTAAATTATACAACTGGATATATGAATTTTTGTATTAAATATCTATGCAGCATTGATAAAGAAGTGATTGTATAAAACAAAATTCCTCAAAGGGCCTACAATGATAGCTTGCCATTTTTAGGAGACCATTTTATTGTTTTAGCCTCACACAAAGTATTTAAGTTTCAAATTTAATTTGCTATTTGTTTTTAATAATGCCATATTTAATATTTTTAAACTTTTTTGGGGAATACTGAGTATACAAAAATTCAGATTTTCTAATCAGATTCATTAAAACCAGAAATCTTATCTTCTCTCAAAGTTTACTACTGACTTAAAGAATTGAAGCAATCAAGGGTCTAAGAGCAGTGAAAGATCTGGAGAACATTGAAAGCACTTTCTTGCATTACTTAAATGTTCTTCGACCCAGAATAGATGAGTTCTCTAAATGAAGTATGTAAGTTATTGTACAAAAAGTTGGCAAATTATTTATGCTATAAAAAAAATCTCTATTTTATAACACAGAAAACTGCATAGCTGTAATAGGCAAGGATAAATCTGACTTCATATTAGATCTGTTTCTTTACTTTACCCTTTGTATTCTATTGCATTTTCCTACAACTTAATCATTAAAGGGATGTTGCCTATAGCTTAAAGTATACCTAATGGCCCATCTCCAGAGACCCTCCCTCCCATGCTTGACTGTTAACCTAAAATATCTTTGCTTAGCTCATAGGAAACATTCTGATGCAGCCCACTTGTGAATGGCTGCAGGAAGGAAGAAATTAACACATCCCATCCAGAGTTTGACCAAAATCAGGAAATATTTGCAACAACTTATGGCCTTTTTACTTTACATCCTTATCTCTGCTCTCTTTCTTCTATAAAAGAAACTAGCATCCATATCCCAGCAAGATGGTTCCTTGGGACACTAGTCCAACATCTTCTTGGTCTTCTGGCTTTCTGAATATAGTCAGTATTCCTTGCCCCAACAACTTGTCTCTTGATTTATTGGCCTGTTGTGCAGCGAGCAGTACGAGCTTGGACTCATTAACATATCTTCTGTGACTATGGAGCCATGCATTGTAAATAAATAGATTCAGGGATTACTTACAATACATAATCCTTAACTCAGACTCCTGGCAAATTTCAATTGTCTATTTACCCAAGGTTACCTCTCATGTCAAGAGGAGATTAGACCTTAAAAACTTAAATATAAGACATGACACCATGGTAGCAATGTTTTCTTAGTTCAGCCTCCCAAGGCAATAGAAATAAAAGCAAAAATAAACAAATGGGACTAATCAAACTTATAAGATTTTGCACAGCAAAGGAAACCATAAACAAAGTGAAAAATCCTATAAACTGGGAGAAAATATTTAAAAATGATGTGACTGACAAGGTCTTAATTTCCAAAATATATGAACAGTTCATACAACTCAACAACAAAAAATCAAACAACTCAATCAAAAAAATGGGCAGAAGACCTAAATAGACATTCCTCCAAAGAAGACATACAGTTGGCCAACAGGCACATGAAAAGATGCTCAACATAATTACTTACAATACATAATCCTTAACTCAGACTCCTGGCAAATTTCAATTGTCTATTTACCCAAGGTTACCTCTCATGTCAAGAGGAGATTAGACCTTAAAAACTTAAATATAAGACATGACACCATGGTAGCAATGTTTTCTTAGTTCAGCCTCCCAAGGCAATAGAAATAAAAGCAAAAATAAACAAATGGGACTAATCAAACTTATAAGATTTTGCACAGCAAAGGAAACCATAAACAAAGTGAAAAATCCTATAAACTGGGAGAAAATATTTAAAAATGATGTGACTGACAAGGTCTTAATTTCCAAAATATATGAACAGTTCATACAGCTCAACAACAAAAAAATAAATAACCCAATCCAAAAATGAGCATAAGACCTAAATAAATATTTCTCCAAAGACATACAGATTGTCAACAGGTACATAATAAGATGGTCAACATTGCAAATTATTAGAGAAATGAGAGAAATCAAAATTGCAATGAGCTATCACCTTATGTCAGAGGGCCATCATCAAAAAGTCTACAAATAATAAATGGTAGGGCTTCCCTGGTGGCGCAGTGGTTGAGAGTCTGCCTGCTGAGGCAGAGAACACGGGTTTGTGACCCGGTCCGGGAAGATCCCACATGCCACGGAGCAGCTGGGCCAGTGAGCCAGGGCCACTGAGCCTGTGTGTCTGGACCCTGTGCTCCGCAACGGGAGAGGCCACAACAGTGAGAGGCCCGCGTACCGCAAAAAAAAAAGTTAAAAAAAAAAAATGGTAGAGGAGGTGTGGAGAAATGGGAACCCTCCTACACTGTTGGTGAGAAGGTAAGTTGGTGCAGCTACTATGGAAAACAGTATGGAGGTTCCTTAAAAAACTAAATATAGAGTTGCCATATGATCCAGTAATCCCAATCCTAGGCATATAACTAAAAAAGATGAAAGCTCTAATTCAAAATGATACATGCACCCCAATGTTCATAGTGGCACTATTTACAATAGCCAAGATGTGGAAGCAAACTAAGTGTCCATCAAAAGAAGATGTGGTATATATATTCCATTTTATATATCTATATATAAATACACACACACACACACACACACACACACACACACACACACACAAACAATGGAATACTACTCAGCCATAAAAGGAATGAAATAATGCCATTTGCAGCAACATGGATGAACTTAGAAGTTATCATACTAATTGAAGTAAGTCAGGCAGAGAAAGACAAATAGTATATGATATCATTTATGTGTGGAATCTAAAATATAGTACAAATGAACTTATTTATAAAACAGAAACATATTCACAGACATGGAAAACGAACTTATGGTTACCAAAGGAGAAAGGTGTAGGAGGGGTAAATTGGGAGTATGAGATTAACAGATGCACACTACCATATGTAAAATAGGTAAACAACAAGGATTTACTGTATAGCACAGGGAACTATATTCAATATCTTGTAATAAAATCTAATGAAAAAGCATTAAAAAATGAGTATAGGTATATACATATTTATATGTATAACCGAGTCACTTTGCTATGTACCTGAAACTAACATGATATTGTAAATCAACTGAACTTCAATAAAAAAAAAAATAAAATAAAAGAGAAGATTAGACCAGTGAGTATCCCATCATCTCTCACAAAGGGAGTCTATGGACTTCTGGCCAACTGCTCTAACTCCATTCTCTTTGCATACACCAAAAGAGCTTAGAACAAAAGTCATCACAAAAGAACATGACAAGGGAGAATGTAGTAATTTCACATGCCATAGCTATGATTCAAATTCTAGAAGCTTGGTAATGATGCTAGCAGAGCAAAGTCTTGAAAGGTACAACACGGCCAACATACAGAACTGAAGGCATAGTCATTGCTATACTTTTGTTGAGGAAAATTCCTATCATCAAAAAATTAACTATTTTAATGTTTCAAGGAGTGTTTAAACACCAATGCTCTGATGAGGTTTACCTAATACATTCTCAATTATTAAAATAAAAAGTTATCTCAATTGTTGTAAACAATAAAATACTGATATAGATTATGACTAAGAAAACAAACAAACACCACCACCTAGAAATCTTTTTCACACAGAGCACAGAAGTTTGCTTATTGGTTTGCTTTTGCTAGGCATCTATACACATGCAAGAGTATGGTGTTATTTGTAATTTTTTTACCTCATAGTCAGCTTTAACATACACATTTAAGTCTGAATGCTGTGATATTCTGGCTTCCTGGGTAATCATATTTTGAGGCCATAAGACACACATGCCTCATTCCTTTACTTGCCTTATGTGCTTGGCTTTGTAATTCCATTTCTTCTTTTTCTACCACCTTCCAGCCCTGTTTATCTCTTCCCTCCCTTCCTTCCTTCCTACCTATTTGAATAAGAGTGTTTGTTTCTGAAAATGTCCATATCTATCCATAGCATTGATTACAGTGTACTAAAATTTTAATAAACAAGAGACCTTATATATATCACCCATGCCACTCAACCTCTGTTTCCTTATACTAAAATGAGAGGGAAGAGTAGAGAATTCCTAAAGTTCCATCTAGATTAAATACCCAAAAAGTTTGGGATATTTTTTTCCTGTCTTAATTGTTAATATTTTAAGAGTGGGGCTGGAAATTTAAAGTGATGGTACTTGATAAATATTTTAAAATAAATAGATATATAGAAAATATATAAGGCCATTTGAAGAAAAATAAATGATTCAATAATCGATAGGGATATGTTGAGCCAACATTGGGGAAAAAAATCTAACTAGACAGTTTATCAGTATATTAATGTCCAGTTAATTGGATGTTTTTATTCTGTCTTTCAAATTCATCTAGACTTAATGAAAGATTTTTATAAAAATTATACTTTTTGGTTGTTCAAGAAATGGGACCTATTTTATCAATATTATTTCACTATACTAATAACATTTTTATTGAACTTCTTAAGACACTGATTAACTATGTCCCAGAGTTGTTTTAATTGCTTCAGAGACATTTTCTCATCTAATTCTTGTAAAGGCCCTGGGAAATACAGAGACTTTTTCATACACAGAAATTTTGAATCCATTCTAAAGTTTATCTCCATTTGGTAGCTCTAAAGGAGTGATACCTTGGTAAAGTCGGTGTATGAATGTTGCACTGAAAATTTATCTTACTTTCATGAAAACAGCTCAAGTATATGCACTCTGAATGATGGAAGTGAGTGGCTTCTGTAGTTTAAAATCATAGAAAAATATGTCCCAACATAATTATGAAACATCATAATCTAGCAGCTATAGAATACTCAATACCAGAAGATACAAACTCTGGCTGAAAAAATTATGACTATTTTCATCTATAAACACACACTATGCAATTGATCCAATGAATAAATATTTCCACTTGTTTTTGTGCACAGATAAAAATAGAAGTTTAAAATATGGAAATTAAAAACTCCAGTTTCCTCCAGAGTAAATTATTCTTCTATGTCGCACTACATTTCATGATTTTTTTTTCCTTTGTAATGTTGGTATCAATTCCCAGTTATATTAGGCAAATACATAATGGAATGTTCTTTTTAAAAAAATGAGTGTCAGAGTGGTTGCTTTTGTGCCTGGAGCAATATGACAATCATATGGCCAAATAAGCTGAACAAATGAAACACGAAAATGAATATGAGCATAAGTGATTTTAGAAGAGATTTTAATATATCTTAGTGAGGTACACATGATTGCAAGTATAATAAGGTTCCTAATACATAAAGTGATTATAATAATTAAAATAAAGCCCTTCCTATGTATTCTATATAATATGTGCACTACAATTGAAAAAAAAAAAAGGTCTCTTCAAGGTCACAACTAGCCTGTAATAAACGATTGGTAAGTTTGTTGAAGTATTTACCATTGCTCTGATTTCCAAGCAAGAAAAAAATTCATTAAACTAAAGGCAACTAATTTTAAAATGCTTCAAATTTCAACTAATGAGCCTACAGGATTCATTATCAGCGAAGGTCACAGACATAACTAGAGTCCTCAATTTATCTCTATCTCCAGTTGTATGACTGACTGATGGAGTTGAGTATTGCAAAGTCTATCACACAGCAATCATGCTACCACCCAGCAGCAGGGCCGCAGCAAGGCACTCTAATCAGAAGAGCATCAGAGTTGATTCTGTGGACCACGTGCATCATGTTAAGCTCCAATTTATTTTTCAAATGATTTAACTCTAATTTTGTAAAAAAAAATTACTTAAATATTGAAAAGTGCCCCATGCTTCTTAACATAAGAAATACACATCTTCTATCTTGGTTAACAATTATATGTTCTTTTAAAAATCCACTGGGAATAAAATAATTTACTTAATGAGTCAAAAAAGTACCGAAAACAACTTATGATTGTGGTATTGACAGATGTGCCATATTGAAATCAGTGAAAAGTACCATGTAAACTATCCTTTGGTTGCTGAGATGGCACTGAAAAGCATTTCCTAATCATATTTTGATAGTCATTTGTTTGTTCTTTTATTAATGTCTATGTTCATTTAATTGTTCCCCCGTTCATTTTTGAACAGTTATTTAAATGACTATAGAACAGTAAATATTTTATGAGGTGGTAGGAATAAGAAAAAATATATAAAAGGGGCCCTCCCTAAAGAAATTTAGACTCCAGTGAATTGAGTTAGGTACACATTCCAAGTAAAATAAAGTGTCATTAAAGTTGCTATCCAAGAAGACTTCCAGAGAACAATGGAATCACTAATGAACACTTGATCAATGTAACTCATCCTTATAAAACTGATTTTTAAAAATCTACCATTCATGTGCAGTAGTTTTCTGCTGAAACATTGGTCTGCTCTGACCTACTAGGCTTTACCTGAACTTGAAAAAGATGACATATTTATAGGTACAGAGGCAAAATTTTAAAATATTCACTTGGGGAATTACCTTATAAAGTATTTTTTTTTTGCATTTTCTATTTGCCCATTGGACATGGCATAGAATTAAGAATCGTCCAAGTTCAAATTCTAGCTACTACTTCCTAGCTGAATGACCTAGAGCAAATAAAATCTGTGAAAATGTGTTCCCTCATTTGAAAGGTTGAGACAATAATTTCTATCTTAAGTAGTCCCTGTGATAATTAAATGAGACAATGTTGGCAAAAATATTTAGAAGAATGTGTGGCAAAATGAAAGGTGATTAGCAAATGTTTATTCTCCTTTTAATAGGACACACAGTTAACAATGTGTTTTAGTTTTGCAGTGAACTGACCTTAGAATGCTAAAGGAAATACTTGCAAAAGACTTTCATTATAATGAGCTTTATTTGGTACCATAAAATGTATTTGAATTTGAAAAACAAATCCTTTCTCCTTTTAGCAACTCTCCTAGATGAATATAATGGAGCAAGAAGTTACATAAAATAATAAACATGTGTTAATTACTTATTTATTTTTCTATATTCAGTGTCTATGATGGATGGTGCAACACAAGAATGCTTTCTAAATTATACCTAAATTAATATTAGATGAAATTTTGCTGCATTAATCTTTTTCAAAAATAGCTGGTTACAGTTATCCAGTCCTCCCCCTTCCCCTTGTATTTTAGTCTTATTTAAAACAAGACTTATTTGAAGGAGAAAAACCACAGTTGCGCCTTCCTGGAAGGACTGCCAAATGATGGCAGCAAAAATAAAACTTAGTTTTCTGAATATTCCTTGTTTAAGCCACATCTATAGTTCCCTTGTGAGTTTTAGGAATACTGTCTATAAATGCTAGTTCTCCCTCACAATTTCTGGAAATAAATTATACACGAACCATGAAGTCTTTGCCCTCTCACCTGAGAGACACTTCAAAAACAAGGACAGAGAAAAAGATTCAATTATAAAAATAAATAAATAAAGGCTGAATGTTTTATCAAATTACCATATGTTTGGGAAATATATTTACCTTTACAAAATTCATTAAAATTTATATCCATCTCTAAAGTTATCATCTATATTTCCCCATCACCCTATACCTCTAGTCCCCAAATAAACAAAACCACCAACCAAACGGTTAAAAATCTTCACCTGTTTTCTTTTATTCTACATCTTGGTCAAAATATCTCTACCTAGTCACTTGCATCTTGGATTTATCCTGAATTTCTTCCTTTCATCACCTCCAGTGCTAATATCTATGTCCTCAAAATAGATATTTTTTCATAATATTTCACAATAGGTATTTATTCCATAATTACTCTGGAGGAAACTGGAGTTTTTAATTTCCATATTTTAAATGAATATTCATAATATTCATTTATTTATGAATAAATTTTAAATATTTTTCTATTTTCTCTAATAATCTGATATTAGAAAACACAGAATATTTTTCATCTGAACTACTATACCAGTTCTCTAACTGGACTCACTTCTTACAATCTTGTCTTTTACCAAATCAGTGTTCTACATCACCAGTAATATCTCCTTTCTAATATCCTTCAATCTCTTCTCACTGATTATTAAGTAAAATATATATTTCCTGGCATTATGATAGGACAACCATGATCAATCTCTCCTAACCATTTCTGGACCTCAATTATTGCCATTTCTCACCTATGTACATTATACTTCAATAATATGGAACTATTAACTGTTCTCCAAGTTTGTTTTGATGTCTCCTATAACCATTCCCTTGAAATCAAGTTCAATCTCATTGAAAATTTCCTCCACTATATAAATGTTTGCTCTCCCAACTCCCCACAGAAAATTGAAATTTTCTTGAGGACAAGAATTTTCTCTTATTAGACTTTTGTTTTATTCTTCCTTTGAAACACAGTTAACACAAAAATTATTTAATTTCTGCTGAATGCATGAAATAATGGAAGTATGGATAAATAGGTTTATGAATGGATAAAAGAAAGCTAACACAAAGCTAACACTCAAGGTTGGAATAAGGTTATACTACAGTATATCATATTAAATGATCACTTTAATGTTCTATATTTGCTTAGTTAAAAATTATTCTTAGCAAATGACCTTATCAATAACTTCTCTAAAACCATAACTCATTTAATAAATATTCTGAATTTCAATCATATGTATCTATTTCTTTTTATCACCAGTATTTTCTATAGCTCCATAGGCAATAGCCTATTCCCTGTCCTTTCTTGACAGGATAGGTTTAAAAATTCCTACAGATCTTGTCAAGACAATAGCAAAACATAGTTGGCATATCTCCTGAAGTACAATATCCTATCAGATCCCAAACATTTACTTTGTGTTTCTTTAACCTTGGACTGTGCTGTATTATAATGATTATTTTCCCGTTTCTTTCTATTTCTCCCTTCTCTTCCCTGTATACAACCAGCGGTGGCATCTAAATGCAGTGGTATCTGAACGCTGAGGGGACATGGTGTTAGTGGAGTGGCTGGGCAGGCAAACATGTTTTAAACATGTTTAACATTTCTATACCCTCTTTAAAGTGTTTGAAATATCCCAAATTATCTGGACCTACACAAACTTCACGTAATAAAGAATTGTATATTACAGATAAAAGGCAATGTTTAACCATTGCTTTACTACTCTAAAAGTACAACATACAAAATCTAAAATTTTGTTTATTATATTTTACTATTTTAAGATTTCTTTCCAATACTATGAAATCTATAGGTTAGAAAATAATCTCTTTCAGAAAAATGGAAGTCCAAACCCAAAATATGTAGCAGATGAGATTATTGTGCTAATTGCTACTTGGCTTATTAATATCCTTTAATTGTTTTACCCCTTCCAAAAGTTATTAGCATTCCATTGCTTTGTAACTCAATCAGTATCTCCAAATAATATAATAAGATTCCACAAATATAAACAATGAAGTTGACTTGTGATTAATTTTGGAAACATAGAATATTCATGAGTTTTTCTATTACTATTCTTATGCATTTAAAATTATCTTCATAACTACTTTTAGAGAAATAATTGACTCAGTCATTCAATATGAACATGCATTTGATGGTTATTAAACTCAGACACATGTCTACAGAATTCAAATATCCAATCTCCATTAAAACTAAAACATGAAATCAACCTCTTATTCATAACATAATTGTACTGTATTTTGACAAATGTATCATCATAATCTGAGCATCGGGTTTGGATGTGCAACTATCTTTTTTCAATAGATAGTAATATATTTGTCCCTTTACCAGATAATTTGCTTATTACAAATGTTCTATGTGCCCATAATAAAAAAGTACCCTCATAAAATCAAAGAAGTCACAAATAGTTTGATGATGTAGACTTAAAACTGAAGACGCAATGTTTTTGAAATGCTTAGGGTACTCTCCATGGGTGAGACTACTGCTAGTGTACTGATTAGTGTTAGATGAAGTGACATGGGGTACAGATATGGGGCTGGTATGTTGGGAGGAATGTTAGAATAAGAGTTCTCACCTTGTAATTTACTATCTTGCTATCATGAAAGGATGAAGATGTGACAGGAAGAATGTCCTTCCACTCTTTCATTCATTATAAGACTACAAGTTGTGAGAAATTAACTTACAATGAAATAATTTACTCATTGTTCATTCATTCAAAAAATATTTTTGAGTACCTATTATGTATAAATATAGTGTTAGATAATATGAATTCAGAAATAGGTAAGTAAAAAATGACCCTCTTACAGGCTGAATTCCAAAGACAGAGACACAAGAAATAGTTATTAAACGACTAATTACATTGTGATAAGAAAGATGAAAAAGTACAGAAAGGAAAAAAACCCTGATGCAATCTGTGAAGTAAGGGGAGATTTCTTTGTGGTAGCCTCATTTTATCTGACATCTAAATAATGATTAAATTTGGGCTATCTAAGAAATGGAAGAGAGGTAGAGAGAATTACAGGCTCAGGAACATCCCATACAAAGGCTTTGATATTGGTTGAGGTATTGGGAAAAGTGCAAAAAAAGTCTGTTTGGCTGAATCACTGAGAATTGAGGAAAGAGTAGTTGGAGATTAGGCTTTGAGAAAGGCAGAAGCCATGAAAAAGAATGAAATAATGTCATTTGCAGGAACATGGATGGACCTAGAGATTGTCATGCTGAGTGAAGTAAATCAGACAGAGAAAGATAAATATATTGCTTATATGTGGAATCTAAAAAATCTAAAAATCTAAAAGACAAATATATTGCTTATGTTGCATATATTGCTTGTATGTGGAATCTAAAAAATGGTACAAATGAACTTATTTACAAAACAGAAATACAGTCATAGCTGTAGAAAACAAACTTATGGTTAGCAAGGGGGAAAGGAGGGGAGGGATAAATTGGGAGATTGAGATTGACATATACACACTACTATATATAAAATAATAACTAATAAGGACCTACTGTATAGCACAGGGAACTCTGCTCAATACTCTGTAATGGCCTATATGGGAAAAGAATCTAAAAAATAGTAGACATATGAATATGTATAATTGATTCACTTTGCTACACAGCAGAAACTAACACAATATTGTAAATCAAATATATTCCAATAAAAATTGATTTAAAAAATTAAAAGTGAAAAAAATGGCAGAAGCCAAATAATGTAGGTTTACGTAGGCTACACTAAGCATTCTGAATCTTATCCTAAGAGAAATTAAAAGGTTTTAATAAAGTGTACCCATATCAGAGTCATGAAATATATAAGACCAGATGATCGTCTTTATTTTTTTCATTGTAGTAAATTAAGTTCTTTGCTCAGAAGCAGCATTAGTGGACTGCCAGAGCGGTGTATATGACATTCTCCAAATGTAAGGATGGAAATCCTGCAGGGGCAGGGAAGGCAATATAATCTAAAACAACTGTCTACAGTGGTGCAAATAAACTTCTGCCCTCTTCATGATGGAAAGATTCCTATATGATCATCTTCCACTAGGTGGATGACTGGTTCTCAAGTTTATGGTACTGGAGAGTGAACAGTGGCAGTGACCAGGTCAGTCTTAGTAACTGATAACTATAAGTGGATGTGAGAGAAATATTTATTTCTTCAGTTAAAAATTTTACATGGTTGAATAACCTTCCTTGAACTTTTCCAAAGTTGTGGTATTGTTTTTGATTGAGTGATCAAACACTAATATATGATTGCTATGTGCCAAACATTTTTATAAGTGTTGTATAAAATACATAGCAATTCTATAAAATATATAATATTCAAGTACATACATAGAATTTAAAAGCCAAAATCATTAAGATATTTGTGTAAGGTCACAAAGCATTTAGTGTTAGAACTGTGATTTTAACCTGTGTCCTGATTCAAGAGTCTGTGCTCTAACTATTATTTTGGACAATAAAGACATGTTTGCAGGAGTTTCCATTTGGACTTTCTCATAATAGACTTTACTTCTTTGGTCAAATGACAATATGTGAATTCTTGTAATTGTAGAATATATTTATTCCTTAACTACAGATCTAGTAAATTTTTGAAAGAATAATGGATTAGTTTCAGAGTCAAAGTAGGCTTACCATGAGGTGAATTCCATTCAGGCCCTCATTCCTTGCTTGGTACTTTAGCCTCCACTATAATTAAGAAAAGAAGAGGATGTTCTAGTCTTCAGATTAATAGAAAATTAGAGCTACTGTTGACAAATACTCAAAAGATCTAAGGGTTTCATTTTCTGATTGTATAGTCATTCCTTTCTCTTTGGAGAAGGCCAGAAAGAAGATTCTGAGGATGTATTTGTCTTATTATTCTAGGTCTTTCTGAGTCTGTGAACTAAATTGACTTAGGAATTAATTCAATAGTCATGATTCTATTATTTGAAATCCAGGTTCCATTTTCTAAGCCTAGTTTTATTTTATTTTTAAAATTATTAATAATGGAATATTAACAGGTTACCAATCATGTGATCTTAGCTACTACTCAAGACTCCTGCACATGAGTTGCTTCTAATTTTCACCCTGGCCCTGTTGTTTACAGTATTCAGTTTGCCCTAGTCATTTTGCCTCTCACAGGATCCTGCCATGCCCACTAAACTCAATGAACCATTTTCAACAGAAGTGAATTTCAAGAGTGTCATTATATTAAGGGATTATGGCATACATATTAATCATCAGTCACTATTGAGAATCAGTCCCAGACAATCAACCAAGCAAACAACTAATAGTTTATTCTCATGACTGACTAGAAATGAAAGTAATCTCCAAGTAGAGATGTATGGAAATAAAGAAGTTAGAGTGGGCTTATAATCTGTAAATCACAATTTTGCATCTAAATCCCCTTATAGGACCCTTCATATGTCTATTTCACAAAAGCCTTGAGGAATTCATTAGTAAGTAATGTGTCAGAATCTTTGAAAAGTGTTTTAATAGCTTTGGAAAACATTTATTTCTATATGGGTGAAGAAGGCAATGTAGTGTAGTGATTAAGAGGACAAACTGTGAACCCTAATGGCTTGTTTCATACTGACCGCCTTTTAGTTTGGCAAATTGTGTAAACACTCTATGCTCTTTATCTTCACTTGTAAAATAAGAATGACACTAATAATGACCTAACAGAATTGCTGTTAGTGTTACCTGACTAATAGAAAGTCTCCCACCTTCTGCAATCTGAAAACCTTACATGATTTCCTAAAGCTTGGCAATCGGTGAGTGCCATTCAGGGCTAATCATATAAAGTGCACAAATTCTTCATTGTTTCTATTTTGAGATTTAATCACTAATGCTGGATTCAAGATAACTGAGCTTTGTTTTGTTTTGTATTTTTTTAAAATCCAATTAGGTATTCCTTGGCCCCATGGCTCTGTTCTAAAAGTCAGAGTAGCCGATTAAGCAAATATCTAGACTTTTCATCTTTTATACTAAAAAGTGAGTTCTGTATCCTATGAAGTCTTAAGGTTGCACATTCTTTATTAGGTTCAGATGATTGGAAGATAAGAAAATGATACCTATCTGCTTTAAAGGTAGATCATACAACTAATTCTATTATAGAGTAAACTTCTGCTTATAATATTTATCTCTCCTGGTTTTTATCACCCTAAAAAAAGGAAAACTTGTTAGTCAATTCAAAATAAATATTCCAATCCATATGGCAATTAAAGATGACTGTGAAATTTTCTAATGTGACTCCATCCAAAATTGAATAATTCTGGACTGTGGTGAAATGTCAGTGGAAATACCTTTATAACAAGATAGCTTTCAAATTTTTTCTTTGGTGTCTATCTAAACTCAAAAGATACTACCCTTTCAATGTACCCAGGGAACCAATAGTTATCTATAATTTTTATAGAGCAGATATAAGGAAACTGTAGCATAGTGTATGTCAATAACCCGGTAAATTCATATTAATAAAATGAATTATGTAAAATGTTTACAATTCATTTGATCAGTAAATTGTAATTCTATAATTTCTGAAAAAGAATCACATCTGCTCTTTCTTTAGTATTTTGTCTCATCTCATCATACAGCAATTGCAAAAAGTATCTGTGATGCATAGATAAATCTACTATCTAGAACACAGCAGTTACCTAACTGGTATCTCCATTTCAATTCTTGACTCAATCCAATCAATCCTCGATAAGCAACAAAATTAAACTTTCGAAGTGGAAATCAGATCACACTGTTTCCATTCAATGATTTTTTCCATTGACATTAGAATTGAATCCCAACGTTTTGCTATGACCCACAAGGTCCTAATAATTTACCCCTTTTTAGCTTCCATGTCTACCTGTGTCAGTTTCCCCAATTTCTACTACATATTTTTCAAATTTATTCACCTTTTAGTTTTTACATTCATTAAGCATTATTTAGACTGAGACACTTGCATGTGTCACTACCTTTACTAAAAATAAATTAATATTTTTCCTATTTTTGTATATCTAGCTCCTTTTAAATGCTCAGGTAGAGATAAATATTACCTCTTCATAGAGATTTCCTTTCATCATCTTATCTTTATCCTTGACACCAGATTCTTCTAAACATTAATATTATATTAATTTGATTTAATTGTTTACTTTCTTTGTGTCTCTTTATCTAGATTTTAAGTTCTGTGAGAAGAAGTACTTTGCATGCTGTGCTCGTAATTTCATGCTGAGTATGAAGCAAAATACCTGGTGCATACAGATATATCATTTGTTGAATGAATGGAATAAATAAATAAATGAATAAGGATTCATGATAAAACCCTTTTATATATGCATTAGTATGTCTTTTTTTAAAGCTAATCCAATGTTTTATTTTTTTTTAATTTTTTATTTTATACTGGAGTATAGTTGATTCACAATGTTGTGATAGTTTCAGGTGTACAGCAAAGTGATTCAGTTATATGTGCACATGTATCTATTCTTTTTCAAATTCTTTTCCCACTTAGGTTGTTACATGATATTAGGCAGAGTTCCCTGTGCTATACAGTAGGTCACTGTTGGTTATCCATTCTAAATACAGCAGTGTATACATGTCAAACTCAAACTCCCTATCCCTTACCACATTAGTATTAGTCTTATTTTAGTTGTTCGATTGTAAATAACTATATCTAGAGAGTTCACAGGTGTGTTGAATAGCAGACTGAATTAACATTTTCAAAGATTTTACAAATCTGCAAGAGGGAGCACTATCCTGGAAAATTAAGTTATATTATTTGTTCAATAACAGCACATATATACTTAGAATGTATATTATGCATATATATATGATCATATAATGGTATATATGGAGAAAAATATATATAGAGAGAGAGATTCAAAGTTGTTTCATAGATGAGTAGATATTTTGCATATATTTGCATATAGTGCTTGAAGGTATATTCTAAAATGTGATTTTATTAGAATCAAAGCTTTATTTTAATAGTATAAAATTTGTCATAGAAACAAAATATATAGTAAAATATGTATGGAGAATACATATAATATCTACATATATGTATATATATACACATGTGTATATATCACATATATATGTACATGCATATACATATATATGTGTGTGTATGTAAGGATCTTGTTTCCATTTGGAAACAGTTTTTCTGTTGTTCTGCACTGTGTAGGAGAAACATACTACTGTGTGGGAGAAACAAGCAACTTTTATAATTTAATGTTACAAATGTTATAATAGAGAACTTTAGAGAGAAAACAAAAGAGTATCAGGAAAGATTTCTTAACAGGAAAGAAAAATTGTAGCTGAGACTTGAAACATAAATATAGGTTGAATCTTTCATGAATTCGAAGACTTAATATTGTTTAAAATGTCCTTGCTACCTGCAGAAATCTACAGATTCAATACAATCTCCGTCAAAATCCCAATGGCATTTTTTTATCATAAAAGAAAGGCAATTCTAAGTGTCAAGTGGAATCATAAAAGACGCTGAATAGCTAAAGCAATCTTGAGAAAGAAAAACAAAAGTGGATACATCACACGTCCAGGTTTCAAAACACATTATAGAGCTACAGTAATTAAAACAGTATGATACTGGCATAATGACAGACATATACATCAAGGGTCTAGAATACAGAGTCCAGGAGTAAACCCATACATATATGGTAAATTGATTTTAGACAAGGGTGCCAAGAATAGACAATAGGGGAAAGATAGAGTTTTCAAGAAATGGTAGTGGGAAACAACATCCACAAGCAAAATAATGAAATTGGAACTTTATCTTATACCATACACAAAAATCAACCCAAACCGGATTAAAGATTTAAACATAAGGCTTGAAATTATAAAATTCCTCGAAGAAAATGTACATAAAAATCTTCATGACATTGGTCTAGGCAATGATTTCTTGGATATGGCACCAAAGGTACAAGTAACAAAAGCAAAAATATAGAAGTAGGACAACATCAGGCTAAAAAGCTTCTGAATAAAGTACAGAATAATCAACAGAATAAAAAGGAAACCTGAAGAATGAAGGAAAATATTTGCAAACTATATATATGATAAGGAGTTAATATTCGAACTATATAAGGAACTCCTACAAGTCAATGACAAACACCAAAAACAACAACAAATAACCTGATTGGAAAATGGGCAAAGGACTTCAGTAGGCATTTCTCCAAAGAAGATGTACAAAAGGACAACGGGTATATGAAAAAATGTTAACCATCACTAATCATCTGGGAAATGCAAATTAAAACTACAGTGAAATATCACTTCACACATATTAGACTCGCTAGTCAAAGAAAAAAAGACAAGTGTTGACGAGGATGTGGAGAAATTGGAACCCTGTACGTCGTTCATGGGAATGTGAATTGGGGCAGCTTCTATGGAAAGTAGTATAGAAGTTTCTAAAAATATTAAAAATAAAACTAACATATGATCCAGCAATCCCACTTTTGAATATATATCTAAAATAACTGAAATCAAGATCTTGAAAAGATATCTTCACACCTATATTTGTTGCAGCATAATCACAAAATAGTCAAGGTATGGTATAGGCATACAATTGAATGTTCACTCTTAAGAAAGAAATCCTGCCATATGTGAAAACTTGGATGAACCTGCAGGATATTATGCTAAGTAAAATAAACCATTCACAGAAGAACAAATACCATATGATTCCACTTGTATATAGTAGCAAATATAGTTGGATTCATAGAACCAGATAGTAAAATAGTGGCTTCTAGGGGATGAGGGGAGAGGGAAATAAGGTGCTGCTGTTCAGTGGGTATAAAGTTTCAATTATATAAATTCTAGAGGTCTGCTATACAACAATATACCTTTAGTTAACAATAATGTATTGTACACTTAAAATTTTGTTAAGAAGATAGATTCATATTAAGTATTCTTACCAAACCACGTAAATAAATAAAAAGGGTTGGTCACATTAGAAAATGTAAAAAGGAATTATTCTGAGCAGTATGTGTATAGAACAAAGGCAAGGAAAAGCAAATATATTTGGAGTACACCAGATTGTTTGGCAGGATCCTAGTTACATGTAGTTGTTTACATATTATGGAGTGGACACAAATACAACTTTTTTTGGTTGTACTTTAAAAGTACTTTATTTAAAATTAAATTTCTTGTATCATAATCATTATACTATTTTTTTTAACTTTCAACTATTCTCCTATTCTATCATATTTACATGTTCAAACACACTAAAAGTTAAATCGGACAGGGTACTACTCTTAGTTTACATATAAGTAAGACAAAAGTAAATATAAAATTCTCAATAAAATTTGACAGTTTGACTAACAGCTTGAATAGCATCCTTTATTACTATTTTTTAAAGTCATTCAAAAACTAAAACAATTTCTTTTAAAAACCCAGTAAAATGTTGATCTAAAGTAATTTTACATTTAAAAAAGGACAAACAAGTAAGCATTCTGTTCATTTTAAGTTTCAATACACAAACCTGAAACATATGAAGAAACATAATTTACCCTGACATAACATCATTATTTGTTAAGATAAATTAATAAACAGCACTTTTGGGTGCAACCAATCTATTCAATTGTTGTCAGTGTTGATTAGAATATCTGTTTAAACTGTAATAAACTGTGAATGTATTAATATATGATAGTGTCTTTTGTTTATTTAATGTGAAGCAATTACCACTTATTCATTCCACCAATCATGATTTTCCATGAGTGATTCTGCTTCTTGCTTACAGTATTCAAATGAACAGCGCCATCAGTCACATTTTATTGTTGCCCAAAGCTATTATTTACTTTGAGTTATACTGTGGTGATTTAAATAGGTAACATGCAACCTCACTAATCAGGTTTATTCAAGAGATGTATGATTAGAAATATCAGAAAGAGAAAGATACTACAATGAAGACAATATAAATTGAACCTTAGTGTATTACATTAGCTAATTATGACAACATTCAATTCAAATCTTCTATGAATGTTTTCCTACTAAATAGTACAATATTTCTTATTTATTAGTATTTGGTTTTATAAGAACTTCAACTTTACAAAACAGTTATGGTCAAACTAGCTGGATAAGATTATGACATTAATTATAAAAACATTCTCTTTATTTTCCAATAAATGATGACTTTTAATATTCATTTTCTCCCATTTCTTGTTTTGCTACTATTTGTTTATATTTTTGGAAGACAAGGTGTTTTCATATTTATCAAATAATTATATCTACTATGACTAAATTAAACATATCTATTTTTTCATGAATTGTTTTGAAAAATTGTTTTTTTTTTCAGATTTTGGATTGACATATTCTACTTTCTTCATATATTCCATGCTATAATAATGTATTTCTTTCATTCCATAACTATAAAGTGTTTGAAATATTTCTCTAATATATGTGGACCAGTTATTAACATAGGAGGAAACATGCTACAGAGGAGTTAAAGACCTTGTTTGCTTAATGTACGTAATAGTCACAGTTTCTCCAGTTGTATTTTCTCCAATGTGTTCAGAAAACTTGATTTGGCATTAAAATGTTTTTAACCTTTTGAACAAAGGGATCAATCCAAATAAAGACTTTTTTGAAATATTGATATGTAAAATTTTAAACCTTTAGGTATGTAGGTATATGCCTACCAGTGACAAACCATGGTTTATACTATGGCAAAAGGTATAGTGGTCATATAAGAAATTTACTGCATTGTGTTCCAATGTATTTATTGCAAGTATTTGCTTTCTGACTAGCATTATTAAAAACAAATGTGAGTACAATAGCTCTGCTATCAAAGCAGATGTGGAATTATCTACAGAGCACAAATAAGTGATGAATGTGAAAAGATATTCATTGAAACTACCCTATTTTGTATATTTTTTCTCTATAAATTAGAGTTACAATGTCCCAAAACTTGGGATTTGAACATGCTGTTCATTGGGATAAAAATTCAGTAGTATACCTTATCATATGTTATTACTCACAAAGGAAATTTAGTGTTTGTTTGTAGATAACATTCTGTATTAAAGAGGGCTTTGAATATACAAGTCTATTGTCTGTTAATGGAACAAAAGATGAAGGCCATAATGAATTATAACAAGTGCATTTCTGAAGTTGGATTTGTAAGAATATATTTGCAGTAAAATTTTTACTATGTGAGATAAATATGCACTGTCAATAATTATCATTATAATCTTCTGGGTTTTACGTACTAATACAGTACAATGTCAGTGCTAGTTTTTAAAAATTATTATTGGTGACAAATTTTCACCTATCTTCACACATGCATCCATGAAAATTATCATCACTGACTGTAGTATCATAGATGCATGATTTAAAGTGCTTAGTTGTGTTATGCTATCCTGAGATAGTTTATGAGTGTTTGAAAGATGGATAAATCAATTAATGGTATACCACTAGTTCATCTATATATTAGATTTAAACCATAACTTGGGTTTAAAATCTTAAATTACACTTAATTGTAATAGTAAGCATTGGTAATATTATTGATTTCTATATGCTTCACTCAATTTGTCTTAATTTTGATTGCATTATCACCAGTCTCTGAGCTTCATATTCTGTTTTTTTTTCTTTTGCTTCCTAAAACAGAAAGTAAATTGAATAAAATTGCACCTACAGCAAGAGTATTATGTAGATTTATGCTTGCTTTTGAAAATAATCCAGGCATGAATTAACCTATAGACAGGAAGTACTATGACCATTCCAGGCTCAGAATCAATCACATAGCCCAATAAGTCTACAATTCCCTTTTCTACAAATCTTGATTTTTAAATACCACCTAAGAATATATTAATATAAATATTATTTTAAAATAGGTATTACAGGGCTTCCCTGGTGGCGCAGTGGTTGAGAGTCCGCCTGCCGATGCAGGGGACACGGGTTCGTGCCCCGATCTGGGAATATCCCACATGCCACGGAGCGGCTAGGCCCGTGAGCCATGGCCGCTGAGCCTGCGCGTCCGGAGCCTGTGCTCCGCAGTGGGAGAGGCCACAACAGTGAGAGGCCCGCGTACCGCAAAAAAAAAAAAAAAAAAAAAAAAGGAATTACATATGAGTGGGGGGGTGCTTACTTTCATATCCTTTTTTAAAACATCAAAGAAAGTAAAAAAGAAAAAAAACAATATCAGACAATAGTTTCATGAAGCTATAATATGAGATTAGATTGCCAATTAAATATTTAGCTCCTCAAGAAAAAACAAGGGAGTGTCCAACAGAATGCTCAAGTTTGCAACATCTTGACCATGCCATTTATTTACTCTCTGCTCTTCAGATAATCACATCACTGAAATTCAACATATTGAACTTTTAAATTGCATATTTCACAGGGCTCTACTAAGAAAATTATATGAAGTGTTGAGCAAATTTTAAAAATAATTATGATATTATAAAAGCTTGATTTAATCTGGGACTTTTAGAGCTCAGCCTTTTGGTAAGAATGCATAACTATGAACATTGACTGAATCACCAAATAGTTGACAGAAGTCAATAGAGTAAGATTCACATGGCCCTGGTTCCATCTAGGGCCGTCTGCCTACAAATCATCTTCAGTGGAGAAAACATGGTTTGCTTACAGAGCTTTTCATAGTCCAATGTCACTGTCATTGCTGTCACTGAAAAGGACACCCACTTTTTCCAAGTGATAAAGCCTCTTCCCTCCTTCCTCACCACTGTACAGAAAGGTCATACCCTTGCCATACAGAGGCCATCAAGAATATTCCCAACATACTAGACATTACTGCTTACCTCTAGTCAACATAAGAAGCACAAGACTCAACTGTCATACTTTATAGTCTGATTTCTCATCCCAATACAGCCCTGTAATTCTCCTATTCTGGTCCAGTCACATATCCCACCTCACTGTAGAAACTCGTCCTCTGTGCGGCCTTGAATGCACAGTAAATTATTAACAAAATCTCCTATATGTAATTTTTCTCTGATTTGTTTTCCCATTTTCCTCTTTGCCCTGATTAAACCTTAATGGTGCCCTGAGAACATTCTTGACAGGGTTTATTCTCACGCACCTTACATATCAGAGGCTGGAGATGGAGAAGGTGTCTTCATCTGGCCTCCAGAGTACCATTCTATGTTTTTCTCCTAGGTTCTAAATTCCTCTTTGTTTACACGCATTCCCTCAATAATTTCATCTAGTACACTGACTTTAAAAGTGAAATCTGACAATTCCTAATTTTTTATCTCCAGCCCCAATGTCTTCTTGAAGTGAAGTCCTTTAAATTCAACTGTCTCCTTAACAATTCCCTCCACATGGATATCCAATTAAGTTGTCCAAAACAAAAATATTGATTTCTCTTCTCCCCAAATTATTTGTTCTTCAATATTCCCCCATTTAATTTAATTCCACATTTCTACTTGGCCTGAATCATTTCTTTTTCTCTCACACTCCACATCCAGTCTACCACCAAATTATTTGGTGCTAAAGATTTAAATACATACATAACCTGTCATTTTGTGTGCTTTAGATAAAAAATCATTTTATCTTCTTTAGCATCACAGCTTTGAAAAAAGAATCTATAATGATTCACCTTTGTAATTGGGATTCCCTCATATACATAGTTGGTGGTAATAATGCAATAATTTTATATGGAGTGGTATTAATTACACAGAATACACTCAGGTAAAATAGCAGTAAATTAAAACAGCAGTAAATTAAAGATATACCCACTTGTAGAAATAATAGGTTGTTTTTAAAGTCTAGGAATTTTTTAATTTTATTTTCTTTAGCAGTACTAACTGTTTATTAAAGACAGAATGCAATTTGCATAGACAGCCTGATAATGAAAACCTTTTCATTCCTGGAGTATCATAAAAAGAATGCATATTAAGTGAAATTCTCCCTCTCGTCTTTTGTCAATGATTCTCAAATTGGACATTATTTGTATTTAAGGCAGGAATCATCTTTGCTGCCATATGCATTGATGGGCCACATGGCATCCATGACACTCAAGGAAATATCAGTAATATTTACTAAAACTTTGGCACCCAAAAATGTACTTAAAGAATTTCAGAAGCCTCCAAAGCAGAGTAGAATGTTCTGGCTTACTCATCACCTAGACAGTTTCTATTTATCAATATAATGGTTACTAGCACCAACCAAAGTTTTTACTGTGTAAAACAAGCTAATGTACAATGAAGCAATGGGTTCCTCATCAAGTGCTATAAAAATTTAGAACATTATTCTTCATTATGAGCACCTAAGACCTAAATTATTTTTGAGTTTTTCTAGTCTGTTTGATATTACGTCTACATAGGAAATACAACTGGAAACAGTCTAAGTGTACTAGAATCTACATAGGAAATACAACTGGAAACATTCCTGAGTGTACTAGAATTGGTAGTGTACTAGAATTACCAGCTTTCTAATTTGACAATCAGAAACAGTACTCCTGCATTGAAAGTTGGAGAGATGTAACACAGGGTAAATCAAGAATTTTTTCTTATTTAATTCAAAAAATGAACATTTAATATGTATATCATTCTTGTTTTTACTGAGTTCTATGGATAAAACTAATCAAAAGAGAGTCTATTTGCCTCATTGAGATTTCTGTATAAAAAGGAATAGAAAGAGCTACAGAGCAATTATAATATAATATTAAAATGTTACATGGAGAAGGTGTATATATATATATATATATATATATATATATATATATATACATACA
>NW_020173758.1:9491199-9494306 GCF_003031525.2 Neophocaena asiaeorientalis asiaeorientalis
AGGGTTTTTTTAGTGTATTTACTAATACAATGTAGAGGAGTTAACCATGTGAGGGGAGGAGCAATAGAGAATAATTATTATGCAAGGGGAGATACTATGCCATGATCCAGAGGTTAAAGAAAGTATTTCCAACTTATCAAACAGTGAAAACAAAATTTATGAATATATACATATTTATAATTTGAATAACAAAACATGCATAATAATATATTTTTAAACCCAGTACTATCAATTGAACCAGACAGGATGGACTTTGAACTATAAACGTAAAGGTATTACAATAAATGTGTTTACTCTGTTAATAACATTAACTTTTGTTATAATAATCTAACTGTAAATATCTTCCCACCATTGCCTTAGAAAAGCAAAACAAATAACTGGTGTTATAAATTTGCAAAAGTAGTGATGATTTATCTAATTTTATCATTATTTAAAGTAAGTTTTAATCTCATAATATGTATGAGTTTGACAGTTATAATCTTTATTGCTTTTTAATTTAATTGGATGGTGTTATGGACCACATCGTGTGCCCTCAAGGTTCATATTTTGAAGCCGTAACCCCTAGTGTAACTGTATTTGGAGATAGGACCTATAAAGTAATAAAGGTTAAATAAGCTTCTAAATGTAGAACCTTAAACTGATAGGACTGGTGTCAATATGGGAAAATGAAGAGATACAAGAAAGCTTTCTCTCTGTGCATATACATAGAAGAGACCACAGTGAGAAGGGGGTTGTCTGCAAGCTGAGAGGTGAGCTCTTTTCAGAAATAGAATCTGCTGACACTTTGACCTGGGACTTCTAGCCTTCAGAACTGTGAGAAAATGAATTTCTGCTGTTTAAGTTAGCCAGTGTTTGGCATTTTGTTATAGTAGCCTTAACAGACTAATACAGATGGGATCATAGAATATTGTCTCTGTGATAATGACTCTGAAATGGTGTAAGTGCTGAATGAATTGATAAGTAGACAATTTTGAAAAGGTTTTATTTCTATTTCCCAAGTAATGTATACTTGAGAGGATTCTGGGAATATGAAATAGGTTGTGCATAACTTGTAGGAGCTAGGATAAGCAGAAAGGACCCTGTTCTCCAAATACTGGGAAATCTGTGCTCTGGTCACTGATTGCTGATTCTTATCACAGAAATGCAGACAAAGAGGGAGTGGCCATCGTTGTAGTAACTTCTCCCAATGTTGCAAGCCCCTATCCCTCTGGTTAAAATAAATTCCAACAGATTTAAAAGAGTGGTCCTTTTTTTTATCCCCTTTTCACTTTCTTTTTTTTCCCCTTTTGGGAGCCAGATACTGAAGACTAAGACATTCAAAATAAACTGGATATATTATGGAAATTAGAAAGTTACCATACATGTTCAGGAAAAGGTGCAGATTCAGAAAAGATTGAGAAGGTTCAATCAGGCTAACCCTTATAATAGCGACAACCTACAGCAATTTTAAAAAATGATCAAAAACCAAAAACAGAAAACCCTGGGGAAGGGGGACAATCTGATTGCCAGAGTTGCCACAATATTGTATTCAAATATCCATTTTTCACCAAAAAATCACAAGGCATACAAAGAAACAGGAAAATGAGACCTAGTCAAAAGAAAAAACAGTAACAAGAGAAACTATCCATAAAAAAAGACTAGATACATTAGACAAATACTTTAAAATGACATTTAAAGTTGCTCAAAAAACTAAGAAAGACTTGAAGAACATCAGGAAAATGATGTGTAAACAAATAGAAGTATCAACTAAAAGATAGAGAACATGAAAAGAAAAACTAAAAATAAATTCTGGAGCTGAAAAGTAAAATAATTAAAATGAAAAATTCACTTGAGAAACAAATGTAGATTTGAGCAGACAGAAGAAAGAAATCAGAAAACATGAAAATGACCAATAGAAATTATGAGTCTGATGAACAAAAAGAACACAGATTGAAGAAAAGTGAGCAGATCCTAAGGGACCTGTGGGACACCATCAAATGCACCAACATATGCATTGTTGGAGTTCCAGAGAAAGAAGAGAGACAGAAATGAGCAGAGAGAAAATTTGAATAAGTAATGGAAGGAAACTCCAAATTTCATGAGAACCATAAATAGATAACCAACACCAAGACACATTGAAAGTAAACTATCAAGGGGCTTCCCTGGTGGTGCAGTGGTTGAGAGTCCACCTGCCGATGCAGGGGACATGGGTTCATGCCCCGGTCCAGGAAGATCCTTCATGCCATGGAGCAGCTAGGCCTGTGAGCCATGACCGCCAAGCCTGCGCGTCTGGAGCCTGTGCTCTGCAATGGGAGAGGCCACAACAGTGAGAGGCCCGCGTACCGCAAAAAAAAAAAGAAAGTAAACTATCAAAGGCCAAAGAATGAATATTGAAAGCAGCAAGAGAGAAAGAACTCTTCACATGTAAGTTATCCTCAAAAGACTATAAGCAGATTATTTTATCAAAAACTTCAAAAGCCAGAAGGCAGTGAGCTGACATATTGAGTGCTAAAAGAAAAAATAACCCAAAATTCTATATCGAACAAAACTATCCTTCAAAAGTGAAACAGAAATTAAAACATTCCCAAATAAATTAAAGTCCAGGGATTTTGTTAAACTTGACCTGCCCTGCAAGAAATCCTAAAGGGAGTTCTGCAGGTTGAAATAAAAGTACACTAGACAGAGACTTGAAGGCTTATGAAGACATAAAGTTCTTTAAAAAGTAGATATATGGAAAATTATAAATACTAGTATTGTTGTAACAATGATATGTAATTCCACTTTCTGTTATCTACATGTATTGAGACACACATACTTTTTTTGAAAACAGTTATTAGTCTAAAAACTATTATTGTTATAACTTTGGCTTGTAACTCCTCAATTTGCTTTCTACATAATTTGAGACTAATGCATCAAAAATTATTTATTTATGTTGTTCGACACATAATGAATACATATGTAATTTTATGATATCAACAACTGAAAATAGTGTGGACAGCCTGTTAAATGAGCAGAGCTTTTTATATCAATAAAGTTAAGCTGACATAAAACAAAATGAGAGTGTCATAACTTCAGGATATCAAATATAATCCCTGTGGTAACCACAAAGAAAATTGCTTATATATATA
>NW_020173758.1:9494387-9503969 GCF_003031525.2 Neophocaena asiaeorientalis asiaeorientalis
TCACTACAGAAAAACAACTAAATGCAGAAAGAGACAGTAATGAAGGAATTGAAGGACAAAAAATAAAATATAAGGGTATAGAAAATAAATAGAAAAATAGCAGAAGTAAGCCCCTTATATCAGTAACTACTTTAGTTACTCCAGTAGCTACTTTAAATGTAAATTGATTAAACTTTCTAATCAGAAGACAAAGATTTAAAGAATGAATTAAAAAAAATAACATGATCCAATTTTATGACATCTACAAGAGACTTAGGTTGTGTCCAAATACAAAATAAGTTGAAAGTGAAGTGATGTAAAAAGATATTCCATGAAAATAGCACCCAAAAGAGAGCAGTGGTGACTATACCAATATCAGACAAAATAGAATTTATATCAAAGAAGGTTGCAAAAAGTAAAAAGACATTATATATTAATGAAAGATTCAATTCAGCAAAAAGATATAAAAATATAAACATTTGCACACTAAAAAAAGACTAATAAAATATATGAAGCAAAAATTGACAGAATTGAAGGGAATAATAGACACCTCTAAAATAATACTTAGAGGCCTCAATACCCCCTTCTCAGTAATGGATAGAACAACCAGAAATAAGTAAAGAAATAGAGTAATTGAACAATGCAATAAACAAACTGGATCTAACAGACATATACAGAAAATCCATCCCATAAACAACAGAATATACATTCTTCTCAAGTGCACTTGGTACATTTTTCAGGATAGATCATAGGTTTAGCCACAAATTAAGTCTCAATAGATTAAAAATAATATATATCATACTGAAATATCTTCTCTAACAACAATGGATGAAATTAGAAGTCAATAACAGAAGGAAAAACTGGAAAATTCATATTGTGGAATTAAACAACAGAGTCTTAAATAACCAATTGATTAAATAATAAATAATAAGAAAACACTACAGACAAATAAAAATAAAAACACAAGTACAAAAAATTACAGGACACAGCAAAATCAGTGGTAAGTGTAAAATTTATAGCTACAAACAGATTAAAAAATATAAGAAAGATCTCAAATCAACAACTTAACTTCACAATTAAGAAACATGAAAAAGAAGAACAAACTAAACCCAAAGTTAGTAGGAGGAAGGAAATAATAAAGCTTGGAGCAGAGATAAATGAAATAGAGAACAGAAAAATAGTAAAGAAAAATCATGAAACCAAAATTTCATTCTCCATAAATATCAATAAAGTTGACAAACTTTTAACTAGATGGACCATCAGAAAAGGAGAAAAGGCTCAAATTACTAAAATCATAAAAGAAAGTGCAGACATTAATATATATTCTTTGGAAATATTAAGGATTATAAGTGAGCATTGTGGACAACGGAATGCCAAAACATTGTATAACCTAAATAAACTGAACAAATTTCTAGATATACAAATTCTACCAACATAAAATGATGAAGAAATAGAAAAACTGAATAAACCTATAACTAATAAGGAGATTCAATCAGTAATCCAAAATCTCAAATGAAGAAAATTCCTGAACCAGATAGATTTACTGAAGAATTCTACCAAATATTTCAAGAACTAGCACCAACTCTTATCAAATTTAACAAAAATCTGAAGAAGGAAGATGCCCTAACTTATTTCTATGAATCCAGTATTAATTACTCTGATACTGAAGTCAGACAAATGCACTAAAAGAAAACTACAGACCAATATCCTTTATAAACTGATGTAAAAATCCTCAACAAAATACAAGCAAACTGAATTCAGAAGCATATTAAAAGGATTATACAGCGTGAAAATTAATACTGGAAGCAAGGATGGATCAACATATGAAAACTAATCAACATAATACACAAGATTAACAGAATAAAGGAATAAAAGACACATAATCATTTGAATTGATGCAGAAAAAATGTGACAAAATTCAACATCTTTCATAATGAGAACACTCAAAAAAACTAGGAATAGAAGGACACCAACTCAACATAATAAAAGCATATATGAAAAGGACACAATGAACATCATACTCAATGGTGAAAGACTGAAAGTTTTTCCTCTAAGATCAGGAACAAGGTAAGGATGTCCACTTTTGCCACTTCCTTCCAACACAGTACTCGAAGTCCTAGTTAGAGCAATTAGGTAAGAAAAAGAAAACACATTCAAATTGAAAAGGAAGAACTAAAATTATTTCTCTTTACAGATGAGATGATCTTATATGTGTTGAATTCTAAAGAACCCAAAAAAAACTATTAGAACTAATAAATTTAGCAAAGTAGCACACACAAAGTGTCAACACACAATTCTTTACATTAAAAATAAATAATCTGAAAAGGAAATTTAAAAATAAATTCCATTTACAATATCAAAAAGAATAAAGTACTTAGGAATTAACTTAACAAAGGAGGTAAAAATTTTAACAATAAAGACTACAAAATAGTGGAAAGAAATTTGAAAAGAAATAAATACATTCAAAGATTTCCCATGTTCATAGTTTGGAAGACAATATTATTAAGATAACATACTATCCAAAGTGATCTACAGATGTATTGCAATTTCTATCAAAAGGATAATGACTATTTTTTGTGTAAATAGAAAAATTTATCTTAAATTTCATATGGAATCTCAAGGGTTCCCAAAGAGGCAAAATAATTTTGAAAAAGAACAAAGCTGATGACTCACATTTCCTGATTTCAAAACTTACTACAAAGCTCCAGTAAACCAACAGTGTGGTAATGGGGTAAAGGCAGCAGTCCATAAAATAAACCAAAGAGTTTAGAAAAAACACTTGGATATATGATTTTCAATAAGACTGACAAAATCATTCAATGGAGAAAAGATATCCTACTCAACAAATGGTGCTAGAAAAACTGGATATCCAGATGCAAAAGTATGAAGTTGAATCCTTACCTAAAATCATACATAAAAATTAACTCAGCTTAAATATATTATCTAAATGTAAGACCTAAATTTGTAAAATTCTTGGGAAAAAACCACATGGCATTGGATTTAGCAATGATTTCTTAGATATGACATCAAAGGCACAGATAACAAATTTAATTTCATGAAAAAAAATGATCATAAAAAGACACCACCAACACAGTAAAAAGCAAACCACAGAATAGGAAAAAATATTTGCAAATTGTATACCTTAATTAATTAATATACAAAATATTCATTAATATTCAAAATACATATATACTCCAAAAATTCAACAACAGTAAAACCAGATTCAAAAATGGGCAAAGGACTTGAATAGACATTTCTCCAAAGAAGACACATAAGCAGCCAATAGGCATATGAAAAATGTTCAACTAATTATTAGGAAAATGCAAATCAGAACTATAGTGAGATACAACCCCATACCCACTGGGATGGCCACTACCAAAAACAAACAAACAAACAAAAACAGAAAGTAACAAGTGTTGACAAGGATTTGGAGAAATTGGAACCCTTGTGCACTATTAGTGGAAATACAACCTGGTACAATCACTGTGGAAAACGGTATGGTGTTTCCTCAAAATATTAAAGGTAGTATTAACATATGATCCAGCAATTCCACCTCTAGGTACATACTCTAAATAATTGAAAGCAGTGACTTCAGATATTTGTACACCCATGTTCATAGCAGCATTGTTCACAATAGCTAAAATGTGGGAGCAACCCAACTGTCCAATGATGGATGAATGAGTAAGCAAAATGTGTTATAAACACACAATAGAATATTATTCATCCTTAAAAAGGAAGGGAATTATAACATATCCTACAACATGGGTGAATTTTGAGGACATTATGCTAAGTGAATCATGTAATTATGTTGGTCATAAAAATATTGTATGATTCTACTTATATGAGGTACTTAATCAAAATCACAGACATAAAGTAGAATGACAGTTGCCAGGAACTAAGGAAATGGAGTTATTATCTAATGGGTATAGAGTTTCAGTTTTGCAAGATAAAAAACTTCTGGAGTTAGATGGTGGTGATGGGTCCACAGCAATATGAATGTACTTCACAGTACTGCATTATAGACTTTACTTTTAAGATAGTAAATTTTACACTCTTTGTATTTTACCACAATAAAAAAAAATAGAAAAAAATAATATATGCTTACTACTAAGTGTTGGGTAGTTCTTATTTTTTCTTTTATATTTTTCATCTTTATTATTCTATACCGTATTCCAGATAATCTTTTCAAGTGCAAACCCTAGTTCACTTGTCCTCTTGATCTCTTTCTAATAAACTCTCCATTGACTTATTAATTCATTTATCATGTCATTTTCTGGTTGATTCTATTTAAAATTCTACTGGCAATGTTTGAATTATGGAGACTAAATTTACCTTCCCTCTTTCCATTTTCTGGTTGATTCTATTTAAAATTCTACTGGCAATGTTTGAATTATGGAGACTAAATTTACCTCCCCTCTTTCCACAATCAGAAACACAGAACAAATAAATAAAAGTATTTTTTTGGGCTTCCCTGGTGGTACAGTGGTTGAGAGTCTGCCTGCCGATGCAGGGGACATGGGTTCATGCCCCGGTCCAGGAAGATCCCACATGCCGTGGAGTGGCTGGGCCCATGAGCCATGGCCACTGGGCATGTGTGTCCAGAGCCTGTGCTCCACAATGGGAGAGGCCACAACAGTGAGAGGCCCACGTACTGCAAAAGCAAACAAACAAACAAACAAAAACAATGTTTTTCATACATTAGTCAAGAGTCAGTGAAGAACAGTGAGAGGAAGGGAACAAATGAGTTGTGCATAATGAGAGTCTTATCTAACTGACTGGAGAGAGGTTCCAGGCCACAGAACAGGAAGCTGCAGTCGTAGTCAAACTTTGCAGTTTTGTTAATTTGAGGAGAGAGTTTGGAGTACTAGGAAGACTAAGTTGTTAAAATTTCTGGAGCAGAAAACCAAATTGGAGAGAACTGCAGAGAGTTTTATCAAAATAAATCTTGATATTGGTCTTTTATTATCTTTTGCTGAGTACTTCTGTGTCTACATATGAGGACATTATTAAGGGTTGGGGCGGGGTGGGGTGACACTGGAAGGATAAAAGCAGAACAATCTCTGAAACTCATAGAGGATTGGGAATCATCTATGTTTTCAGCAGAGTGAAAAATCCTTTTAATACATAGGACGTAAAACAGAGTCATCTGTAGGACATTGTTTCAAGTGGAGTTACATTAGCCCTACATTGAAAGCTCCTTTCAGCCTGCTTACAAAAAGAAAAAAAAATTACTAGGGATGCCAAGACCCAAAAATGTATGGCCCATATACTGAAGAAAAATCAATCAATAGAAACATACCCAGATAAGAGATGAAAGAATTAGCTGACAAGAACGTAAACAAACAAACAAACAAAAAAACTGTTACAACTACACCCTGGATATATAAGACAGTACAAGAAAGAATGAGCACGTCAAGGAGAAGTATGGAAGATATAAAGAAAGATATATATAAAACTTATAGAGATGGAAATACATCATCTGAAAAGAAAAGTAAACAGGATGTGTTTAACTGCATAAGAGTAACTGTGGAAATAAAGGTTAGTGAAAGTAAAAAAGCAGTAGAAAAGATCCACGATGAAGAAAAGGTAGAAATATAGACAACATCATGTGCTGAAAATCTTTGAAACTGCTGAAAGAAAAAAATAATCAAACTAGGATTCTATATCTAGTAAAAAGTTATTTCAAAAGTAAAGGCAAAAAGACCTTTTTAGACATAAAACCTGAGATTATTGCTAGCAAAACAGCATTAGGAGACCTGACACAAAGGACATTTTTCAGGATGAAGGAAAATGATACTAGATGAAAATTTGAATCTAGAATAAAGAATAATATGTCATGGAAATGGTAAATATGCAGACAAATATAAAGATTGCTTCTTATTTTTTTATTATTATTATTATTTTTGGTGGTACACGGGCTTCTCACTGTTGTGGCCTCTCCCTTTGCAGAGCACAGGCTCCGGACATGCAGGCTGAGCGGCCATGGCTCATGGGCCCAGCCACTCCGTGGCATGTGGGATCTTCCCAGACTGGGGCATGAACCCGTGTCCCCTGCATCGGCAAGCGGACTCTCAACCACTGCGCCACCAGGGAAGCCCGCTTCTTATTTTTTAAGTCTCTCTAAAAGGTAACTGACAATGTATTGTAACATATGTAGAAGTAAACTATATGACAACAATACCACAAAAGCTGGATGGGAGAAAATGGAAGTAATTGTTATAAAGATACATTTTTCTGAAGTGATAAATATTATTTGAAGGCATATAACATACATAAAAGATGCCAACTATACACCATTAAAAAAGCAAAAGAAAAAGAAAAAAAAAAAGGAAAAGAAAGATGTATAGCTATTAAACCAAGTAAGAAAATTAAGTATAAATATTTAAATATATGAAAGAAAACAAGAGGGAAAAGGAAACAAAGAATTGACTGGATCATTAATAAACAAGTAGCAAGATGGCAGATGCAAACCCAAACATCTTCATAATTGCATTAAATTCAAATTAAATTAAAAGTAAGAGCTTGTCGAATTGGATAAAAAGGTAAGAGTTAACTATATGTCATTCATAAGAAATCAACTTTTAATATAAGTATAAAAAGATACGTTGCCCTAACACAAATCAATAGAGCTTTGGAATAGCCATAAAATATAAAGTAATTTCATGTCCATCACCTTAACCACTCGGTCACAACAAAATAAATTTGAAAACAAGGAATAAATAAGGCATTCCATAAGTATAAATAGATTGATTTTTCAACGGAAACTAATGATCCAAAACATTTATGTATCTAATTAATATCGTTTCAAAATGCACAACAAAATCTGAAAGAACTAAAAGGAGAAATAAATTCAAAATTATAATGGGAGATTTTAGTAATCAAAATAATGAAATCATTAAGATTATAGAAATCTTGAATGACATCAATCTGCTCAACCTAGCAAACATATATAGAACAGTCTACCCCAAAACAGGAGGATAAATAGCATCTAAAGAAAACACGGAACATTTACCAAAATTGATCATATCCTGGGCTTAGGAATGGGATAAATCAAAATGGAATTAAAATGATATCAATTTTTATAAAGGTATAAATATATTGAAATTAACCAAAACACTTCCTATTAACTTACAAAGAAGAAATGTGAGAGAAATTTAAATAAAAAGAATCAACGAAAATTAACATGAAATATATCAAGATTGCTGGGATACAACTTAAAAGTTGTTAGTAGGAAATTTATAGCATTAAATCCTAGGAAAGGTTAATGATTAAACCAATGATAATGCTTCCACCTTATGAAATTAGAAAAAGGAACAACAAATACAGCCCAAAGCAAAGAAAAACGTAATACAGAGCAGAAATAAAGGAAATTGAGAAATAAAACATTATAAAAAATCAATGAAACCAAGCTTGTTTTTTATATGATCAATAAAACTGATAAAACTTTACCCAGACCAAACAGGAAAGAAGGAGAAGAAACACAAATCCCCAATATCATGATGAGAGAAGACATTACTTTAGAAATTCTAGACATTTAATAGATAATAGGGAATATTTTGGACAATTATTTATCAAAACTTCTGCAACTTAGATGCAAGTAACAAATTCTCACACAAATTATCAAACATTTTTTAAAAAGATAATATTAATAGCTCTAAGTTCAGCTGTGTAGTCTTCAACAATTTATCCAAACTCTCTGTACCTTGCTTCGGCATTTATAAAATAGAGATACTAATAGTGCATAAATTAGAGGATTGTACAAAGGCTGAAAGAATTAATATGTGGAAAGTCCTCAATATGGTGTCTGTCACATAATAGTGTTGTGTGTGATAGCAAGAATGGTTATGATTATTAATTTCTTAGAATTTAACTTTTGTTTGCTTTTGACTCAGGATTTTTCCCTTGCTTTTCGTCAGCTAAGTCATCCTTTTAAAAATTTGTGTAAAGTGTTTAAGATAACAATTTCATTTTGTTTTTACCATAAAATGAAATCCCATTATTTCATGTATTTTTTTCAAAAACTTTAAGTTATAATACGGATTAAAGATATCACCAACTAGCTCATAGTGCTAACTTGACAAAATCTATTGTTGATTTATTGCTAAATTTTTAGACATTTAGGAAGTCTTCAAAATTAAAATAATTTATCAAACTTCACTTGATGATATTTGTATTTTTAATACAATTTGAGAAAATACAATCATAGCTACTCTAAATTTAGTAACTTTATAAACAAATTTTATTTTCTAATACAGTTTAGATACATTTGAAAAATAGCATTGAATATGCTTTCAGTTGTGCATTTCTGTTAAAATGTAAAATGCATTCACTCTACTGAAATGTGTTTTTTTGCACAGGCTTTGATAAACTTCAGCACTTTATATAACATGCACATAAAAACACACAGGCACAGAGGGAAAAAATCCCTAATTTATTGCATTAAATGTCTACAAACAAATATCTTATTTCTTAGAAGTAAAAAATTAGGATGATTAATTTGGGAGATGAAGAAATGTAGAATAAAAATTATGTATGATAGAGACCCTATCTAATAATTGTATTCATAATATTATTTTTTCACAAAGTATAGTATAATGGTAAAAATAAGTTTATTAATGAATGTGTTTAAATTGCTAAGGTGAATTAAATAATAACTAAAATCAGTGTTCTATTCTTCATTAAAAAAGTCTTTGTCCATCAGGTCATTGTCTTGCAATGTATTAACAATAAATTTATAGCATGTAAGTCAATATTCCAATATAGTTAGTGAGTCATTAGCTATTAATCATAGCAGAATCAAATCCACTGTCTTCTTTATCTAAAGGCATTATAGATAATTCCCAGCATTTTCTTTGACTTGTTAAAATATGTAGTTTTCTGTTAGAATCTACTTATTAATAATTTCTCACCCTCCTTTAAACAAAAGAAAAATTATTGTAGCATGTTGACCCTTATGCTTTAATATATGTTGCATTAACCTGGCTAACAGTGCCCTTTCCCTCTATTAAACACTGAATGCATTTAACTTTGTATTCACTGGGAAAAAAATGCTTATATAATCCAGTCAAAAAGACAATCTATTGATCCTCTGTATATATGTTAAATCCACAGTGTGATCTGTACATGTAGATTTATGCCTTCCATTATAAATTGCTCATATGAAGTACCGATGTTTAATGATGTGTAAAATGTGAACAGCATACCACTGTTGTGTCTATATTTTAAATGGCCAGAGTTTTTATCTGTTGATAAATAGTTATCCAATGAAACAGAAATATGGCTATAAGATCTCATAAATACAGTGTGTCCATTACAGGGGATATTATGAGATTTATCTTAAAAAGCACTGTATGTTAATGCTAGGGATAAACAGTAACTTATTAGGAATAGGTGTACTTGGTTATATGTAAGTAAAGTAGTTTGTTTTTTTTAATGGACTATTTTGATCTTAACATGTAATGCTAGCAATAATGCTAGATATATGGCTTTAAAAAAACATTGAACTCCTTTGGAATGTGTTATTGAATGGATAGGGTTATACATTCTAAAATGATATGCACTATCCATTTTTTTTTTTACATCTTTATTGGAGTATAATTGCTT
>NW_020173759.1:0-172 GCF_003031525.2 Neophocaena asiaeorientalis asiaeorientalis
TTCGGGTAAGGGTTAGTGTTAGGGTTAAGGTTAGGTTTAGGTTTAGGTGACGGGGAAGGTTTAGGGGACAGGAAAGGGTACAACAACGGTTTAAGGTGAGCGTACGTGTTAGGGTATGGGTTAGTGTTAGCGTACGGGTTAGGATTAGGGGACGGGTTAGTGTAAGGCTTCG
>NW_020173759.1:277-492 GCF_003031525.2 Neophocaena asiaeorientalis asiaeorientalis
GGTTAGTGTTAGCGTACGGGTTAGGATTAGGAGACGGGTTATGGTAAGGCTTCGGGTAAGTGTTAGGTTTAGGGTTAGGGTTAGGGTTAGGGTTAGGGGACTGGGAAGATTTAGGGGACAGGTTGGGGTACGAAAACGGTTTAGGGTGAGCATACGTTTTAGGGTATGTGTTAATGTTAGCGCACAGGTTAGGATTAGGGGACGGGTTAGTGTAA
>NW_020173760.1:0-15243 GCF_003031525.2 Neophocaena asiaeorientalis asiaeorientalis
TATATAATAGATAGAAACTGACCTGGATTACTCTGGTCTGAGCTTAGATTATGTAGGACTTTAATTTTTGAGCAAATTAGCATTTAATAGCAGTTATACCATTGGGATGTCCTGATCCACCATCGAGGTCATAAACCCTTTTGCCGATATAAACTCTAGGATAGAATTGTGCTGTTATCCCTGGGGTAACTTGTTCTTTTATCAATATTTTGGATCAATATGTAATAAAACCTTTTGACTAGTTAGACTATATTTTAATCAGTCAGAGGTTGTTTATTCTTTGAGGTCGTCCCAACCAAAATTGTTAATCCATTAAAAAGTTTTGTTATCCCTTAATTGTTTAGTTGATTTTTTAGATTAATTAAAGATTCATAGAGTCTTCTTGGTTTATAATGTCATTCCCGCCTCTTCACCGGAAATTCAATATCACAGATTAAAGTAAGAGACAGTAAAACCCACATGTGGTCATTCATACAAGGCTTTGTTTAGAGGACAAATGCGTATGTTACATTTGCAAGGTCAGGATACAGGGGTGGTTAAACAGGTGTCATTGGGCAGGCAGTGCCTCTAATACTAGTTATGGTAGAGGTGATGTTTTCTGTGAACAGACAGAGCTTGTGTTTGCTGAGTTTCTTTTACTTTTTAAAATCTTTCCCTAAATGCATGCCTGTTTTGGATTAACAATTATTTTAATAAATAAGTATTAATTTAGATTTATTTATTGTTAACTATCAGTGGGTTATCCATTCTGATATAAGCCTATGCAAGTAGAAATATTTCTTGTTACTCATATTAACAGCATTGCTTCTATTAATTAATAGATTGGTCCAGTATTAAACCAGGAGTTAGTTTTTTGTTGGTACTAAGTTGGTTATGTTGTTGAGCTTGAAAACTTTCTTAATTGGTGGCTGCTTTTAAGCCAACTATGGCATTGTTTGTTCTTATTCTATTCAGAATGTTGTAACCTGTATGCAAATAGCTGTACCTTTTTAGAGTAACATTTAAAATTAGGTTAAAAGTAGGTTTTTTAAAATAATATTTAAAGTTGAATTAAAATTCTTTCCTGGACAACCAGTTTTCACCAGGCTTATTAGGCTTGTCACCTCTATTTATAAATCTTCTCACTATTTTCTCACATAGATGAGTTTGTTCTTGTAAACTACTCATAAGTAGCTTGTCTGGTTTTGGGGTATTTAACTTAAGTTCTCTTTGTTAAAGTTTTCTTTGCTAAATCATTATGCAAAAGGCAAAAAGGGTAAGCTTTGATTTTTAATACTTTTAATGCTTCCTTTATTATTCCTTTGTGGTATCTCTATAGTCCCAATTTTAAATTTCTATCTCCTATACTTTAGATATTGAGTGAATGTTTTATTCAATTTACTTATGATAGTTGAATTTGGTGGGAAGTTTGGGCTAGATTTAGTTCAAAGTGTTCATGTAGTATGAAATCTCCTGGATGTAAACTAGATGTTTTTATTTAAGCTACACTTTCATTTGTCCAAGAACACTTTCCAGTATTCTTACCTTGTTACAACTTATCTCCTCTCATATGTTTGGTACTTGATAATATTATAGGTTATAAGAAGTTATCAATACAAAGAGGGTGACAGGTCGTGTGTGCGACCTTCGTGGCCTAGTTCAATCAAGCACTCCTTAATTTACTACTAAACCCTTCTTTGGTATTTAATTTCATAAAAAAAAAACTTTTGTTTTCTTTTATTTCATTTTATGTTCTTGAGATAGAAAATGTAGCTCGTTTCTTCCCATCCAATAGGTTACACCTTGACCTCACATCTTTATGTCTGATAATTATGTTTACTGTTGTTCCTTTTTAGGGTTTGCTGAAGACGGCAGTATATAGACTGTATTCACAAGGATTGATGAGGCTTAGGATTTATTGATTGTAGAACAGGTTCCTCTAGAGAGTTATAAAGCATTACCAAGTCCTTTGAGTTTTAGGCTGTTGCTAGTAGTACTCTGGTGAATAGTTTTGGGTTATCTAAGCCCATAACCCACGTTGGCTCTTAGCGGTTGTGTAGTCAGAAGTGTTAAAGTCACAGCTTATTTTATTTTAGCTATGGCTTTTCACAGCTTAACTAAGACTTTATTTTTTTTGGATACTCTTTAACATGCGTTATGCTGAACTTCTATTAATTTGGGTTAATCATATGAACACAATGGCTAGCACGAAATTTACCAACCCTAATTGGTTAATATATAACTTAGCCAAACTTTTGTTTATAGCTTAGTTTTTATCACTGCTGTTTTGCATGGGGGCATAGTTAAGCAAAGCATTGTGAGCTACATTTTAGTGTGCTTTATACCTGCTCCTTTTAATCTTTTATGATTTAGAGGGCATTCTTACTGGGGTGCAGATACTTGCATGTGAAATTTTATTAGAAATTAAGAGAAAGGCTGGGACAAAATCTATGTGTTTATGAAGTTAATAAACTCATCTATGCATTTTCAGTGCCTTGCTCTGATTGTTAAGCTAAATCAACAGGTTGAGTAGAATTTTGTATGGATAAAATTTATGTATTTGAGTGATATATTGTTAGTTAGTGTAATTGTGTGTATGCTAAAATTTAGTATTATTATGTTTGATTTTGTTTTCTTCTGCTGATTACCAAAATTTACTTTAATTTGTAATCTGTTTGAGGTGGGTGGCAAATCTAGTGGGATGTCTATCTGTATAAGTGGTATATATCTAAGTAATTCATTAATATGGTTAGGAGGCTAGTAGTCATACTGACATTGGATTGTTAAAATAGGGATAATGTTTTTTGCTAAATGAGTTAGTTAAATATTGTATATTTATATGCTTTGCCTTGTTTTGGGGGTTTGACAGGACAGCGATGGCATATGAAGTATAAAGTCTATGGGGGGTAAAAGAGGTTTGATTAAGCAGGCCATTTACCTACTATACATATATGTGTGTGTGTACATGTGAACATGTATGTATACATGGGTACATGTATTTGTATGTGTAATCATATATGTGTATGTACAGTGTATAATTGCTTTATGTCCTGTGACCACTGACTGATTAACACCTTATGGTTGATGATGCTGGTAAATAATATTCAATTAAAGCTCAGCTACAAGTTGCTTGACTATGTTAAGGCCTCAGACAGCCATAGCTGAGTCACAGCATCCCCCCAAAATTAAAAAATACCAAATGCATGAAACCACAGTTATGTGTGAGCATGGGCTGTTTAGTCATTAGTCCATGTCATTAGTCCATCAAGATGTCTTAAGAGGAAAGCATGGGAAATTTTAGATGAGATGGTCTTGAAGTAAGAACCAGATGGCAGATATAATTCATTTATAGAAACATCCATGATGCATGGTCCCAGAGCCAGAAGAGGGACGTGTGTTGGGTGAGTCAATGATTTCTCATGCCTTACTGATTAAACTCTGGTCATTAGTTATGATAAGCATGTTGACTGGAAATAATTTGACAGTGTGCTAGGTACAATTAATAGATGCATGTCCTATGTAATAGTAACCATTCTGGTTACTTCATAAATATTTATATTGCCTAGGATTCACTGTATTTTGATCATATAATATCTTATATAATATCAATAAACTAATGTACATGTTTATACTCATGGGGTATATAGTTAATGCACGATTATACATACCATGCATTATGCACAAAAAAGCAAACATATGTATTTATATATGTGGAGGAGTGCCTAATACATGAAATACATAGTATTATTATTCAGATAATGCCATTTTTAATACTTACATAGTATTCAGGGGTAGTGTAGATGTCCCATAATAAATTATTGAGAGAATAGTGTAAGTAGATTTCAACTTTGGGTGCTGATGGTGGAGCTGGATCTTCTTTCTTGAGTCTTAGTGAGATGTGTTGCTCTCCTTTTCTGGTTTACAAGACCAAGGTAATGGAAATACTACAAAGACTCTCCATTTTAGGAGATTGTTTTCAATGATGCTTGTTACTGGTATTAGGAGTAACATTAAGAAAAACAAATAGGATAGATGTTAGTTGTCTGATGATGATAAATGGGTGTTCAACTGGTTGCCCTGTTGTTCATTTTCATGTTAATGTAAATAGATCTGCTACTAGTACTCAGAATAGACATTGGCTGAGAGGTCAGAATGATATACTTTGTTGTTTTGATGTATGAAGTATAGGGATAATTGCTAGGATTAGGATTGAAAAGATTAAGGCTAGTTTGTTGGGAATTGATCATAGAATTGCATATACAAATAAGAAATATCACTCTGGTTTGATATGAGAGGGTGTGTTGAGGAAGTTGATTGGAGTGTAGTTGTCTGGGTCTCCTGGAAGATCAGGTAAGAATAGCACTAGTATTAGTAAGCTTACAAATAGGAATAAGGCATCCAAGATATCTTTGTGTAGTATTGATGAAAAATAGGATTTTGTCGATATTGGATGAGATTACTGTGAACTTAGAACATGTTTCACGGAGAAATAGTAGGTGGATGACTGCTAAGGCTGCAATGATATATGGAAGGATAAAGTGGAAGGCAAATAATCATGTAAGGTTGCCTTATCAACTGAGAACCCTCCTCAGATTCATTTGACTAGATAAGTGCCAATGTAAGGAATTGCTGAAAGGAGGTTTGTGATGACTATTGCCCTTCAGAGGGATATTTGGCCTCATGGTAAAATGTAACCTATGAATGCTGTAGCTATTACAGTCAACAACAGAATAACTCCAACGTTTCATGTTTCTAGGAAAGTGTAGGATCCATAATAAAGGTCTCGCCCTACATTAATATATAAGCAAATAAAGAACATGGAAGCTCCATTTACCTGTAGGTATCAGATGATTCATCCGTAATTTACATCTCGGCCGATGTGTGTTATGGAAGAGAAGACAGTTATTTTATCTGATGTATAACTTATTGCTAGAAATAACCCTGTCAAGATTTGTAGAACTAAACAAATACTGAATAAGGAACCAAAGTTTCATCATGACGAAATGTTTGATGGAGCTGGAAGATCAATAATTGTGTTGTTAATAATTCAGATAAAAGTGTGGGATGTTCAAATGTTGGTCATTAGTGTTCTTACAGTTGAAATACAGCAATGATTTTTCACGTCATTGAACATGTTTAGATTCCAAGTAAGAAAAATTATGACATACATGGTATTTATTTTAAGTACTATTTTTATATTTAGTTTTGTAGGTTTTTCTTCAAAACATTCAACTATTTGTGGTTAGCTTGAGTTAACTGTGAGTGGTGGCATTGGTTGTGGGATTGTAATAAAATTTAGTGGATCATTTTTGGGTTTAATGCATTTTAAAAATTTATTTAGGGAGCATATTTGTGGTATTTGGTTATACTACAGCTATAGCTACTGAAGGGTATCCTAAGGTCTGAGTTTCTAATAAGACCATTGTAGGGATGTTTCTTTCAGGGATGTTAATGGAGCTTGTAATGTTCCTTTATGTTCTAAAGGATGAAAAAGTAGATATTGTGTTTAAATTTAACAGGATGGTGGGGGATTGAGTAATTTATGATACTGGGGATTCTGGTGACTTTTTGTTTGTTTGTTTGCTTGTTTTAGTGAGGAGGCTTTGGGAATTGCTGTGCAGTATAGCTATGGCACTTGGCTTGTGATTGTTATTGGCTGATCACTGCTTATTGGTGTTATGGTAATTATGTAAGTTACTTGTGGAAACTACAAAGCTACAGTCATCAAGACAGTATGGTACTGGCACAAAAACAGAAGTATAGATCAATGGAACAGGATAGAAAGCCCAGAAATAAACCCACACACCTATGCTCAACTAATCTATGACAAAGGAGGCAAAGATACCCAATGGAGAAGAAACAGTCTCTTCAATAAATGGTGCTGGGCAAACTGGACAGTTATATATAAAAGAATGAAATTAGAACACTCCTTAACACCATACACAAACATAAACTCAAAATGGATTAAAGACCTAAATGTAAGACCAGATACTATAAAAGTCATAGAGGAAAAACATAAGAAGAACACTCTTTGACATATTCACAACAAGATCCTTTTTGACCTACCTCCTAGAGTAATGAAAATAAAAACACAAATAAACAAATGGGACCTAATTAAACTTAAAAGGTAGTCCACAGCAAAGGAAACCATAAACAAGATTAAAAGACAACCCTCAGAAAGGGAGAAAATATTTACAAATGAAGCAACTAAGGGATTAATCTCCAAAATATACAAACAGCTCATGCAGCTTAACATCAAAAAAACAAACAACCAAATCAAAAACTGGACAGAAGACCTAAATAGACATTTATCCAAAGAAGGCATACAGATGGCCAAGAGGCATATGAAAAGATGCTCAGCATCACTAATTATTAGAGAAATGCAAATCAAAACTACAATGAGGTATCACCTCACACTGGTCAGAATGGCCATCATCAAAAAATCTACAAAAATAAATGCTGGACAGGTTGTGGAGAAAGGGAACCCTCATGCACTGTTGGTGGGAATGTAAATTGATACAGCCACTATGGAGAACCGTATGGAAGTTCCTTAAAAAACTACAAACAGAACTACCATATGACCCAGCAATCCCACTACTGGGCATATACGCAGAGAAAACCATAATTCAAAATGACACAGGCACCCCAATGTTCATTGCAGCACTATTTACAATAACTAGATTATGGAAGCAACTTAAATATAAATAGGCAGATGAATGGATAAAGAAGATGTGGTACATAAATAGAATGGAATATTAGTCAGCCATAAGAAAGGAATGAAATTGGGTCATTTGTAGAGACGTGGATGGACCTAGAGACTGTCTATATTCCACATATATACATTAATATATGATGTTTTTCTCTTTCTAGTCAGAGAAACATATCATATATTAAAGTATATATGTGGAATATAGAAAAATGGTACAGATGAACCTGTTCGCAAGGCAGAAATAGAGACACAAACCTAGAGAACAAACGTATGGGCACCAAGGGGGGAAAAGTGGGGTGGGATGAATTGGGAGAATGGGATTGACATATATACAATTAGTTTTATACACTAAAATGTATAAAATGGATAACTAATGAGAACAAGCTGTATAGCACAGGGAACTCTACTTAGTGCTCTGTGGTGATCTAAATGGGAAGGAAATCCAAAAAAGAGGGGATATATGTATACATATGGCTGATGCACTTTGATGTACAGTAGAAACTACCACAAAATTGTAAAACAACTATACCCCAGTAAAAATTGAAACAAATAAACAAAAAAACCTAGAAATAAATACCAAAGTAATTTTGGAAAATTTAGGTGTTTGTGTAAACTTTGAAAAGCATGTTACTAATAACCAAGGTGTCAAGAAATTGCAAGTGAAATAAAAAATACTTAAAGATGAATAAAATGAAAGCAATGGAAGAAAACTTATGGAATGAGATAGTACTTAAAGAAAATATTGCAGCTGTAAACACCTATATTAAATAAGAAGAAAGATCTCAATATAATAACTTAATCATTCACCTTAAGGAAGTAGATTAAAAAAGCAACTAAGGGGGGGACCTTGAAGATGGCGGAAGAGTAAGACGCGGAGATCGCCTTCCTCCCCACGGATACACCAGAAATACATCTACACGTGGAACAACTCCTACAGAACACCTACTGAAGGCTGGCAGAAGACCTCAGACCTCCCAAAAGGCAAGAAACTCCCCACGTACCTGGGTAGGGCAAAAGAAAAAAAGAAAAAAGAGACAAAAGAATAAGGACGGCACCTGCACCAGTGGGAGGGAGCTGTGAAGGAGGAAAAGTTTCCACACACTAGGAAGCCCCTCCGCAGGCGGAGACTGCGGGAGGCGGAGGGGGGAGCTTCGCGACCGCGGAGTGGTGCACAGTGACGGGTGCGGAGGGCAAAGTGGGGAGATTACTTCACAGACGATCGGTGCCGACCGGCACTCACCAACCCGAGATGATTCACTTTGTTATAAAGCAGAAACTAACACACCATTGTAAAGCAATTATACCCCAATAAAGATGTTTTAAAAAAAAAAAGAAAGAAAAGAAAAAGAAAGCAACTAAGCCTAAAGCAATCAGAAGGAAAAAATAAAGTAAATTGGCACAGAATTAATGAACTGTAGAATAGAAATGATAAATAAAATCAATAAAAAGGAAAGTTGGCTCAGAAAATATTAAAAATTGGTGAACATTTAGGTAGAATTATCAAGAAACAAGAAAGAAAATCGAAATGATTAAAACCAAGGTGAGATAAAGGATATCACTACTGACTTTATAGAAATCAACACAATTTCAAGGAAATTCAATGAATAAGTGTATGAAAACAAATTAGATAACTTGGATGAAATCAGCTACTGCAATAGAAACTTTGAATAGATTTTAAGCAAGCATTAATTGGTATTTTTTAAAAATCCTGCAAAGAATAGCCCATGCTCAGGCAGTTTCACTGATGAATTCTAACAAATATTTAAATATGAATTAAAGAGTGACGTTAGCATAATGGTGACATAAAACATTCCTTGTTTTTTTGTCCCCCTTTTTAACAACAAAAATTTGGCTTGCATCCATAAACAAAAGTACCTTTGTAGGTGTTTTGGGATCCAGCACCATACACCAAGAGATCCTGAAGGATGTCTTGCCCACCTGTGCATTGGGTAAAAGGCAGACAGATTTCAGTTCCACCTATGGAACCTACAGGAGACTGAACTAGTTCCTGCCCCCCTCAGCTGAGTTCTGGGAGCACCTGGAGAACACTAACAGGGCAGTAACCTATGGAGGAGTAAGCCTTTGTGGAAGTCTAGGTTTCCCAAAGGAGAAGTTACAGCACTCTGCTGGGAAAAAAAGTTTGCATGCATTAGAGTGGGTAAGAGAAACAGTTTGACTTTGCCAGCATCACTTCTTTCCCAAGACAGCACAGCTTAGGGCTAAACAAGATGTCCATTGATTTCTTTCCTGGGGTAAAGGAAGAGAAAATGTGTGAATGCTTGGATTCCCCAGCTGTGCAGGACCCTGCCAAAATGACTCATTTCTTTTTCACAGCATCCAGAGTATGAAACGGGGAGCTCCATGACTGGAGGGATGGAGGAGATGAGGAAAGAGGCAGATAAGTGTCTCAGAAGGCATTAAAAGTACAGGGCTCCTGCTGACTGCAATCTGGAATTCAGAAATTCTGCCTATGAGCTGAGGAGAAAACATCACCCTCAGATATCATCTAACCCAGTGGCACCCCCGGTGCACTGTGTTCCAAACCCAAATATCCCTCACTCTGCATCCAGCTTCCTGTGTGCTCTTGAGGGTCGCAGTGAGAGCAAAAGCTCTCCACAAACAGGAAGCATGCACAGAGAGCAGATCAGGCTCTGCAGGAAAGGGAGAAACCACAAACATGAGCTGTAGTACCACCTCTGGGAAAAGGAAAGAGAGGGCGTCAGCAACCAGCCTGAAGCATTATGGGATCAAGAGAAGATACACAAGCTTAATTATTCTGCCATAAGAAGGGACAAGAAGTGTAAAACAGGTGTATTCATACAAGTTCTGAGAAAGCCTCAGAATCTATAGCAAGACTGATATAAAAGTTATCTCTCCCATGATACCAGTAAAGATTAGAGAAAGTGACTTATACTTTAAATGTGAAAACAGCAACACAAAACTCCAAGGAACATGAAAATCAAGGAAACATTATATATCCTAAAGATCACAAAAATCTGCTAGTAACCAAAAGCAAAGGTATGGAGATCTGATTTACCTGATAGGAATTCAAAATAGGTGTTTAAAGGAAACTCAATGAGGTGTTTAAAGGAAACTCAATGAAGTACAAGAAATCAATGTAAGAAAATTCAACAAAATCATGAAAAACATGACAATAAACATGGCAAACTTAACACAGATAGAAATAGTAAAAAAAAAAAACAACACAGAAATCCTGGGGTTGAATAATTCAGTGACTAAAAATAAGAGAGAAAACTCAAATAAATAAAATCAGAAATGAAAGAGGAGACATTACAACTGATACTACAAAAAATATATAGGCTCATAAGAGACTACTATGAACACCAATAAATTGGATAACCTAGAAGAAATGGATACATTCTTAGAAGCATGCAACTCATCAATAGTTACCGTGGCAAATAGAAAATATAAAAAAGATTAATAACGAGTAAGGAGTTTGAATTAATAATCATAAAAATACAAAAGAAAACAACAACAACAAAGGAAGAAAACAATGACCAGGTGGTTTCACTGGTGATTTCTACACAATATTTAAGAAATAATTAAGGCCAATCCTTCTCAAACTCTTCCAAATACTTGAAGAGGAGGGAACACTACCAAACTCATTATACGAGGCCAGCATTACCCTGACACCAAAGTCAGTTAAGGACACAATTGGAAAAGAAAAATACAGATCAATATCCCTGATGAACATAGATGCAAAAATTCTGAACAAAATATTAGCAAATCAAATTCAACAACACATTAAAAGGATCACATGCCACAATTTAGTGAGATCTATCCTTGGGATACAAGAATGATTCAAACAAACACAAATCAATAAATGTGATATGCCACATTAATAGAATGAAAGATAAAAATTATATGATCATGTTATTTGATGCAGTAAAAGAATTTGAAAATATCAAACATTCTTTCATGATAAAAACTCTCAATAAATTGGGTATAGAAGGAACATATATTGACACAGTAAAGGTCACATAAGACAAACCCATACCTAACATCATACTCACCAGTGAAAGGTTGAAAGCTTTTCCTTTAAGATGAGGAATAAGACAAAAGTGCTCAGTTTCAACACTGTTACTGAACATAGTACTGGAAGTCCTAGCTAGACCATTCAGGCATGATAAACAAATGAAAATCATTCAATATGGAAAGAAAGAAGTAAAGTCTTTATTAGCAGATGATAAGATCTTATATATAGAAAATCCTAAAGACTCAATCAAAAAACTGTTACAAACTAAACAACAAATTCAGTAAAGTTGTAAAATACAAAATCAACATACAGAAATCAGTTGTTTTTATATATTAAAACCAAAATACCTGAAAATAAATAAACAATTCCATTCACAATAGCATGGAAAACAATAAACTACTTAGGAATAAATGTAAATAATGAGGTGAAAAATCTGTACACTGAAAACTATAAGGTTCTGGTGAAAGAAATTGAAGAAGATACAAACAAATGGAAAGATATCCTTTGTTCTTAGATGGAAATAACTAGTATTGTTAAAATGACCATACTACTCAAAACCATCTATAGATTTAATGCAATCTCTATTAAAATTCCAGTGGCATTTTCACAGAGACCCAAAATGCAAGAGCAATTCTGAGAAAGAAGAACAAAGTCAGAGGCAGCACACTTCCTGATGTTAAATCACACTACAAACCTATCAAAACAGTATGGTACTGGCATAAAAATAGACACACAAACCAATGGAAAGAATCAAGAGCCCAAGAATAAACCCCCACATTTATGGTCAGCTAATATGGTCAGCTAATATTTGACAAGGGAGCCAAGAATGCTTCTGGGGAAATGATAGTCTCTTCCACAAATGGTGTTGAGAAAACTGGATAACCACATGAAGAAGAACGAAATTGGACTCTTATTGTACACCACCAAAAAAATTAACTCAAAATGGATTAAAGACTTAAACATAAGATCTATCATAAAACTGCCAGTAGAAAACACATGGGAGGCTCCCTGATATTGGTCTTAGCAATGATTTTTGGATATGACACCAGAAGAACAAACAACAAATGTAAAAAATCAATAAGTGAGACTACGTAAAATTTTAAAAGTTTCTGCACAGAACAAAAAGCAAAAGGAAACAAAACAAAAACAAACAAATGAAAAGTCAACTTAATGAAATGAGAAAAATATTTGCAAACCATAGATTTGATAAAGGGTTAATACCTGCAATATATAAACTCAGTAAAAAACAATATGATTAAAAAGTGGGCAGAGAGACTGAATAAACATTTTTCCAAGGAAGATATCCAAATGTCCAACAGGTACATGAAAAGATGCTCAATCATTACTAATCATCAGGGAAACACAAATAAAACCATGATGAGATATTACCTCATAACTATTAAAATGACTATCATCAGGAAGACAAGAGATAATAAGTGTTCTTTAGGATATGGAGATAAGGGAACACTGGTACACTATAAGTGGGATTGCAAATTTGTTTAGCTACTATGGAAACATTACGGAACTTCAACACAAATTTAAAAATAGAGATACCATGTGATCCAGCAATTCCACTTCTAGATGTATATCCAAAAGAAATGAAAAGAGGACATCAAAGAGATCTGCAGTCTCATGTTTATTGAAATATTATTCATAATTGCCAAGATACGAAAACAACCTAAGCATCCACAAACAGATGAATGGAAAAGAAAAAGTGATAGATAATATAATATAATATAATATAATATAATATAATATAATGTAATGTAATATATACATATATATTATTTAGCCATAAAAAAGAAGGAAATCCTGCCATTTGCAACAACATATATGTACCTTGAGGGCATTTTGCTACATGAAGTAAATCAGTCAGGAAAAGACAAATACTGCATGATTTCACTTATATGTGGAATCTAAAATGTCCAATTCAGAAAAAGAAATTAAATAATGGTTACCAGGGGCTGGAGTATGGGGAAATGAGGAGACGTTGGTCAATGAGTACATACTTCCAGTTAGAAGGTGAACAATTTCTGAATATCTAATGTACAACATTGTGATTATAGTTACCAATACAGTATTATATACTTGAAAGTTGCTAAGAGAGTAAATCTTAAATGTTCTCACCACAGAAAAGAAATGATAATTATGTGACATAATAGAGGTGTTAACTAACACTACCATTGTAATCATATTGCAATATATAAGTGCATTATATCATCACACTGTACATCTTAACTTTACACAGCATTATATGTCGATATATATTAATAAAACTGAAAAAAAATATGAATTAATTCCAAATATCCACATGGTCTTCCAATATATACAAGAGAATGCAGCCTTTCCCAATTCTTTCTATTAGCATTTACTTCCTCTAATACCATAACCAGAAAATGATAACACAAAAGTATACAGACCGATATCCCTCATGAATTCAGACAGAGCAATTCTCAATAAAATAACAAACTAAATACAGTAACATGTATAAAAAGATTACACAACATATCCATGGGGGATTTATTCCAGGAATGCAAGGGTGGTTTAACATCTAAAAGTCCACTAATGTAATACACCTATAGAATGAAGGACAAGATACAAATGATCATCTCAATAGATTCAGAAGAAGAACTGGACAAAATCTGACATACATTTTTTTTAACATCTTTATTGGAGTATAGTTGTTTTACATTGTTGTGTTAGTTTCTGCTATAGAACAAAGTGAATCAGCTATAAGTATACTTATATCCCCATATCCCTTCTCTCTTGCATCTACCACCCATCCTCCCAAAACTGACACACTTTTAAGTTAAAACTATTGACAATCTTTGAATAGAAGGGAACTTCCTTAACCTGATGAAATGCATTTATGAAAATAAATCACAATTAAAATCGTACTGTATGGCTATAGACTGAGAGCTTTCCACTAAGTTCAGAATCAAGACATAGATGTCCACTCCCACCTCTTACATTACATATTTCTTGATATTATTATTGTCAAAGTAATTAGGTAATGAAAATATATTTTAAAAAACAGTTTTGAAGGGAAGTACATGATCTCAATTTGCAGATTTCTCAATCTTGTACACAGAAATATATAAGGAATCCACTAAAAACTACTATGACTAATAAACAAGTTCAGCAAGATTGCAGAATGCAAGATAAAATTTTACAAAAATTTTTATTCTATATACTAGCAATGAACAATCTAAAAATTAAATTAGAAAAAGAATTACATTTGTGATAGCACCAAAAGAATAAATATTTAGGAATAAATTTAATACAAGAATTACAAGACTTATACACTGAAAACTACAAAATATTGTTGAAAGAAACTAGACAACCAAATAAGTATAAAGATATTTCATATTAATTGATTGAAAAATTTAATATTATTAAGACTGCAATACTCCTCAAATTTGTCTGCAGATTCAATGTACTGTTCATGAGAATCCCGGTTGGCTTCCTGACAGTAACTGACAAGCTGCCCCTGAAATTCATGTGAAAACTCAAAGGACCTAAAATAACCAAAATAATCTGTAAAAAGAAGAATAAGTTTGGAAGACCAACACTTACTGGTTTCAAAACTTTTTACAAAGTTATGGTAATCAACAAAATGTGGCCCTGCCATAAGCAAAGGGAATAGAATTGATGAATAGATAAATGGAATAGAATATAATTACATTTATGGTAAATTTATTTTTGACAGAGATTCCATAGCAACCCAATGGGAGAAAATAGTATTTTCAACAAATGGTGCTGGAACTATTGGATATCTACATGCAAAAGAATAAAGTTGTGCCCCTACACTGCACTATATGCAAAACTTAACTCAAAATATGTCATAAACTTAAATGTAATTCCAGAAGTCATAAAACTCTTAAAAGAAAACATAGGAATAAATCTTTGAAATCTTGAATTTGAAATGGTTTCTTTAGGTGTAACACCAAAAATACAAGCAATCTAAAAATAATCAATGCAATTGGACTTTATCAAAATTTAAAAAAAAAACTTTTGAGCTTCAAAGAACACCATCAAGAGAGTAAAAAGAGAGCCTACATAATGGGAGATATTATTTTCGCATTGTATATCTGATAATAGTCTTGAATACAGTATATGTAAAGAACTGTTACATATTATCATTTAGTAATATAGTACACACTCAACAATAAAAATGCAGATAATCCATTTAAAAATGGGCGAATGATTTGAATAGACTTCTCTCCAAAGGAGATATGCAAATGTCCAATAAGGGCATGAAAGGTGCTGAACATTATTAGTCATCAGGGTACTGCAACTCAAAACTACCAGCAGGGGCTTCCCTGGTGGCGCAGTGGTTGAGAGTCCGCCTGCTGATGCAGGGGACACGCGTTTGTGCCCCTTACCGGGAGGATCCCATGTGCCGCGGAGCGGCTGGGCCCGTGAGCCATGGCCGCTGAGCCTGCGTGTCCGGAGCCTGTGTTCCACAGCGGGAGAGGCCACATCGGTGAGAGGCCCGCGTACCACAAAAAAAAAAAAAAAAAAAAAAAAAAAAAAAAAAAAAACCACAAAAATCCCT
>NW_020173760.1:15264-32843 GCF_003031525.2 Neophocaena asiaeorientalis asiaeorientalis
CTATAAAGCAAAAGACAGTCAATAACAAGTGTTGGTAATGATGTAGGGAAACTGAGCCATAATACAGTGCTGGTAGAAATGTTAAATGGTGAAGACTCTTTGGAAAACAGGACGTTCCTCTAAATGTTAAATATAGAGTTACTATATGACTCAGCAATTCTACATCTAGATACACAGAGAAAATAAATGAAAACTCATACCCACAGAAAAGTTTGTGCAAGAGTATTCATAGCAGCATTGTTCTCAATAGCTATAAAGTGGAAACACATCCAATGTCCATCAACTGAACAATGGATAAACAAATTATTGTTTATGCATACATAGGAATAATATTTCACCACAAAAGGAAGTTATGATACATACAACAACATGGAGAACCTTGAAAGCATTCTAAGTGAAAGAAGTTCATCACAAAAGACCAAGTATTGTATGTTTCTATCTATAGCAAATATTCAGAGTATACAAATACAGAGACAGAAAGTAGACTATTTCTTGCCCAGGCCTGGCAGCGGTGTCTAGGTTAATTGGCAGTAACAGCTTATGGGTACAGGCTTTCTTTTTAGGGTGATGAATATGTTCTAAAATTCAGCTGTGTAGATGGTCACGTAACTGTGTGAATATACAAAAAACATTGAATTGTACACTTTAAATGCATGCATTTTGTGGTATATAAATTGTTACCTCTACAAATCTGTTTAAAATACCTGCTATGAGGTTTTCTTTTCATTTTAAAAGGATTTATCATTTAGTAATATAGTAATGTTAAGGTTTATCTAGTCTAATAAGAGCTGTCATTAAGGTTAAAACAATGAACCAAAAGAATGCTTATATTTCCATTTTAGGTAAATTATTTCTGTGCCATAGGCTTATTATTAGGGCTTCATGATCTTGACTGTAGTATACATGCCATATGGTGGTAATTTATCCTAACTGAGCATTTATTTTTTAGTTGAATCATTCTTTATGAAGTATTGCTTGATAATGCAATCACAATCCCATAACTAATTGTTAAAAAAATTAAAACAATCAAAACACAACTTAAAGCTCCAAGGATTCAATATGCTTCCTAGAACAGAAAACAGAATCTTAGGGGTGGAAATAAAAAGTACTTATTAGTTAAAAATAAGTACTTATAAGCACCCTGGTTTGTCCCCTTATGTTTGCAAGATTAAATGTTCATGGACAAGAATATAAAGCAAAGCTATTTATACTCTGAATATTATCTCTGGCCTCCTGAAGTGATTGACTTTAGTCTGTGGGGTGGTTCTGATTCTAAATTGGTAGGAGCAGTGTCTGTATAGTTTTCCATTAGATATAGCCTGCTCCAGTGTATTTTCTGAATCATCAAATAATTCATATAAAATAATTTCCAAAACATTTGGTATATCTCTGTGAAGAAATATTGGGCTGGCCAAAAAGTTCGTTTAGGTTTTTCCATAAGATCTTCAAGTTAGGGTAAATCTAAAGGCCAAGAACATATAGACTCATCATTCACATGGAAAGTATCTGTGATATTAAGCTACTGCTGGAAGGATAAAATATTTTGAATAAATTTATATTTAATTTTTTTCAATTGGCCTAAACTAAGCTTTGTTAGCTCATTTTGAAGCTGATTGTCCAATGATTCTGAACATCATTTAACCCATTCTCTTTTGAAAAACTTGGTCTGACATTTTTCTTTACCAAAAAAGACGTTAAAATTTTGTCTATAATTGTAAAAATAACACATGCTCATTTAAGTATATTTAAAAAATAGAAAAAGTAGAAAGAGGAAAAGTGTACAGATGTGGTATTATCACTCCCAAAGCAATGATTGTTAGGACTTTGGTTGTATCTGTAAAACACACACATCACAGTAGATATATTAAATAAATATTAAATAAATGTTAGCACAGCTTTTGGAGAAGGTTAGGTTTGAATTCTACTTCTGCTTGCTCCCCCCTCCAATAGTCAGAATAGAAATATTTATTTTCTTACTGTTTTAAAATATTTGCAATTTTCTTAATTAAATTTTACATTGAGTTATAACTCAAAATTTTAGCCACAAATAGTGAAAAATTCAGTCAATCCATTTTTTTCTTTTTATTTTTTTTCTTTTCCGGCACACGGGCCTTTCACTGCTGTGTCCTCTTGCGTTGCGGAGCACTGGCTCCGGACGCGCAGGCCCAGCGGCCATGGCTCACGGGCCCAGCCGCTCTGCGGCATGTGGGATCTTCCCGGACTGGGGCACGAACCCATGTCCCCTGCCTCGGCAAGCAGACGCTCAACCACTGCGCCACCAGGGAAGCCCCAGTCAATCCATTTTTGTTTGTCTGCTTAGCACTGAACAAATTAAACTAATTTTTAAAATTGTTTTGACATTTTTAAACTGAATTCACTGAATCAATCAAGTACTTTTGCATCCCAGTTAGGTTATTTTGTCTAAGGGTTTTAGAAGGTTGAATTATTAGGAATCAATTTCATTCATTCCTTCATAAAGTTATATATAAGAACTCACTGTGTGGGGAGCAATATAATATATGGTTTTTAATCTGTTAGATACTACTATGAGATGATTTATCAGCTGTATGGTTGTGTACAAGTTTCTTGACCTCCCTTCACTTTATCTCTCTATCTGTAAAATGTAATTAATTACAATACCCTCTTTCACAGGGTGTTTTTTTGAGAATTAAATTGGATAATACATATAAAGTATGTAGCACAGTTTCTGACACATAGTAAGTGTTCAATAACAGTTTTCTATTATGACCTTAGGTCTACCACTGTGGACAATACAGAGATATATGACCTGATCCCTACCCTTAAAAGCTTACTTTTAGTTGAAGAAGTAACACCCATCAAGATGCTAAAAATATTTTGATAATTAATAAATAATACAAGACAGAAATATCAATACATCTCAATACAAGAGATGCCAGAAAGTAGTATGTAAGTGCCAAATTAGTGGATACATTGAGCTTCAGTGGAGGTTCATGAAATAAATGAAATTTGAGATTTATAAATGAAGAGTAACATCTGAGTCAAATTTCCCCCCAAAATGTATAAGTGTAGAAAAAAGGGTGGTGTCAATGAGTTACTCATCCAGACTGGCCTGCGTTTACTTAAGAGTGAATATCTTAGCCAGGCTTAAAAAAAATCTTATAAAAGAACAATCCTGAAAATTGTTAACCACTAACTCCTTTATATGGGAAATCAATAAGATCCTATAAAATGTTTCCTTATGGACTTTGTACTGTTTATAAAATGCATCTTATTCTAGATCTCCTGTGTGTTTGTACTACAGAAATTAATGTTTTCTAAAATACTCAGCACACAACTGCATGAATATAGTTCTCTTTTTATTTTCTTATTTGGTCTTGATTAATAACACTTCTTAGTTCCTGTATTATCACTTAATACTATTTATGGTTAAATTTATGAAAAATTACACTGTGTGCTTAGGAAGTCGCCTTACCAAAGGTAACTGGAGATTGTTGTAGAAATTATATTACTGGAAATAACTACCAAACGAAATCACCTGGGTTGTGAATTCTTCTTTTTTTTAATAAATTCTGAGATTATGCTGCTTTCTAATATAAGAAAAACTTCAATCTTTAAAAGCTGGCAAAAAATAACAAAAATATATTTTATAAAAAGCATTTTTTGAACATCTGTATTGGAGAATAATTACTTCACAATGGTGTGGTAGTTTCTTCTTTATAACAAAGTGAATCAGCTATACATATACATATATCCCCATATCTCTTCCCTCTTGCATCTCCCTCTCTCCCACCCTCCCTATCCCACTCCTCTAGATGGTCACAAAGCACCGAGCTGATCTCCCTGTTCTCTGACGCTGCTTCCCACTAGCTATCTATTTTACATTTGGTAGTGTATATATGTCCATGCCATTCTCTCACTTTGTCCCAGCTTACCTTTCCCCCTCCCCGTGTCCTCAAGTCCATCCTTTAGTGGGTCTGCATCTTTATTCCCATCCTGCCCTTAGGTTCTTCATGACCATCTTAAAAATATATATTTTAAAGAACTTCTTGTGTAGCTAGTTTAATTTCACTTTCTATGTCTATTTTATAGGGTATTCCTATCATACAATATGAAATGCATGGAAGTTATACAATTTAATAGTATCTATCTATCTATCTATCTATCTATCTATCTATCTATCTATCTATGTGTCATCTAGATTCTTACTCTTAAAACAGTGGGGAAAACATTTGTATATAGAGAGTCTTTTTATCTGTGATCCTCAAACCATCCAACTTATTTGGACAGCTTAAAAAGCCAAAGTTGTATGAAAACATGTGATATACCTTAAACCAATCTTGTCAAACATAGGTCTGCATGCTGGTTAATAACTAGGATTTTAGTAGGCCTTGATGAAATGAGAAATAAAGAGGGACATATTAATTTTATATTTCAATGTATGATTTCTAGCTTCCTTTCTTTTGAAGGACTATCATTTATTCTGAGATTATGTCCTTTCAACTCCTTTTGGTGTTAAAATTGCCTTTCTAACTTCCAGGTCTACCAAGATGGGAATCCTATTTCTCCCTAGTGCTTCCTCTTGCAAATAAATTCCCTAGTTGTAACAAAACAGAAAAAAGTTATAAGCAGACTCTGAATGATGGGAAGAGAGAGCAGACTGGCTAGGGACATGAGATTTTAGTAATGATGTAGTGGATTTCCTTTTGCCTCCCATATATCCTGAATGGGGAAGTGGAGAGGCCCTCAATTCAAAGTCACCAATGAGCACAGCTGAAGAAAAAAAACTGTTCCCCTTATCCAAAAGACTGGAAAAAGTATAGCCTAACAGAACAGAGAAAAAATATATAGTACACGACCTAATCCTAACAAATACCAATGGAAAATCTACCATTCTATAACCCCCCACCTCAAATCAAGGCAGGCTGAATGGACACCTTATCTGCCCACCTCCTCCTTCCTGTAGGAACAGGGTCTGGTGGTTTGTTTCCCCTGACTGGTTGTGGGCAAAGCAAGGATCTGATTTTCATCCCCAGCTTGGTGGAAGCAGGATTCTCTCAGAATCCCCCACCAAATTAATTTTGGCGGGGTTGAGCAGAAAGCTGATCTTTCATCCACCACGTGGTGGCAGAAGGCAGTGCTTCCAACGCCCTTACCATGGTAGTCATGAGGGAATCCAGCAGGGAGCTCAGACGCCACACCAGCCAGCAACAACAAGACTTACAGAGGTGAGGCAGGCTAGTTGGCACTCTGCTTTCTCACTCCCCCCTGTTTCAGCAGGGTACCAAAGGGAGATGAGTCTTCACCTACATTCAGCAACAATGAAAGTGAATAAAGTGGTTTTAAGAGGGGCTAGTTGGCACTCTATTCCATGCACCCCACTCTGTCAGCAGAGCCTAGTTGGGAGCTGAACCTTCATTACCATCCAGCATCAACAAGGTGGATCAGGCTGCGAGATGTGGGCTAAGTGATATAATTCTTCCACTACTATTATTTCTGGTTTAGGCAGGGGGACAGAGCTTACAACTCACACGTTTTCAATGAGATGGTATGAGTCAGCACTACATATTTTTATAGGGTTGTAACAGTGGAGCACAGCAGGTAACAATTTCTAACCCCTCCCCAGATCTGTGTGCTACACCTAATTAGGATGACTCCCTGCTAAAAAGATTAAATAAAATCCTAAGTCTCAAGACAAAATACCCAAAATGCCTAGGATACAATAAAAATCATTCATTTTATTAAGAACCAGGACAATCACAACTTGAACAAGAAAAGAAAGGCAAGAAATGTCAATACTTACATGACAGATGTTGGAATTATCTGACAAGGATTTTAATTCATCTTTCCAAAAAAGTGTTTTCTGTGAGCAATCAGGAACACATTTGAAACAAATGAAAAAAAAAGAAAATTTCAGCAAAGAAATAGAAGATATAAAAATACCAAAGGTAAATTATAAAAATAGAAAATAAGGTAACTGAATTTGAAAAAATCACCAGATGGAATTAATGGTAGATTGGAAATGACAGAGAATAAAATCAGTGAATTTAAGGACAGAGATAGAATTTACCCAATGTTAATAACAGAGAAAAAACAAAGTGAGAATAAAAAGAGTCTAGAGGACCTATGGGAATACAATGAAAGAGGTAACAGTAATATCATCAGCATCAGAGAATGGAATAAAAATATTCAAAGAACAAATGGCTGAAAACTTCTTTGACTTAGCAAAAATCATAAACATAGAGACCCAAGAAGCTTAGAAAACCCTAAATAGGATAAACTCAAATAAATATATGCCAAGACACATCAGAATTAAATTCTGAAAGCCAAAGATAAAAAAATATATATCTTGAAATCAACCCGAGAGAAATAATGCATTACCTATATGGAAACACAAATTCTATTGACAACAGATTTCTCATGTAAAGTCATGAAGGCCAGAAAGAAGTGGTACAATGCTTCTCAAGTACTGAAATAAAAGAATTGTCAACTGTAAATTTTATATCTAGCAAAATATCCTTCAGGAATGAAAGGGAATTTAAAAACAAAATCAAGCAAAGAAAGAAAGAAATAAACAAATAAAAAAACTAAACCTACAACTACCTTATGATGCAGCAAATGCATTCTTCAGCGTTTATCTCAGATAAATGAAAGTGTTACACAAATGTTTATAGTAGCTTCATCTGTAGTAGCTCCAAACTGAAAACTACCAAAATATATTTCAATAGGTGAGTAGTTAAATAAACTGTGGTACATGGTACATCCATACTCAACAATAGATGGGGTTTCTCATTGAACGCAGCGGCAGCTCTATAGGTTGCTGTTTTCTCCTTCAGTGGACCAGGGCCTGCACTCCAGCAACCATGTCTAAGGGACCTGCAGTTGGCATTGATCTTGGCACCACCCATTCTTGTGTGGGTGTCTTCCAGCACAGAAATGTGTAAATAATTGCCAATGATCAGGGGAACCAAACTATGTCGCCTTTAATGATACCGAACGATTGATCGGTGATGCTGCAAAGAACCAAGTTGCAATGAATCCCACCAACACTTTGATGCCAAACGCCTCATTGGACGAAGAGTTAATGATGCTGTTGTCCAGTCTGATATGAAGCACTGACCCATCATGGTGGTGAATGATGCAGGCAGGCCTAAAGTTCAAGTAGAATACAAGGGAGAGACAAAAAGTTTTTATCCAGAGGAGGTGTCATCCATGGTTTTGACAAAGATGAAGGAAATAGCGGAAACCTACCTTGGGAAGACTGTTACCAATGCTGTTGTTACAGTACCCGCTTACTTTAATGATTCTCAGGGTCAGGCTACCAAAGATGCTGGAACTATTGCTGGGCTCAATGTACTTAGAATTATTAGTGAGCCAACTGCTGCTGCTATTGCCTATAGCTTAGACAAAAAGGTTGGAGCAGAAAGAAATGTGCTGATCTTTGATATATGTGCTGGCACTTTTGATGTGTCAATCCTCACTATTGAGGATGGAACCTTTGAGGTCAAATCTACAGCTGGAGATACCCACTTAGGTGGAGAAGACTTTGACAACCAGATGGTCAACCATTTTAGTGCAGAATTCAAGTGCAAGCACAAGAAGGACATCAGTGAGGACAAGAGGACTGTCCGTCACCTTCGTACTGCTTCTGAGCGTGCTAAGTGCACTCTCTCTTCCAGCACTCAGGCCAGTATTGAGATTGATTCCCTCTATGAAGGAATTGACTTCTATACCTCAATTACCTATGCCCGATTTGAAGAACTGAACGCTGACCTGTTCAGTGGCACACTGGACCCTGTGGAGAAAGCCCTTCTGGATGCCAAACTAGACAAGTCTCAGATCCATTATATTGTCCTGGTGGGTGGTTCAACACGCATCCCCAAAATTCAGAAACTTCTACAGGACTTCTTCAATGGGAAAGAACTTAATAAGAGCATCAACCCTGATGAGGCTTTTGCTTATGGTGCAGCTGTCCAGGCAGCCATTTTATCTGGAGACAAATCTAAACTGCTGGTGGAGTCATGACTGTCCTCATCAAGCACAACACCACCATTCCCAGCAAGCAGACGCAGATCTTCACAACCTACTCGGACAACTAGCCCGGTGTACTCATTCAGGTTTATGAAGGTGAGTGTGCCATGACCAAGGATAACAACCTGCTTGGCAAGTTTGAAATCACAGGCATACCTCTTGCCCCCCGTGGTGTTCCTCAGATTGAAGTCACTTTTGATATTGACGTCAATGGCATCCTCAATGTCTCTACTGTGGATAAGAGCACAGGAAAAGAGAACAAGATTACCATCACTAATGACAAGGGCCGTTTGAGCAAGGAAGACATTGAACGCATGGTTCAGGAAGCAGAGAAGTATAAAACTGAAGATGAGAAGCAGTGGAATAAGGTGTCTTCAAAGAATTCTCTTGAATCCTATGCTTTCAACATGAAAGCTACTGCTGAGGATGAGAAACTTCAAGGCAAGATTAATGATGAGGACAAACAGAAGATTCATGATAAGTGTAATTAAATAATCAACTGGCTTGATAAGAACCAGACTACAGAGTAGGAAGAAGTTGAACATCAGCAGAAGGAGCTGGAAAAAGTCTGCAACGCCATCATTACCAAGCTGTACCAGAGTGCAGGAGGCATGCCAGGAGGAATGCCAGGTGGAATGCCCAGGGGCTTCCCTGGTGGTGGAGCTCCTCCGTCTGGTGGTGCCTCCTCTGGGCCCACCATTGAAGAGGTTGATTAAGCCAGCCTAGCATAGGTTTAGCATTGCTCAACACAACATTGAAGGACCCAAATTTGTAGCAAATTCCATGGCAGTTTTAAAGTTGAGCTGCTTAGTAAACTGGGCATTCTTGATACTTGAACATGGAATGTGTGCACAGGGAAAGGAACTAACATTACACTTTACAAGCACTGTATTGTAAGTGGAAAATGCAATGTCTTAAATAAAAATGTATTTAAAATTGGCAAAACAGAACAAAAACAATAGATGGGGACAAGCTATTGATACATACATGAACTTGACTGGATCTTAAAGACATTATGCTGTATGAAAGATCCCAGTGCCAATAGATTACATACTGTATCATTCAATTTATATAACATTTTCAACGTGCAAAAGTGTAGAGCTTGAGAACAGATTAGTGATTTCCTGTTGTTAGAGATGGGGAGGAGGGGTGGCTGCATTTATAAAAGGACAACAGTACAAAAGATCCTTAAAGTGATAGTACTGTTAATACTGTTAATATGGTGGTAGTTACACAAAGTTACACTTGTGATAAAATTCCATAGAATTATACAAACAGAAATGAGAGCACATAAAACTGATGAGCTCTAAATAAAGTCAGTGAATTGTAACAATATTGGTTTCCTTGTTTTGCTATTGCATTATAGTTTTACAAGATTTTATCATTAGGGGGGAATTGGTTATATGGTATACAGCATCTTTCTGTAATTTGGGGGATACTTTCTATTAATCTATAATGATTTTTAAATAAAAAGATATTTTAAAGTGAGTGCCCACGACAAAAATTGCCTTTCCTTTATGAAATCATGGGAATAGTATTTTGTCGTTGGTGTTTTAAAATTCTATTTCCTTAGCAAAATAAAAAGTTGTCAACACTATGTTGATCTATACAATGTAGTTTTTTAAATGCTGCAAATATTTAAAATCTAAAAGATCTGGAGTAATTGAAGTAAATTGTACTAGAGTGTGGCTTTTGGAAGAAAGTATGAATGGAAGAAAAAGGGAAAAGAAAGTAGGTAAACAGAAGTTTCCAGATTTTTTTTTCTCTATCTCTTTGTTTCACACTCTCTATTTTAAGAAAATATTAGTCACAGGGTCAAAAGTAATAAGATAAAAAAATTAGACCCACTTTCCACTTTGACGTATCCTAACTTGTGGCTATCTATAAAGTATCAAAATTGTGTTACTGTAAGTATGATTTCAAGGAATTCCAATCCAGGGATCACAGTAATACTCTGCTCATGGAGAGAACAAACTTGAATAGAACCAAAGATACATTTTTAGTTCTAAGTTTTCAGCAACTGATTTTCAGGGAGCATAAGAAAATTTGCTGGAAATGACATATTTGGATGTTTACCATCTTCATTTCTTCAATTATGTCATATTAAACAAAGATAACTTTGAAAGAACAGAAATAAAGCAAACATAGTGGGGACAAAATGGATAAAGGGAATATGACACATAACTTGGGTGACTTAGGAAGCTCATTTTCTCACAACTCACGTATATTGGGTATTGTCAGTTCTTAACTGTTTTAAATTTTGTTTTATTTATAAGTGAAACAGCATTTTTTAACAAGTTTATTAGCCATCTTGGTCTTTTATTCTGTGGATTTCCTCTCCATTGGTTTACCAATTTTTCTAATAGTTTTTTTTTACATTTCTTATTTAATTAAGTTAGCGCTTTGAAAATTAGTATAATAGCAATATTTTCCCCAGTTTTTTTTAAATTTTGTTTATGTTGGGATTTTTTTCCATTGAGTTTTTAAATATTTATATTGTCTAATTAATCAATTTAGTTTCTTCTGCTTCTGTATATATCATAATGCTTAGAAAAATCTTGTTTTCTTATAATTTTATGGGCTTTAAACTTTACATTTATAGCTTGAATCCACCAGTATTATTTCTTGGGTTAATTAGAAAAATAGGGGTCCAGATTTTTTTCCTTAGAAATGATCAACTCAGAAATTCCCAACTGATAATCCTTCAGGTGGTCACAGACATGATCTCATCAGCCTTGGGGGTGGCTAGGAAGGGTTATGGTCTGTCAGAATTCCTGGATCACTTGCCTTCAACCATGATCAGACTCCTCTATACATTCAAATAAATATAATTTAATGTGACAAATAAATATAATTTAATGTATGTCATTACTTGAAAAATATTGGGAACCCCCAGGCTAGACTATCATCCCAAGACCACTGATTGACTAATTCAAACTTTTCTCACTGACTTTATTTACCATCTTTACCATATACTAAACACATATTTATATTTGACTAAATTTCTGGATTCTACTGTTTTTTGTTTGTTTGTTTTTTGTGGTTTTTTTTGCGGTACGTGGGCCTCTCACTGTTGTCTTCTCTCCTGTTGTGGAGCACAGGCTCCAGACATGCAGGCTCAGCGGCCATGGCTCATGGGCCCAGCTGCTCCGTGGCATGTGGAATCTTCCCAGACCGGGGCATGAACCCGTGTCCCCTGCATTGGCTGACAGACTCTCAACCACTGCACCACCAGGGAAGCACTCTACTGTTTTTACATTTATATATTTCCTCCATCTATACAGCACTATTTTAATTATTTGGTAATTAGAGGAAGTTCTCCTTGTGGTGGCTATTAATTAAAAATATATATTGAACATCTACCATGTGCCAAGCACAGTGCTAGGTACTGGGGTATCAGCAGTTAAAAAAGATTCTCATGGAGCTTACATTTTGATGGGCGATGAGTATTAATAAGTGAAATATTTAGTATGTTAAGTGGTAGTGTTACAGAAGAAAAATAAAACAGGGAAATTATATAGTTATTCTTAGAGTAAAGAAGCATTGTAATTAAAATAGAGCAGTCAATGAAGAACTCAAGAAGGTGACATTTGAAGGAGATGAGAAGACAGGGTTGAGGTTATTAGTGAATGAGTGTTCCAGACAGAAGGAATAGCAACTGTAAAGGCCTAGAGGTGGGATTATGTCTGACATGGTTTAGGAAAAGCAAGGAGACTGATGTGAGTGAAGTAGTGTGAGCAACAGGAAGTAGTTGTAGGATTTTAGATCAGAAAACAGTAGGCTGGATTATGTAGGCCCTTTTATTGGCATTGGCTTTTTGAATGACATGACAAGCTCCTATAGGATTCAAGCAGAACCTAGAGAACTATGTAAAGACTGGTTCCAATGTCCACCACCATAAAGACCTAGAATATTTTCTCTCGACTCCTGCTTATCCATGACTCTTCTGTGTGAAGTCACTCCTCTATCCCTAGATTAACCAAGCTCTTGTTCCTTCCCCTATTCCCTTAAGGTGATTTCTTAAACAGGTATCCATCATCCCTTTGTATCCATAAGGCATTGGTCCAAGGACCGTCTGTGAATACCAAAAGGCGGGAATGCTCAAGTCCCATAGTCGGCCCTCTGTATCTGAGGTTCTACATCTTCGGATTCAACCAAATGTGCCAGGTGTAGTCCTGTAGTATTTATTGGAAAAATCTGCATAAAAGTAGACCCACACAGTTCAAACCCGTGTTGTTCAAGGGTCAACTGTACTCTGATGTTGATAGTAGTTTACCACATTAAAGAAGCGAGAGAACACACAAATATATAATCTCTGACCTCTGGCCATATGTACTTTAAAAAGGGCACTCTGTGCATGTGTATGTGTGTGTGTGTGTGTGTGCGTGCATGTGTGTGTGCGTGTGTGTGTGTGCATTTCTTTAGGGCCTATCCAAGTGTGTAGGGCTAATTTGACTTATTGAATAACCCTATAATGCTTTATAATTAGTCATTCTTTTTCCAGTTTCTTCTTCCCTGCCAGTTTCACTTCTGGCAGCTTGTCTTCTTTGTTTTTAAATTGCTACCTAATATGATTTAGTTTATACAAAATTTTATCCCTGATAATTAGACCAGTAAGATTGTTACATCATTTTATTCTTGAACAAATCTAAGTTAATATCCTCCTACTTCAATGTTATTTTAAATTTTCTTTGAATGTGAAATAAAATTCAAGTGTTTTCTTTCTTTCTCATCTTAAAGACCATTTAAATGTGTTTTCAGGTTTTGCTTCTATGGTATTGTAGTTTAGGTAGTTTGATAAAGAAGTGGAGTAGGTAAAAGCATAGGATAAAATATTTTATATTTGTTTATATTACAAGATCAACACAATCATCATTATCTATTTTAGAAGTATGACTGCAAAATCTTGCTATATACACAAGGAAGCCTGCATGCAAAACGATTTTTAATTTTCCAACTATGCCTATTGCTTTCACAGTCTTATCTGTTTCCCTGCAAGCACCAGTGAGGTGACATAATTTGATTTATATTTCAGGGCTTCTTTTAACGTGGCTTATTTTGCTTGAATTTACACTTGCCTCAACAATCCCACAGAGTATATAAAAAAAAAGTATCTGCTCTCCCCACACATCGGTTAAATTGCCCAATTTCTTTAGCGATGTTATTAAGATATGTATATAATTTAAAATGTATTACATCCATACTTTTCTTTTGAGCTGAGGACTTTTTACATAAAGCCTTCCCTGAATAGTTGGCATTAAGGTGAACAGTGAGTGAAAATATAGGCTGCACATTCTTGCTGCTCCTGGCAGTATGTGACCTTTAATTTAAATTAAATTAGTCAATATATATGATAGCACTTGATGAATCCTAAAACATTCCAAAAATGCCACCTAAATATTTAATTAAAATTTTTGACATCTGGCATCAGATTTCAGATGGAAATGAAATGCAGGATGATTTTAGGAAGCTCTATCTTAGGTAATTTGCAAAAAAGTGCCAGAGTTCAACCTGATTAAATGTTTGACCAGTTTTCAGAAATTTAATTAACTATTTTAGTTATTGTTTTCAGTAACTATTTCTTTAGAGAATAATTCTAGTACTCATCCACTTGTAAATTTATTTGAAATTTAGAAAAATTTGAACTTGCTGAAAATGTAACAGGAAGTTTACTGTGCATATAGATAATTATAAATATGAAAATAAATAATAAATTTCTAACTTAAATGTGTTCTAAATAATTATAAATATTCAATCCATAACACTTTTACAGTTAAATCGAAGTTGATAGTATTATGACCTTGAAACTAATTATTTGGTGGAGAAATAGTGGAGATTATCATGCCATTTGCTTCTTCTTTAGCAATGTATGGAGATATGTAGGGGTTACTTTAACAATGGAGGATAAAAACAAGTGCCATGTCTGTGGCTTGTCACAGGATGGTTCTCTCTCTCTCTCTCTTTTTTCTTTTTTTTGGCATCTCACTCCCTTTATTTATTTTTTAACATCTTTATGGGAGTAAAATTGTTTTATAATTGTGTGTTAGTTTCTGCTGTGTAACAAAGTGAATCAGCTATATGTATACATATATTACCATATATCCTGCCTCTTGTGCCTCCCTCCCATCCTCCATATCTCACCCCTCTAGGTGGTCAGAAAGCACAAAGCTGACCTCCCAGTGCATTGCGGCCGCTTCCCACTAGCTATCTCTTTTATATTTGGTAGTGTATATACGTCCATGCCACTCTCACACTTTGTCCCAGCTTACCCTTCCCCATCCCCATGTCCTCAAGTCCATTCTCCACATCTGCCTCTTTATTCCTGTCCTGCCCATACGTTCTTCAGAACCTGTTTTTTTTTTTTAAGATTCCAAATAAATGTGTTAGCATATGGTATTTGCTTTTCTCTTTCTGACTTACTGCACTTTGTATGACAGACTCTAGGTCCATCCACCTCACTACAAATAACTCAATTTCATTTCATTTTACGGCTGTGTAATGTTCTTTTGTATATATGTGCCACATCTTCTTTATCCATTCACCTGTTGATGGACACTTAGGTTGCTTCCATATCTAGGCTATCGTAAATAGAGCTGCAAAGAGCATTGTGGTATATAACTCTTCATGAATTACGGTTTTCTCAGGGTATATGCCCAGTAGTGGGATTGCTAGATCGTATGGTAGTTCTATTTTTAGTTTTTTAAGGAACTTCCATGCTGGTCTCCATAGTAGCTGTATCAATTTACATTCCCACCAACAGTGCAAGAGGGTTCCCTTTTCTCTACACCCTCTCCAGCGTTTATTGTTTGTAGGTTTTTTGATGATGGCCATTCTGATGCATGTGAGGTGATACCTCATTGTAGTTTTGATTTGCATTTCTCTAATGATTAGTGATGTTGATGATCCTTTCATGTGTTTGTTGGCAATCTGTGTATCTTCTTTGGAGAAATGTCTATTTAGGTCTTCTGCCCACTTTTGAATTGGGTTGTTTATTTTTTGATATTGAGTTGCATGAGCTGCTTGCAAACTTTGGCGATTAATCCTATGTCAGTTGCTTCATTTGCGAATATTTTCTCCCATTCTGAATGTTGTCTTTTTGTCTTGTTTATGGTTTCCTTTGCTGTGCAAAAGATTTAGGTTTTGTTAGGTTCCATTTGTTTATTTTTGTTTTATTTCCATTTCTCTAGGAGGTGGGTCAATAAGCATGTTGCAGTGATTTGTGTCATAGAATGTTCTGCCTATGTTTTCCTCTAAGAGTTTTAGAGTGTCTGGATTTATATTTTGGTCTTTAGTCCATTTTGAGTTTATTTTTGTGTATGGCATTAGGGAGTGTTCTAATTTCATTCTTTAATATGTAGCTGTCCAATTTTCCCAGCACCACTTTTTGAAGAGGCTGTGTTTTCTGCATTGTATATTTTTGCATCCTTTATCAAACATAAGGTGACCATATGTGCATGGGTTTACCTCTGGGCTCTCTATCCTGTTCTACTGATCTATATTTTGGGTTTTGTGCCAGTACCATACTGTCGTGATTACTGTAGCTTTGTAGCATAGTCTGGAGTCCAGGAGCTTGATTCCTCCAGCTCCATTTTTAATTCTTAAGATTGCTTTGGCTATTCGGGGTCCTTTGTGTTTCCATACAAATTGTGAATTTTTTTGTTCTAGTTCTGTGAAAAATGCCATTGGTAGTTTGATAGGGATTGCACTGAATGTATAGATTGCTTTGGGCAGTATAGTCATTTTCACAATGTTCATCCTTCCAATCCAAGAGCATGGTATATCTCTCCTTCTGTTGTATATCTCAACATTAATTACTTTCCTGAGTGTCTTACAGATCTGTGCATACAGGTCTTTTGTTTCCTTAGGTAGCTTTATTCCCAGGTATGTTATTTTTTTTTGTCACAATGGTAAATGGGAGTGTTTCCTTATTTATCTTTCAGATTTTTCATCATTAGTGTATAGGAATGCAAGACATTGCATATCATGTTACTTTACCAAATTCATTGATTAGCTCTGGTAGATTTGTGCTAGCACCTTTAGGATTTTCTATGTATAGTATTATGTCATCTGAAACATTAACAGCTTTACTTCTTTTCTGACTTGAGTTCATTTTATTTACTTTTCTTCTCTGACTCCTGTGGCTAAAACTTACAAAACGATGTTAAATAACAGTGGTGAGAGTTGGCAACCTTGTCTTGTTCCTGATCTTAGTGGAAATGGTTTCAGTTTTTCACCACTGAAAACTACGTTGGCTTTGGGTTTGTCATATATAGTCATTATTATGTTGAGGTAAGTTCCCTCTATGCCTACTTTCTGGAGGGTTTTTATCATAAATGGGTGTTGAATTTTGTAGAAAGTTTTCTGCATCTATTGAGATGATCATATGGTTTTACTCCTTCAGTTTATTAATGTGGTTTATCACATTGACTGAATTGCGTATATTGAAGAATCCTTGCATTCCTGGGATAAACATCACTTGATCATGTTGTATGATGCTTTTAATGTGCCGTTGGATTCTGTTTACTGGTATTTTATTGAGGGTTTTTGCATCTATATACATCAGTGTTATTGGCCTGTAGTCTCCTTTTTTTTGTGGCAACTCTGTCTGGTTTTGGTATCAGAGGGGTGGTGGCCTCGTAGAATGTGTTTGGGAGTGTTCCACCCTCGGCTCTATTTTGGAAGAGTTTGAGAAAGGTAGGTGTTAGCTCTTCTCTAAATGTTTGATAGAGTTCACTTGTGAAGCCATATGTTCCTGGGCTTTTGTTTGTTGGAAGATTTTTAATCACAGTTTCAATTTCAGTGCTTGTGATTACTCTGTTTATGTTTTCTATTTCTTGCTGGTACAGTCTTGGAACATTGTGCTTTTCTAAGAATTTGTCCATTTCTTTCAGGTTGTCCATTTTACTGGCATATGGCTGCTCATAGTAATCTCTCATGATGCTTTGTATTTCTGCAGTGTCAGTTCTTACTTCTCCTTTTTCATTTCTAACTGTATTCATTTAAGTCTCCTCCCTTTTCTTCTGGATGAGTCTGGTTAACGGTTGATCTATTTTATTTATCTTCTCAAAGAAACAGCTTTTATTTTTATTGATCTTTGCTCTTGTTTCCTTCATTTCTTTTTCATTTCTGATCTGATCTTTATGATGTTTTTCCTTCTGCTAACTTTGGGTTTCTTGTTTTGTATTGTTCTTCTTTCTCTAATTGCTTTAGGAATAAGGTTAGGTTGCATATTAGAGATATTCTTTGTTTCTTGAGGTGGGAGTGTATTGCTTTATACTTCCATTTTACAGCTGCTTTTGCTGCATCCCATAGGCTTTGGGACGTCATGTTTTCATTGTCATTTGTTTCTAGGTATTTTTTTATTTCCTCTTTGATTTCTTTGGTGATCTCATGGTTATTTAGTAGTGTATTGTTTAACCTCCCTGTGTTTGTATTTTTTACAGATTTTTTCTTGTAATTGATATCTAGTGTCATAGGACAGTGGTTGGAAAAGATACTTGATACAATCTCAATTTTCTTAAATTTACCAAGGCTTGATTTGTGTCCCAAGGTATGATCTATCCTGGGGA
>NW_020173760.1:38148-73135 GCF_003031525.2 Neophocaena asiaeorientalis asiaeorientalis
TCCCCTATTGCATCTCCCTCCCTCACACACTTCTTATCCCACCCCTTTAGGTGGTCACAAAGCACTGAGCTCAGCTTCCTGTGCTATGTGGTTTCTTCCCACTAGATATCTATTTTATGTTTGATAGTGTATATATGTCCATGCCACTCTCTCACTTTGTCCCAGCTTACCCTTCCCCTTCCTGCATCCTCGAGTCCATTCTCTAGTAGGTCTGCATCTTTATTCCCATCTTGTCTCTAGGTACTTCTGACCACTTTTTATTGTTTATTTTAGATTTCATATATATGTGTTAGAATAGGGTATTTCTTTTTCTTTTTCTGACTTACTTCACTCTGTAGGACAGATTCTAGGCCCATCCACCTCACTAAAAATAACTCAGTTTCGTTCCATTTAATGGTGAGTAATATTCCATTGTATATATGTGCCACATCTTCTTTATCCATTCATCTGTTGGTAGACACGTAGCTTGCTTCCATGTCCTGGCTATTGTAAATAGAGCTGCAATGAACATTTTGGTACATGACTCTCTTTGAAGTATGTTTTTCACAGGGTATATGCAAAGTAGTGGGTTTGCTGCGTCTTATGGTAGTTATATTTTTAGTTTGTTATGGAACATCCATACTGTTCTCCATAATGGTGATATCAATTTACATTGCCACCAACAGTGCAAGAGGGTTCCCTATTCTCCACACCCACTCCAGCATTTGTTGTTTGTAGATTTTTTGATAATCGCCATTCTGACCGGTGTGATATGATATCTCATTGTAGTTTTGATTTGCATTTCTCTAATGGTTAATGATGTTGAGCATACTTTCATTTGTTTGTTGGCAGTCTGTATATCTTCTTTGGAGAAATGTCTATTTAGGTCTTCTGCCCATTTTTGGATTGGGCTCTTTGTTTTTTTTAATACTGACCTGCATGAGTTGCTTATATGTTTTGCAGACTAATCCTTTGCCTGTTGCTTCATCTATAAATATTTTCTCCCATTCTGAGGGTTGTCTTTTGGCCTTGTTTATGGTTTCCTTTGCCGTGCAAAAGCTTTTAAGTTTCATTAGGTCCCATTTGTTTATTTTTGTTTTTATTTCCATTTCTCTAGCAGGTAGTTCAAAAAGGATCTCGCTGTGATTTATGTCATAGAGTGTTCTGACTAGGTTTTCCTCTAAGAGTTTGATGGTGCCTGGCCTTACATTTAGGTCTTTAATCCATTTAGAATTTATCTTTGTGTATGGTGTTAAGGAGTGTTCTGTTTTCATTCTTTTACATGTAGCTGTTCAGTTTTCCTAGCACCACTTATTGAAGAGGCTGTCTTATCTCCACTGTATATTCTTGCCTCCTTTATCAAAGATAAGTTGACCATATGTGCATGGGTTTATCTCTGGGCTTTCTATCCTGTTACATGGATCTATATTTCTGTTCCTGTGCCAGTACCATACTGTCTTGATTACTGTAGCTATGAAGTATAGCCTGAAGTCAGGGAGCCTGATTCCTCCAGCTCCATTTTTCTTTCTCGAGATTGCTTTTGCTATTCGGGGTCTTTTCTGTTTCCATAAAAATTGTGAAACTTTTTCTTCTAGTTCTGTGAAAATTGCCAGTGGTAATTTGATAGGGATTTCATTGAATCTGTAGATTCCTTTGGGTAGTACAGTCACTGTCAATATGTTCATTCTTCCAATCCAAGAACATAGTATATCTCTTCATCTACTTATATCATCTTTAATTTCTTTCATCAGTGTCATAATTTTCTTCATACAGGTCTTTTGTCTCCTTAGATAGGTTTATTCCCAGGTATTTTATTCTTTTTGTTGCAATAGTAAATGGGCGTGTTTTCTTAATTTCCATTTCAGATTTTTCATTATTAGTGTACAGGAATGCAAGAGATTTCTGTGCATTAATTTTGTATCCTCATACTTTACCAAATTCATTGATTAGCTCTAGTAGTTTTCTGGTAGTGTCTTCAGGATTCTCTACATATAGTACCATGTCATCTGCAAACAGTGACAGCTTTATTTCTTCTTTTCCAATTTGGATTCCTTTTATTTATTTTTCTTCTATGATTGCTGTGGCTAAAACTTTCATAACTATGTTGAATAATAGTGGTGAGAGTGGGCAAACTTGTCTTGTTCCTGATCTTATTGAAAATGGTTTCAGTTTTTCACGATGGAGGACGATGTTGGCTGTGGGTTTGTCATATATGACCTTTATTATGTTGAGGAAAGTTCCCTCTATGCCTACTTTTTGGAGAGTTTTTAAAATAAATGGGTGTTGAGTTTTGTCAAAAGTTTCTCTGCATCTATTGAGACGATTGTATGGTTTTTCTCCCTCAACTTTTTATTATGGTGTATCACGTTGATTGATTTGTGGATGTTTAAGAATCTTTGCATTCCTGGGATAAACCCCATTTGATCAGAGTGTATGATCCTTTTAATGTGCTGTTAGATATTCTGTTTGCTAGTATTTTGTTGAGAATTTTTGCATCTATGTTCATCAGAGATATTGGCCTGTGGTTTTCTTTGTGACATCTTTGTCTGTTTTTCGTTATCAGAGTGATGGTGGCCTCATAGAATGTGTTTGGGAGTGTTCCTCCCTCTGCTATATTTTTGAAGAGTTTGTGAAGGATAGGTGTTAGCTCTTCCCTAATGTTTTATAGAATTCACTTGTGAAGCCATCTGGTCCTGGGCTTTTTTCTGTTGGAAGATTTTTAATCACAGTGTCAATTTCAGTCCTTGTGATTGGTCTGTTCATATTTTCTATTTCTTCCTGGTTCAGTATCAAAGGTTGTGCATTTCTAAGAATTTGCCCATTTCTTTCAGGTTGTCCATTTTATTGGCATATATTTCCTTGTAATCTCTCATGATCCTTTCTTTTCTGCAGTGTAGGTGGTTACTTCTCCTTTTTCATTTCTAATTCTATTGATTTGTGTCTTCTCCCTTTTTTTCTTGATGAGTCTGGCTAATGGTTAATCAATTTTGTTTATCTTCTCAAAGAACGAGGTTTTAGTTTTATTTGTCTTTGCTATCGTTTCCTTCATTTCTTTTCCATTTATTTCTGAACTGATCTTTATGATTTCTTTCCTTCAGCTAACTTTTTTTTTTTATTATTATTCTTTCTCTAACTGCTTTAGGTGTAAGTTTAGCTTGTTTATTTGCAATGTTTCTTGTTTCTTAAGGTAGGATTTTATTGCTATAAACTTCCCTCTTAGAACTGCTTTTTCTGCATCCCATATGTTTTGCATCATCATAATTTCATTGTCATTTGTTTCTAGGTATGTATTGATTTCGTCTTTGATTTATTCTGTGATCTCTTGGTTACTAAGTAGTGTGTTGTTTAGCCTCCATGTGTTTGTATTTCTTACAGATATTTTTCCTGTAATTGATATCTAGTCTCATAGCATTATGGTGGGAAAAGATACTTAATACAATTTCAGTTTTCTTATATTTACCAAGGTTTCATTTGTGACACAAGATATGATCTATATTGGAGAATATTCCATGAGCACTTGAGAAAAATGTGTATTCTGTTGTTTTGGGATGGAATGTCCTATAAATATCAGTTAAGTCCATCTTGTTTAATGTATCATTTAAAGCTTGTTTTTTCCTTGTTTATTTTCATTTTGATGTGCTGTCAATTGGTGAAAGTGGAGTGTTAAAGTCCCCTACTATGATTGTGTTACTGTCGATTTTGCCTTTTATGGCTCTTAGTGTTTGCCTTATATATTGAGGTGCTCCTATGTTGGGTTCATGAATACTTACAGCTTTTATATGTTTTTCTTGGATTGATACCTTGATCATTATGTAGTGTCCTTCCTTGTCTCTTGTAATACTCTTAGTTTAAAGTCTGTTTTGTCTGCTATGAGAATTGCTACTCCAGCTTTCTTTTGGTTTCCATTTACATGGAATTTCTTTTGCCATCCCTCACTTTCAGTCTGTATGTGTCCCTAGGCCTGAAGTCGGTCTCTTGTAGACAGCATACATATGGGTCTTGTTTTTGTATCTATTCAGCCAGTCTATGTCTTTTGGTTGGAGCATTTAATCCATTTGCATTTAACATAATAATCGCTATGTATGTTCCTATTACCATTTTCTTAATTATTTTGAGTTTATTATTGCAGGTCTTTTCCTTCTCTTATGTTTCCTGCCTAGAGAAGTTCCTTTATCATTTGTTGTAAAGCTGCTTTCTCTTACCTTTTGTTTGTCTTCAAAGGTTTTAATTTCTCCATGAAATCTGAATGAGATCTTGTCAGGGTAGAGTAATCTTGGTTGTAGGTTTTTCTCCTTCATCACTTTAAATATGTCCTGCCATTCCCTTCTAGCTTGTAGAGTTTCTGCTGAAAGATCAGCTGTTAACCTTATGGGGATTCCCTTGTGCGTTATTTGTTGTTTTTCCCTTGCTGCTTTTAATATTTGTTCTTCGTATTTAATTTTTGATTGATTAATATGTGTCTTGGTGTGTTACTCCTTGGATTTATCCTGTATGGAACTCTCTGTGCTTCCTGGACTTGATTAACTATTTCCTTTCCCATGTTAGGGAAGTTTTCAATGGTAATCTCATCAAATATTTTCTCAGTCCATTTCTTTTTCTCTTCTTCTTCTGGGAACCCTGTAATTCGAATGTTGATGTGTTTAATGTTGTCCCAGAGGTCTCTGAGACTGTCCTTAATTATTTTCATTCTTTTTTCTTTATTCTGCTCTACAGTAGTTATTTCCACTATTTTATCTTCCAGGCCACTTAATCCATTCTTCTGCCTCAGTTATTCTGCTATCGATCCCTTCTAGAGCATTTTTAATTTCATTTATTATTTTGTTCATCAGTGCTTGTTTGCTGTTTAGTTCTTTTAGGTCCTTGTTAAATGTTTCTTATACTTTCTTCATTCTATTTCCAAGATTTTGGATCATCTTTACTGTCATTACTCTGGATTATTTTTCAGGAAGACTGCCTATTTCCTCTACATTTGTTAGGTCTTGTGGGTTTTTGCCTTGCTCCTTCATCAGCTGTGTGTTTCTCTGTCTTCTCATTTTGCTTAACTTTCTGTGTTTGGTGTCTCCTTTTTGCAGGCTGCAAGTTCATAGTTTCCATTGTTTTTGGTGTCTGTCCCCAGTGGCTAAGGTTGGTCCAGTGGGTTTTGTAGGCTTCCTGGTGGAGGTGACTAGTTACTGTGTTCTGGTGGATGAGGCTGGATCCTGTTTCTGGTGGGCAGGTCCATGTCTGGCGGTGCGTTTTGTGGTGTCTGTGGCCTTACTATAATTTTAGGCAGCCTCTGTGCTAATGGATGTGGTTGTGTTCCTGTCTTGCTTGTGGTTTGGCATATGGTGTCCTGCACTGTGTCTTGCTGGTTATTGAGTGGAGCTGAGTCCTGGCATTGAGATGGAGATCTCTGGGAAATCTTGCCCTTTTATATTATATGGAGATGGGAGGTCTCTTCTGGACCAGTGTCCTGAACTTTGCTCTACCACCTCAGTGGCACAGTCCTGATGCCTGGCTGGAGTACCAAGAGCCTCTCCTCCACATTGCTCAGAATAAAAGGAAAAAAAACATAAAGAATGAAAGAAGAAGATAAAACAAAATAAAGTAAAATAAAATAAAGTTATTAAAATAAAAATAATTATTAAGCAAAAAGAATTTTAAGGAAAAAAAAGAAACAAACGGGCAAAGAGAACCCTAAGATAAATGGTAAAAGCAAAGCTATACAGACAAAATCTCCCACAGAAGCATACACGTACACACTCACAAAAAGAGAAAAAGGGAAACAAATTTATATATATTGTTGCTCCCAATGTCCACCTCCTCAATTTGGGATGTTCATTGTCTATTCAGGTATTCCACAGATGCAGCGTACATCAAATTGATTGTGGAGATTTAATCTGCTGCTCCTGAGGCTGCTGGGAGAAATTTCCCTTTCTCTTCTTTGTTCCCACAGCCGCCCGGATTTAGCTTTGGATTTGAACCTACCTCTGCATGTAGGTCACCTGAGGCTGGCTTTTCTTCACTCATACAGGATGGAGTTAAAGGAGCAGCTGATTCAGGTGCTCTGGCTCACTCAGGTCGGGGGAGAGAGGGATATGGATGTTGGGTGAGCCTGTAGTGGCAGAGGCTGGCGTGATGTTGCACCAGCCTGAGGAGTGCCCTGCCTACTCCCGGGGAAGATTTCCCTGGATCACAGGACCCTTGAAGTAGCGGGCTGCACAGGCCCCCAGGAGGGGAGGTGTGGATAGTGACCTGTGCTTGCACAGAGGTTTCTTGGTGGCTGGAGCAGCAGCCTTAGCATCGTATGCCCATCTCTGGGTTTCACGCTGATAGCCCTGGCTTGCACCCGTCTCTGGAGCTCCTTTAAGTGGCGCTCTTAATCCCCTCTCCTTGTGCACCAGGAAACAAAGAGGCAAGAAAACGTCTCTTGCCTCTTTGGCAGCTCTAGACTTTCCCGGACTCCCTCCCAGCTAGCTGTTGTGCACTAGTTCCTTCAGGCTGTGTTCACACAGCCAACCCCAGTCCTCTCCCTGGGATCTGACTTCCGAAGCCCAACCTCCAGCTCCCATCCCCCGCCCGCCCTGCTATTAGAAGAAGACAAGCAGACAAGCTTCTCAGGCTGGTGAGTGCTGGTCGTCAGCGATCCTCTGTGCGGAATCTCTCCGCTATGCCCTCTGCACTCCTGTTGCTGTGCTCTCCTCCATGGCCCTGACGCTATCCCCTTCACCACCTGCAGTCTCCGCCTGTGAAGGGCCTTCCTAGTGTGTGGAAACCTTTCCTCCTTCACAGCTCCCTCCCACTGGTACATGTCCCATCCCTATTATTTTGTCTTTGTTTTTTATTGTTTCTTTTGCCCTACCCAGGTACGTGGGAAGTTTATTGCCTTTTGGGAGGTCTGAGGTCATCTTCCAGCTTTCTGCAGGTGTTCTGTAGGGGTTGTTCCACATGTAGATGTATTTCTGATGTATTTGTGGCAAGGAAAGTGATCTCCTTGTCTTACTCTTCTGCCATCTTGAAGCTCCTCTCTAGGTATTTTTTTTTATTTCTTCAGTGATCTCTTCGTTATTAAGTCATGTATTGTTTAGCCTTCATGCCCTTGTATTTTTTACAGATTATTTTTCTGTGATTGACACCTAGTCTCATAGTGTTGTGGTCGGAAAAGATACTTGACAAAATTTCAATTTTCTTAAATTTACCAAGGCTTGATTTGTGACCCAAGATATGATCTATCCTGGAGAATGTTCCATGAGCACCTGAGAGGAAAGTATATTCCTTTGTTTTTGAATGGAATGTCCAATAAAAATCAATTAAGTCCATCTTGTTTAATGTATCATTTAAAGCTTGTGTTTCCTTATTTATTTTCATTTTGGATTATCTGTCCATTGGTGAAAGTGAGGTGTTAACATCCCTTACTATGATTGTATTACTGCTGATTTCCCCTTTTATGGCTGTTAGCATTTGCCTTGTTTACTGAGGTGCTCCTATATTGGGTGCAAAATTATTTACATTTGTCATATCTTCTTGGATTGATCTCTTGATCATTATGTAGTGTCCTTTTTCTCTTGTAATAGTCTTTGTTTTTAAGTCTATTCTGTCTGATATTAGAATTGCTACTCCAGCTTTCTTTTGATTTCCATTTGCATGGAGAATTTTTTTCCACCCCCTCACTTTCAGTCTGTGTGTGTCCGTAGGTTTGAAATGGGTCTCTTGTAGACAACATATGTATGGGTCTTATTTTTGTATCCATTAAGCCAGTCTATGTATTTTGTTTGGGGCATTTAATCCATTTACATTTAAGGTAGTTATCAATACGTATGTTCTTATTACCATTTTCTAAATTGTTTTGGGTTCGTAATTGTAGTTCTTTTCCTTCTCTTGTGTTTCCTGCCTAGAGAAGTTACTTTAGCATTTGTTGTAAAGGTGGTTCAGTGGTGTTAAATTCTCTTAGCTTTTGCTTGTCTGTGAAGGTTTTAATTTTACTGTCAAAACTGAATGAGATCCTTGCTGGGTAGAGTAATCTTGGTTGTAGGTTTTTCCATTTCATCATTTTAAATATATCCTGCCACTCCCTTGTGGCTTGCAGAGTTTCTGCTGAAAGATCAGCTGTTTACCTTATGGGGATTCCCTTGTATTTTATTTGTTGTTTTTCCACTGTTGCTTTTAATATTTTTTCTTTGTATTTAATTTTTGATAGTTAGATTAATATGTGTCTTGGCATGTTTCTCCTTGGATTTACCTTGTATGGGACTCTCTGTGCTTCCTGGACTTGATTGACTATTTCCTTTCCTATATTAGGGAAGTTTTCAACTATAATCTATTCAAATATTTTCTCACTCTCTTTCCTTTTCTATTTTTCTTCTGGGATCCCCATAATTCGAATGTTGGTGCATTTCATTTTGTCCCAGAAGTCTCTGAGCCTGCCCTCAATTCTTTTTATTCTTGTTTTCTTTATTCCACTCTGCAGTAGTTATTTCCATTATTTTAGCTTTCAGGTCACTTATCCATTCTTCTACCTCAGTTATTCTGCTTTTGATTCCTTCTAGAGAATTTTTAATTTCAGTTATTGTGTTGTTCATCAATGTTTGTTTGCTCTTTAGTTCGTCTAGTTCCTTGTTAAATGTTTGTTGTATTTTCTCCATTCTATTTCCAAGATTTTGGATCATCTTTACTGTCATTACTCTGAATTCTTTTTCAGGTAGAGTGCCTATTTCCTCTTCATTTGTTTGGTCTGGTGGGTTTTTGCCTTGCTCCTTCATCTGCTGTGTGTTTTTCTGTATTCTCAATTTGCTTAACTTACTGTGTGTTAGGCTCTCCTTTTTGAAGGCTGCTTGTTCATCGTTCCCGTTGTTTTTTTTGTCTTCTCCCAGTTGCTACGTTTGGTTCAGTGGGTTGTGTAGGCTTCCTGGTGGAGAGGACTGGTGCCTGTGTTCTTTTGGATGAAGCTGGATCTTGCATTTCTGGTTGGCAAGACCGCATCTCGTGGTGTGTTTTGGTGTGTCTGTGACCTTATCATGATTTTAGGAAGCCTCTCTGCTAATGCATGGGGTTGTTTTCCTGTCTTGATAGTTGTTTGGCATAGGGTGTCCAGCACTGTAGCTTGCTGGTAATTGAGTGGAGCTGGGTTTTAGCATTGAGATTGAGAGCTTTGGAGGTCTCTTGCCATTTGATATTGCATGGAGCCAGGAGGTCTGTGGTGAACCAATGTCCTGAACTCAGCTCTCCCACCTCAGAGGCACAGGCATGACACCTGACTGGAGCACCAAGACCCTGTCATCCACATGGCTCAGAAGAAAAGGGAGAAATAATGAAAGAAAGAAAGAAAGAAAGAAAGAAAGAAAGAAAGAAAGAAAGAAACACCAGGGAAGCCCTAAAGATATTTTTTTAAAAAAATTTAAAAGAAATAAAGAAAGAAGAGAGCAATCAAACCAAAAAACAAATCCACCAATGACAACAAACACTAAAAACTATACTAAAAAACAAATAAAAAAACAGACAGGCAGAGCCCTAGGACAAATGGTAGAAACAAAGCTACACAGACAATATCACACAAAAAAGCATACACATACACAGTCACAAAAAAGAGAAAAAGAAAAAATATATATATATATAAATATAAAAAAGAGGAAGAGAGCAACCAAATCAATAAACAATTCTACCAATGATAATAAAGTCTAAATACTAAACTAATATAAACATAAAACCAGAAACTAATTAGGTGCAATAAGCAAACCCCAAGGCTACAGTTGCTCCCAAAGTCCACCGCTTCAATTTTGGGATGATTCTTTATCTATTTAGGTATTCCACAAATGCAGGATACATCAAGTTGATTGTGGAGATATACTCCACTGTTCCTAAGGCTGCTGGGAGAAATTTCCCTTTCTGTAATTTGTTTGCACAGCTCCTTGTTTTCAGCTTTGTATTTGCCCCCTCCTCTGTGTGTATCTTGCCTGAGGGTGTCTGTTCCCCACACATATAGGAGGTGGTTAAAGGAGCAGCTGATTAGGGGGCTCTGGCTCCTTCAGGCCTGGGGGAGGGGTAAGGAATTCAAAGCAAGCCTGTGGCAGCAGAGGCCAGCATGATGTTCCAACAGCCTGAGGCACACTGTGTGTTCTCCCAGGGAAGTTGTCCCTGGATCACGTGACCCTGGCAGTGGCAGCCTGCACAGGCTCCCGGAAGGGGAGGTGTGGATAGTTACCTGTGCTTACACACAGGTTTCTTGGTGGCGGCAGCAGCAGCCTTAGCATTTCATGCCTGTCTCTGGTGTTCACGCTGACAGCTTGGATCATGCCCATCTCTGGAGCTCGTTTAAGCAGTGCTCTGAATCCCTTCTCCTCGCGCACCCCAAAACAATGGTCTCTTGCCTCTTAGGCAGGTCCAGACACTCCTTAGTAGTTGTTCCACATGTAGATATATTTCTGATGTATTTGTGGGGAAGAAGGTGATCTCCAAGTCTTACTCCTCTGCCATCTTGAAGGTCTCTCTTTGAGCAGACATCGAGCACACTCTAGACTCTCAGCTGGGATCATTCTTCACCCCTTAATGCGGCATCTCGTCAAGTCTCAGAGAGCTCCACAGGGATGTGGGGATGTAAGAGCTCCCTGTAACAGGCATTTTGGCCTCTCCTCTCCGCTACTGCCCTGGATAGTTTTGTTTTTCTTTTGGTATGATTATTTTACTTTTTGGTCTTCTCTCACCCCCTTCTGTTTCCTTCTTCATCACTGACACACATTTTTCCTGTACCTCATTTCTGAAAGACCTTCTTCTCAGTAACCAGCGTCTCTGGAGGTTATAAACCTTTCAAGACAAAACAGAATGAATTTTCTCTTGATAAATGTTGAACCAACACATTGTAGGAAATGTGGAGGATATTTTTAGAAATGGAGTCTGGCCAGTATCTCTCTATTTGTCTTCTATCTCTCTATATATGTTAACTCTACTTGTGAATACAGATAGTTATTACCACATGAAATATTTTCCTCAAACAGAAAAGTACCAACATTTTTTCTAAACACACAGATAAGTGTCTACAAGTACATATTTATATACTTATTGTTGTATTTAACAAATTTTGTGAGCATCTACTTTGTGCCCAACACCATTCTATGTACAGTGGATAAATCTCTGAATAAGTCAAAGTTTCTGGGCTTTTGAAGCTTACATTCTAGAAGAGAGGGGGATGAAAATACATGCATACACACACACACATGTACATAACTATAATAATTTGTATTATAACTGTGAGAAATGATAGGAAAAAATAAAGTGCAAGGTCCTTTGACAGTGTATAAGAGAGGTACCTAATCAAGACTGAGACATTAGAAAAGGCATCTCTGTAAAAATTAAATTTATGCTGAGATCTGAATAATAAGTAGAAATTGATGGTCAGAAAGCTAGGAGAAAATCATTTCAGGAAGAGCAAATATCATGTCTAGAGACCCTGAGTTGATAAGGCACTTGCTTGAGCAACAAAGAGAAGGTTTGAGTGTCTAGAATATATAGAAAAAGTGGAGGAAAACAGAAGGAACAATATAAAGTGCTGGATGAGATCACAGACTGGAGTCAAACTCCATGGGTCATATTCCAGTTCTGCCAAACTTACTATCTGTGGGGTCTTTCTCAAGATACATAACCTGTCTCTAATTTAGTTTCCTCATCTGAAAAATGGGTATGATTGGAATAATAATGATCTCTTAGAGTTTTATGACTATTAATTGAGATATTTTAACTAAAGTACTTAGGAAAATGTCTGGCACATAGTAAGCATTAGCTATTATTATTACAAGTATTTTGAATACCCCTCCCAGCAAAATAATTTGCATCTATATGTCATGTTTCTGATAGGCATTAATACATACAATTTGACTAATGAAAGATTAATGTACGAAAAAACTGCTTTTAGTTTAGCTTCCTCATTTTGTGAGAAGATAGGAGTCTCAGGCTCAAACAACTAGTTGGTAATAAATTTAGTTCACAAGTCTATAGATTGTCATATCAGTGCTCTTCCCAAATCATTACCCCAAATCTTCAGTTGTGTTCAAATTAGTATCAAATTCCATTGCACCCTGGATTTAGAAGTTATAGGTTCTCCTGGATGGGAATGGAGTAACCTTCAAGTCTTGTATCAGACATAAGCTTTGCTGATCCCAAATCTACTTCACCCATACTTTTAAAGGCTTGATAAAAGACAGAGCCAATGCTTAGTTGCTGGAGTCACATAATTACTCTGGGCTTCATACTTGGGCTTATCCCATTAGCAGAATGAATACTTCTTGGAAATCCCATAGGAACAAAAGAATTATTCCTTACTTGACTTAAACTATACTGGGACATCATTTACTTCCCTACCATACCCCCAAATCTCAGAAATACATGCATTTTCAGCTTAGATTAATCTGTTTTGTACTGATTTAGAATAAAGCATCAAAATTCATTTGGTGCAGAGATGATAAACTCATTGGAAATATTAGGGTCTATCTTTATGCATTTCAATAAACTCTAGGTTTTTAATAAGTTCAAGGAATTTGGTTAGGTCCGCGTAGAATATAAAGATGAAGAAGGCATATCTGTAGACTTTGAGAATCTTACCATCTAAAAAGGAAGTTAAAGCAAGGGCAGAAATAAATATCTCTTCATAATATGAAAAGAGCCAAGGGAAGGTAGAAAATAATATGATGAATATTCAACTGAGGAAATTAAATACAAACTGTGTGTGTGAGGATGGGAATAAAATCATAGATGAGGTACAATTTGATGTGTGCTTTTAAAAGTTAAATAAAATATTAATTGGCAAAAATGACAAGGAAAGGAATTGCAGATACAGGAAACAGTATTGAACAAAGGCATGGAGACAGAAAAAATAAAGACTGTACTTAGGGAGTTGGGAGTAGTTTTTTTAAGTTGGAACATAGGACATGTGTATGAAAGCTAAGAAATAATTATAGAAAGGAACATTGAGGCCAGATTATTGAACACCCTAATTGTCAAGCTGAGTAATTTGGACTTAATTATAATAGTAGTGGGAATGTTTATGAAGATCATACTTATACCTGTACATTAAGAAGATATCTCTTTTAGTGTTATTATACCTGTACATTAAGAAGATATCTCTTTTAGTGTTATTGGTATATAGCATAGTTTGGTTGGGGAGATAACTGGACACTGAGAGAAGCAGCAATATTCTGGGGGTGATAAGCGATTAGGACTTGAACAAGTATGGTAGCAGAGATAATGGATTTAGTCATTGCAGAGATAAAATTTGTGGATCTTGGCAAGTGATTCCATGTAAGGAGTGAGTGAGAGGGAGGTGTGAAATTGCTCTATTGTTTTGTGCTAAGGAGAGTGGGGGAATGGTAGTGTCATTATTAAAAATAAAAATAGGAAGGACCTGTTTTCTTTGTATGGTACTTATCATATCATTATGCTTAACTGGCTTCTTAATAAATAGAGAAACCACATAGGATAGTGGTTAGGAGTCTAGATGCTGAAATCAGATTATCTGGGTTCAAATCCTGGTTCCATTGCTTCTAGTTTTGTGATCATGGGAAAGTTGTGTGAGCTCTCCAAGCTCAAGTTTCTTCAGTCTGAAGAATGAGAGAGTTGATAATTGTAGTACCTACCTCAGAATGTTGCTGTAAGGATTAAGTTATAACCCATAAAATTGCTCATGATATTAATTAATATTTAAATAATTATTTAAAGAAAATGACATATTTTAGTAAGAAGTATAATTATAAGATGTATTTGAACCTATAACATGGATATGTGTTCATATATTAAGATACTTTAAAGACACTAAGAATCAGCTCTTGCCCACATAAGGGGGACTAGCAAGCACAGTATACAAATTAAAATTCATTCTGATCAAAAAATACAAAAAAGAAAATAAGGAGCAATAGAAAAGATTTAAACAATGAAAATATTTTGCATATTAAAACCTCACCAACAAATTGTTTCCACCCTACAACTGAACTTCAAAAAATCTGAAGTGCAAGGGTTAACGAATTTAAACATTTAAAGAATCATGAAATGGACTGTTTCCGCTTTCCATCTGGCTTTTATCAATTGTAAGTCAGTTTCAGAAGGACTGCTACACAATCAAAACACACAATCTCCCTAGTCAGATAATTCAATTTTATAAATGATTTACTTATGTGCCTTTAAGTAAATACATTCCTATGCATGAAGATATCAACTGCTGTCAATGAAATAATCAAATCCAGGGGAAAAGGCTATCTTTGTAAACACTTTAAACTCAGAAAGGTCCCATATTTCTGGACGATGATAAATTCAATCAAAATCATTTCACTCTTACAGAAAGGGCAAGTTAGAAAAAAGATTTTTAGCACAGAGACAAAAGGTCAACAGAACAGACATCAAAAAAGAGCCATTTATTTTGTTAGAGAAAGTGAGTTACAAAAACAAATGCTATTCTGTACCACTTCAATGTCTGGAAAACACACAAGCATGCCAAAAGAAGGTGAGCATTTCCCTAGCAGGTGACTAGGATCTCTGAAAGAGAGCACAGAGTAAAGAAAGAACTTTGCAGTCTGAAAAAGATGAATGTGAACCCTGACTCTGCAACTTACCAGCTGTGTGACCTTGGGCAATTTACTTAATCTCCCTGGTCTTTGATTTATCTATATTAAAAACTTCACAGCGTTAGACCACATAGAAGGTAGAAGGCATCCGAAGAATAATGGCTCTTAAAATCTGTCATTTGCTATAGAATTTAGCACAAATAATCGAACTTCTTGGCTTTTGTCTGCTTTCTGTGAAGTGAAAAAATAGCAGTCTATGGTGCAGGGCAAATGTTGATATGTGTATACAGATGTATACGAAAAGAATATAAATTTATGTATGTTAACACACAAAAATCATACCTTAAATTTATAAGTTAATTTTCATTTCAGAAACATTAAATTGTGTAATACATACAACAAACCTGTGATGTTGACAATGCAGGTATTTTTATCCCTATTTGTCAGAAGAAAAAAAATCTTGGTGTGATTACTTCCTGTTTACCCAAATTCACACAACTAAGACAATAATTCAGATCTTCTACTGCTCTGTTGTAACAAAGTGACACATCTTAAATGCCTGATGCTTTTTCTAAAACTCCACACAGTCTCTACTTATGGCATTGCATGAAATTATTCCTTTTATTGTTGTAAGTCAGAAAAGTACATTGAGATCACCAGAAAAAAGATTTTAAACAAAACAAACTACAATTGTGTTTTAAAATATTGTGAAAATCCTTTTTTTATTCATTATAAAAGCAATCCATGCTCATTGTATAAGTCAAATGGTAGAGAGATATATTTAAAACTTGCTATAACACTCCAGTAAACACATATGTTACTAATTAATGATGCAAATATTCTAGCCATGTCTCTATACCTGTTATCTTTCTATGCTTGAGTAGATTCTTAGCTATTTCCTGGTAATCAATGATAAATTTGAAATGTAATTATTCAAAGTTATGAGTGATAAATATATTAATAGGAATGTGTTTCCTTACCCAATATAAACATTTATAGTGCTTTGAGAGAGTTCAATTTTAACTTTCCAGAAGCAAGATTTTATGAATATGACTATTTTAAATTAGCTTAGACTGAGAATCTGAGGAGGCCTAGGTTCTTAGCTCTGTGTTGTCTCTAATTATTTGCCTATTTGTGAATAAATAACTTCTCTTAGACCCTTATTTCCTTATGGGTGAAATGAGGGAGGTCGCTTTTAGCCCCCAAATTAAATGAGTCTGTAAGACACTAGCCAGATGTTATTTAGTAAAATGTATCTATTAAGCCAATATTTTCCACATTAGCCAAAGTTTCTTAAGTGTTTTAAATCCCAATTCATAAAAATTATATGAAATTTTAAGGAATGATATGTGAATTTCTGAATAATTTAGTTATGGGGTAACAGGGCTATCTAAAAACTTTTATTGTAATTATTTTTGTGAAAAATTATCATTCTATACATATCTGAGCTGATATTTCTTTAATTCCAGGTATAAATTGGTGACCTTCGTTGTAAATAGCTATTAAAGGAAGCATCTTATAACAGGCATATTCTAAATTATAAAGACTATCATTGGGCCCTTCTTACAAAGAAGATACAAGGCAGATAATAGGCATTGTTTTATATTTAAGAAGTCCTAATAAGCGGGGTGACTGGTATACTCTGGAGTAATAGTAAATAGGCTCAAGCAATTAAATACCCTTGCTGGTTGGTTTCTAGGACCTCATATACAAGAAAAAGTACTATTGTGTGAAAGGAAGAAAAATACAAGAAAAGTGGTCTCTTTATCATTCATTCATCTAACTTCTTTGACTCTTCATACTTCATACATTTAGAATGAAAATAAAAGTGGAAATAGGAGTCAAGTGGGAGAGAACAGGTGAAAACTTGTTCATTTAAAGGAAGGATCTGAGGATGACTAAAGGGAAGATATGTTAAATGGAATTGGACTTGAATAAATAATTAACTTTAGAGTTGGCTCTAGAATCAGAATGATCTGGATTTGAATCCTGGCTCAGCCATTTACCATCTGTGAAACCTCATGCAGATTGTCACTCTCAAACCCGGTTCTCTCATCCGTATAATGGTTATATTTTATAGTACAGGACTACAGTAAGAATTACATGAAGCAATGACACAATGTGCTTAGCACAGTACCTGGCACATACTAAGAATTCAATAAATGATATCTATCATGGCAGAGACATTTACTGCTCACCAGACATCCTTGTACTTCACATTTCCCAGTCTCTCTGTAGTCGGATGAGGCTGTGTTGTATTACAAGTTTTGTCCCATAGGCAGTAGGTGAAACTAATGTGTGTCACTTCTGGATCAAAACCTGGAAAGGTGGATATAAATTATTCATATTCTTTTGCTTCTCTGCCCTGTTGACCAAGTAGGCCATATGTTCCAGATAGTATAAGTTACAAGATGGTAGATCCTCTGCTAGTCTGGTCACTGAATTAACTAAATAAGAAGCAGAACCTCCCTGCTGATCCATGTTAGAAATGCAGCATGAGTGAGAAATAAACTTGTATTGTTTTAAACCACTGAAATTTGTTGTTGGGCAGCATAGAATAGCCTATCATGACTCAATCAGTTACATCAGCAGCAGCATTATCAATGGTCAAGGCTGGGTAATGATACAGTGAAAAGTACAAAAGGATGTAAATGAACAGATGTGGGTTTCAGACTTGTTTCTCTCATTAACTATGTGACTGGAGAAAAATAATTAAACTGCTTGTGCTTTAATTCATAATCTGTCAAATGGAGATATTATTAGTCTTCCTCACAAGATTGATTGTTGTTAGGAGAGCATATAGGTAATACATGAAATCATGTGGAAAAACAATGGACTGTTATTGCTGTATAGCTTGAGGGCAGCAGGTGTTTATGAGAGCCTTTAGAGGGAGCTAAAAGGAAATAGCTCCAGAGTATTAAAATATACATTGGATTTTATTCTATCCCAGATCAAGGTGAATACTCTGTTCATGGACAGGGGAAGCACTACTTTCTTACAATACAAATGAATTATTTAAACGATAAAAAAGGACCATAGCAAGAGTTGACTTGTTAAATAGTACTAGTAAGAGAAATATAATCTTGTACAAGACTTAATTCACCTAGTTATTTTTTAGTATCATAGCATACAATAAATGGAAATAGCTTTATATATTATCTAATCTAGCACAACAACCTGAATTTTATAGCTGACTGAACTTTGGCCAAATGGCAAATGGTAGTTTTTTAATAACTACTAGATAATACTGTTTCTGTCCCAATGTCATTATCATTTAATTGCATCAATCTTTTTAAATTTGTGATTTATTTTCACATTATCTGTCTTTTATTTCAAATAAGTTGTCTACTCTTTGAAGAGGCTGCAACATAGAAGTCATATTTATGAGAATTAATTCATTGATGAAAACCATTGATTGTTTATAAAAAGACAAACCAGATGATGAGAAATCTTTATTGATATGTTGTGAGTAACAATTAACTTTTATTTTAAGTTAGCAAATAGACTCAAGTTCAACTAGAATAAATGCCTTTAAAATGTCTATGTAATGCATTTGGTAGCATGCTGGTAAAATGTCCTCCTAAAATGTGTAAAATGTGTGAAATGTTTTATAAGTAGTGGCCAGTTTTGAAGAAATTCAAATAGGATGGAGTCTAATTGAGAGTTTGAACAGATAACATGTCTTTAAAACTAGATAGATGGATGGATAGATAGATAGAGAGATAGAGAGATAGATAGATATGGAGAGATCGATCGATCAATCAATCGATCCTGAAAATTAATGGTAACTCTCTTTTCTGGATAACTTCCATTAAATGAAAGTGATAAGCTAATGAAAATAAACTGATCAGTATGACAAAAATATACTTATAGCATAGTATCACCACTATCCCAAATAGTCACCATAGTCTCTAAAAAATGTTTTTCACCAGCTTCTTTTAATACTAGGTTGCTTATGCACAAAGCCATGACAAAGAGGTAGAAACAACCCCAGGGTTGTCCCTGCCTTGAAAAACAAATGTTGTTGACATGTACTTTAACACAATGGGCATCCAAGCTCACCTTTTAAAACAGACTCAAGAGAATGAGTTGTAACTAAACACAGTTTAATTATTTGTCATTTCAATTTGCCAAAGGCTATGTTCATACTGACATTTACCATGTTATCCACAAGGCAATAGAGGCTCAGATGTCCTATTCCAGTTCTCCATAGTCATTCAGAATGACAATATTCCATGATATCTGATTCCATTATACCTATGTAGACTTGGCTTAATATGGTGTGTGACTACTGGGTATCATCTTCCATCTCACTGCATGATATACTTTGGACTGGCATATCAAGAAGGAAGAGGTAAAGGGAATAGTGAATTTTTCTTCTCCTTTGGGCTTATTTTTGTCATTTCCAAATGTCTGCATCAAGAGGAGTCAGTCTCATGTAGCTCAAAGAACACTGAGCCCAGATATCTCCTCTCTTTAGCTACTCTCAGTAGCAAGTGTGTAATTTGAGTAAGTCACCAATATCTCTGGGTTTTGTGGTCTGCATCCATCTCTATGCTCTTTTTCTGTTCTGTAAGTCAATGACTTTTAGAATAAATGTAAACTTAACTAAACAGTTAAATGTGTTCCACCTTACTTCTGTTGACATTTGAATTTGGCCCAAGTTTTCCTGTGATAGTGCAAACCTGATTGTAGATTGCTATTTGAAAATTGTGGCAAAGAAGAGAGAAATCTCTCATGCTTGGTTGGGTCCATGAGGGATTTGGCTGAAAAGAAAATGAAGGAAACCATGTGATAGGCAGAAAGTAGACTTGCTATTATTCCCCCTCACCAGCCAGACTTTTCATGACTTAGATTTTTTTAAAAAAGTTAGCTTCTTTAAGTACAGATAATTGCCCAAAATCTTTAGGCTGACATATGGTCTTCCACAATCTGCTCTCAACCTCTCTTTCTGGTCATGTGACCCATGACTTTCCCATTTAGGCTCTTTCTGCAACCAACTTGGGTCTTTAATGCACATTCTCTACTCATTACCTTTGCTCTTGCTATTCCCAAAATCTAGGGTGCCTTCCCATCCAAATAATTTTTCCCTAGCCTTAGGGCTAAGGAACGTTTAGGAGAAATCAATTTCTATTCAACTCTGCTTGAAGTTAGCCTTCTTCCCTGAATTGTTGTTTTCTACATATACTCTCACTGCATTAAAATGAGAAGATAGGAGGTTGTCTACTTTTCCGATATACTCTTTGACTTAAGCTGTTTTCTCTGTAAATACAGAAGATATGAATCAGCTGTTTTTTGACTAAGTTAACATTATTGCATATCATATGAGTGGTGCAAACAATGTCACATAATACCTGGCCATATGGAATATAATAAAATGATAGCTTGGCAGGCCTGGATGACATTGAAACCTATTGACTACAAAATATGTAATGTAGTGTCCATATTAAGAGACAAGTATTCAGTTTTAGGCCATATTTTAAAAGAGGCATTGAGAAATAAGTCTCTCTTAGGGGATGATTATGATCATAAATAGTCTAGAATTAAAGTCATATGAGGAAGGTTTAAAGGAACATATATATAAACTAGAGAAGAATGGATTTTTCAGAGAAAGTAATTGTCTCCAAACATTTAAAGAACTGTGATGTAGAAGAGGGAAGAGGGTTGTTCTAGGTCTAAACATTAGAATCAATTGGGTGGAAGTTACCAGGAAACAAATTTAGTTCAATTCAAGAGGAAGTTCTGAATAAAGATGCCATCCAATTAAATGGATTGCTTTAGGGAATGAACTACTCACTGGGATAATGTTCAAATAGAGTTTTGATCATCTGTTAGAGATGTCATTTGTAAAAATAGGAAGGTAGATTCTACTTCTAGTTTCCCTTTCAAATTTAAGTTTCTATGAACCTAAGCCATTTTCGTTGTTGTCCTGGAGAGGCACAGACTTTCTGATATCATGTGGTAGAGGGAAAACACTCCTTGAGTCATCTTAAATTCTCTTTTTCCAATAGGATCATGCTTCGTTGCTCAGTTAGCTCTAGTCGCATTGTGTATACTGTTAGTTACATGTTCCAATGTGAAATAACACCAGGGGTTGTACTGCCATTCATGCACCTGCATTACCTGCCAAAAATGGATTTACAGAAGAATACTTTCAGCTTATTAAAAATCTGAAGTCAGTAACAACTGTAATATATTCAAACAGTATTATAGTGTCCATACACTATATATCTAATGTTTACAATATAAGAAGTTAATATTTATATTTATTAATTAAACTCGATGAGGGTAGTGTAGAGCCTCCAATTTTCTGTAAAGAACATGGTGTAAAATGATACAATTGGTATTGCAATAGAAAATTTTCCTGTCACTCATGCCAGATACTGAAATTAAAGAACGTAATGCAAATACAGGTTTGAACCATGGCAGAATCATTTAAAATAACTCCAGACGTTACAAATGTTTATTTCCTGTATTTACATTGCCCCATAAAGCAAATAAGAGACATTTACAATCAAATACAATTAATTCAGGTCATTTCAGCATTGAGGACTGCAATAGATTAACATTTTTTGTGTCACATGGAAAGCAATAAGCTTATAATACTTGGTTAACATGGTAAGACATTTGAAGCTACATTTACTGATTTATTTAGTAAAGATGATTAGTCATGAAAAAAACAGAAATTCCAAGTAATGTAATCTTTGCAAATTCTTCCTAATTCTTATGTTTGAAATTATTAAGTAGAGCAAATAAACCCACCAGATTCCTAATGGTGAATATACGGTATGCCTTTTTAAAAGTGAACAATAAGTCTCCTGTGATCTTCCAGGTTCATTTTTTTTTCACATGGAAAGCCTTATTGGTGATGACAGCTGACAGGCATTCTTTACAGACATCATGGTTTTGGAAAGTAGTTTGCATATTTTGGCACTTTATTTTAGAGAGGAACTGAAGTAAGTTGCTGTCAACATTCCACTAAATTTCACCTTTAAAGGTCTTTTATGATGTCTCCACTATTTCAGTTCAATACTGCTGAAAATCCTAGAATAAGTACAGTTATGCATTCCCCAAAGAATAGCCTTCTGTAATCAGCCCTTGCAAAGTTCAGGAGGTCTTATTTTCATGGGGGAAGTACTTTAATCAAGATTAATTTTTTCCAGTTTTCAGTAATCGGAGCTCTTCCTGAGTTTTCTTCAACCCTACTTTAGGATGAAATTATCAAATTTCCATGGCAATTAAATGAAAAGTTTTGAGTGTAGGGATCATTTTGTACAACAGTCACCAAAGTACAAGTGAAATTAAGTAAAGGAAAAAAGTGCAGGATTTAGCTGAAGGCCATAGGCTCACAAAATGCGGGTCTGTGGCTGAGCTCTTCTGTTGTGAAAGAGTTTTTCTTTCTTGCCAGATGCATTTCCCTGGACCTGTTTTATCTGTAGCTCCAACAAGACAAAGTTGACTCTGATCAAAAGGTCTATAATTAAGAAAACAAATAGTGGCATAAATTAATTTTTCTATTATACAGAAAACAAATTTAGACCATACACAAACAATTTCGAACTGGGAGTTGTTTTTTTTTTCTAAGTTGCATCCCCTACATGTTGTTTTTCAACTATTGTTTGAACAAATATGAAGTGAGTTTATATAATGAGATAACTATATAACTACATGTATGCCTCTTCCAGGATGTTTCTTGAGACTGGAAAAGAACCTAAAACACCTGGGTAACATTTAACGGCATTCACTTTTCTCTTCTTGAACGACTGAGTACTCCGAAGGCAAATGAATGCCTCAGTCATTCAGCAGATTGTTTTCTCCCCCAGCTTTGTTAGTATCTGGTAAACACTTTAAGAATGCATGGGAATACTCATGAGAGGAAGAAATGAAAGTTGGGTAAGACACTGAATCAGTGGTTCTGTGTTATGCGTATATCAGAATCACCTTACAAAACATGCAGCTTACAGAAATATTCCACACCTTACCTCTATTTCAAATCTATTATTGTATAGGGTGTATCTGAGTCAGCTTGTCTGTAGACGAAATGGCCCAAATAATTTTTACTTCTCTTCTATTTTCACTGATCTATGTTTCCTTTTATTCCACATAGCTCCAAGTATCAGTACATGCAGGCATATACTAACATGTAGTCTCTAGAGTCTTTAACATGCAAACAAACTCAGATGATACAAACCCTCTTGATATGGCCCCTACCTACTCTAGTTTAATCTCTGACAACTTTCCTCCTCAATTACAATGTTCCGGAAACACTGGGTTTCTTTAATTTCCTCAGTTGTGCCGAGGTCCTACTTGTCTTAGGGGTCTCACACAGTTCTTACCTCACATCATTAAAAAAGTATCAATGGAGTTAATTTTTTAATTGAAGTATAGTTGATTAATAATATTGTGTTAGATTCAGATGCAGCACGACTTGGAATAGACAAGACATGGAAGCAACCTGAGTTAAAATTTTTTAACTCAATAAATAAAGCCATGAAAACATTACAACGAAATATAGGGGGATGTATTTATAACCTCATAATAGGGAAGGTATTTAAACATGTTAAAACACCAAACATATTGAGCAAAAGCTTGATGAATTTGAATATATTAAAATAAAAATACATACATAACAAAATAAAACATTTTTTTAACATCTTTATTGGGGTATAATTGTTTTACAATGGTGTGTTAGTTTCTGCTTTATAACAAAGTGAATCAGTTATACATACACATATGTTCCCATATCTCTTCCCTCTTGCGTCTCCCTCCCTCCCACTCTCCCGATCCCAACATTCCAGGCAGTCACAAAGCACCGAGCCGATATCCCTGTGCCATGCGGCTGCTTCCCACTAGCTATCTACCTTACGTTTGGTAGTGTATATATGTCCATGCCTCTCTCTCGCCCTGTCAAAGCTCACCCTACCCCTTCCCCATATCCTCAAGTCCGTTCTCCAGTAGGTCTGTGTCTTTATTCCTGTCTTACCCCTAGGTTCTTCATAACATTTTTTTCTTAAATTCCATGTATATGTGTTAGCATACAGTATTTGTCTTTTTTTTCTGACTTACTTCACTCTGTATGACAGACTCTAGCTCTATCCACCTCATTACAAATAGCTCAACTTTGTTTCTTTTTAAGGCTGAGTAATATTCCATTGTATATATGTGCCACATTTTCTTCATCCATTCATCCGATGATGGACACTTAGGTTGTTTCCATCTCCGGGCTATTGTAAATAGAGCTGCAAGGAACATTTCAGTACATGACTCTTTTTGAATTTTGGTTTTCTCATTGTATATGCCCAGTAGTGGGATTGCTGGGTCATATGGTAGTTCTATTTGTAGTTTTTTAAGGAACCTCCATACTGTTCTCCATAGTGGCTGTACCAATTCACATTCCTGCCAGCAGTGCAAGAGTGTTCCCTTTCCTCCACACCCACTCGAGCATTTATTGTTTCTAGATTTTTTCGTGATGGCCATTCTGATTGGTGTGAGATGAAATCTCATTGTAGTTTTGATTTGCATTTCTCTAATGATTAATGATGTTGAGCATTCTTTCATGTGTTTGTTGGCATTCTGTAAGTAGTGTCCTTCTTTGTCTCTTCTAATAGTCTTTATTTTAAAGTCTATTTTGTCTGATATGAGAATTGCTACTCCAGCTTTCTTTTGGTTTCCATTTGTATGGAATATCTTTTTCCATCCCCTTACTTTCAGTCTGTATGTGTGTCTAGGTCTGAAGTGGGTCTCTTGTAGACAGCATATATACGAGTCTTGTTGTATTTATAACCTCATAATAGGGAAGGTAGTTAAACATGTTAAAACACCAAACCTATTAAGCAAAAGCTTGATGAATTTGAATACGTTAAAATAAAAATACATACATAACAAAATAAACCATTAAATTAAAATTCAGAGACAGATCAGAAGAAATTTTGTAGAAAGTATGGGACAAAATCCTCTTTTCTAGAATCTGAAACAATAAATATAACAATCAGCAACTCTTTTCCCATTGATATGGAGAAATAATTCACAGAGAAGGAAAAAATAGTGGCCACTGAAAATGTAAAGTTCAGAATCACTAGTAATTAATAACAACATAAAAGTTCAATACAGTTTTCACCTTTCATTATGAGATGGTCAAAAATATACAATGTTAATATTCTCAAGTGTTGGCTCTTCTGAAGGGCATTCAGAGACCTAAGTTTGATCTTGCAATTCTGCTATCCCTAGAGGGTTATATTTTCTGAATGTTGAAGATAGGTCACTACCATGTCCATGCACTAGCCTGTAGAAGAAAGAAAACACTAGAGTAAGCAACTCTATTTTTTATATTTAATAAATTTTTTATTTAAGAATAGCTTTAGATTTGCAAATTTTTCACTAAGATAGTATAGAACATTTCCATACATCCCACAGTTTCCCTTAATGTTGATATCTTACATTAGCACATTTGTTATAACTAGGGAGCCAATACTGATATAATTAACTGAAGTCAATAATTTATTTATATTTCTTTAGTTTTACTTATTGCTCTTACTCTCTCCCAGGATCCCATCTTGGATACAATACCACATTAGGTTTAGTCATCATGTCTCCTTAGACTCTACTTGACTTTGACAGTTTCTCAGACTTTCCTTGTTTTTCATGATCTTGACAGTTTTCAGAACTGGTCAGATATTTTGTAGAATGTTCCTCAACTGAGATTTGTCTGAAGTTTTTTCTCATGATAAAATCAGGTTATAAGTTTTTTGGAGGAAGACCACAAGGATAAAAATACATTCTCATTATATCATTTCAAAGGTTCATGCTATCAACATGACTTATCACTGATGATGTTAACCTTGACACCTGGCTAAGTTTTTCTACTATGAATTGATTTCACTCCCTACCACTCTCCCTTCCTTCCTTCCTTCCTTCCTTCCTTCCTCCCTCCACTTCTTCCTTCTTTTTTTCCTTTTTCCTTCCTCCCCTCCCTCTTTTTTTATATCCTATTCTTTATCAACAAGTCAATAGGTGTAACCCATACTTACATGGTTCAGAGTTATGCTCCACATCCTTGAGGGGAGTATATACATAAACTACTGGGATTCTGCATTATTACATTTTTTATTCTGTTGCTCAAATTTTTCCAGCTTTGATTTGCATTTCTCTAATAATTAGTGACCTTAAACACCTTTTCATGTGTCTCTTGGCCATCTGTATATTTTCTTTGGAGAAATGTCTACTGAGGTTTTTTGACCATTTTTTGATTGGGTTGTCTGTTTTGATGATATTAAGCTGCATGAGCTGTTTGTAAATTTTGGAGACTAATCCCTTGTCAGTCACATAATTTGCAAATATTTTCTCTCATTCTGTGGGTTGTCTTTTAGTTTTGTTTATAGTTTCCTTTGCTGTGCAAAAGCTTTTGATTTTAATTAGATCCCTTTTTTTTTCCATTACTCTTGGAGACAGATTGAAAAATGCATTGCTGCGATTTATGTCAGAGAGTGTTCTTCCTATGTTTTCCTCTAAAAGTTTCATAGTGTCTAGTTTCACATTTAGGTCTTTAATCCATTTTGAGTTTATTTTTGTGTATGGTGTTAGGAAGTGTTCTAATTTCATTTTTTTACATGTAGCTGTCCAGTTTTCCTAGCACCACTTTTTGAAGAGACTGCCTTTCCCCCACTGTAGAGTACTGCCTCCTTTGTCATAGATTAATTGACCATAGGTGTGTGGGTTTATTTCTGGTCTTTCTATCCTGTGCCATTGGTCTATATTTCTGCTTTTTTCTGCCAGTACCTTACTGTCTTGATTACTGTAGCTTTGTAGTATAGTCTGAAGTCAGGGAACCTGGTTCTTCTAACTCCATTTTTATTTCTTAAAATTGCTTTGGCTATTCAGGGTCTTTTGTGTTTTCATACAAGTTGTAAATTTTTTTGTTCTAATTCTGTGAAAAATGCCCTTTGTAATTTGATAGGGATTACACAGAATCTGTAGATTGCTTTGGGTAGTATAGTCATTTTCACAATATTGATTCTTTCAGTTCAAGAACATGGTATATCTCTCCATCTGTTTGTGTCATCTTTGATTTCTTTCATGAGTATATTTTAGTTTTCTGCATACAGGTATTTTGCCTCCTTAGGTAGGTTTATTCCTAGGTATTTTATTCTCTTTGATGCAATGGTAAATGGGATTGCTTCCTAAATTTATCTTTCTGATCTTTAATTTTTAGTGTATAGAATTGCAACCGATTTCTGTGTATTAATATTGTAACTTACAACTTTACCAAATTCATTGACGAGCTCTAGTAGTTTTGTGGTATGTCTTTAGGATTTGCTATATATAATATCATGTCACCTGCAAACACTGACAGTTTAACTTCTTCTATTCCAATTTAAATTCCTTTTATTTTATTTTATTTTCTTCTCTGCTTGCCCTAGCTAGGACTTCCAAAACTATGTTGAATAAAAGTGGCAAATGTGGGCATTCTTGTCTTGTTCCTGATCTTAGAGGAAATGCTTTCAGATTTTCACCATTAAGTATGATGTCAGCCATAGGTTTGTCATATATGGCCTTTATTATGTTGAGGTATGTTCCCTCTATGTCCACTTTCTGGAGAGTTTTTATCATAAATCGGTGTTGAATTCTGTCAAAAGCTTTTTCTGCATCTACTGAGATGGTAATATGTGGTTTTTTTGGAGTATAGTTGCTTTACAGTATTGTGTTAGTTTATACCGTACAGCAAAGTGAATCAGCTCTATGTATACATATATCCCCTCTTTTTGGATTTCCTTCTTATTTAGGTCACCACAAAGCATTGAGTAGAGTTCCCTGTGCTATACAATACATTCTCATTAGTTATCTGTTTTATACATAGCATCAGTAGTGTATATATGTCAATCCCAATCTCCCAATTCATCCCACACCCCACTTCCCACTTGGTATCCATAGGTTTCTTCTCTACACCTGTACCTCTATTTCTGCTTTGTAAATAAGATCATCTATACCAATTTTTGCAGATTCCACAAATATGTGTTAATATACGATATTTGCTTTTCTCTTTCTGACTTACTTCACACTGTATGACAGTCTCTAGGTCTATCCATGTCTCTACAAGTGACCCAATTTTATTCCTTTTTATGGCTGAGTATTATTCCATTTATATATGTACCATATCTTCTTTATCCAGTCCTCTGTTGATGGGCATTCAGGTTGCTTCCATGTCCTGAGATCATATGGTTTATATTCTTCAATTTGCTGATGTGGGGCATCACATTGATTGATTTGTGCATACTGAAAATGCCTTGAATCCCTGGGATAAATCCCATTTGATCGTGATGTATGATCCTTTTAATGTATTAGTGGATCACTAATTATTAGAGAAATGCAAATCAAAAGTACAATGAGATATCACCTCACACCAGTCAGAATGGCTATCATCAAAAAAATCCACAAACAGTAAAGTCTGCAGAGGGTGTGGAGAAAAGGGAACCTTCCTACACTGTTGGTGGAAATGTAAATCGGTGAAGCTGCTATGGAGAACAGTATGGAGGTTCCTTAAGAAACTAAAAATAGAGCTACTGTATGATCCTGCAATCCCACTCCTGGGCATATGCCCAGGGAAAAACATAGTTTGAAAGGATACATGCACTCCAGTGTTCATTGCAGCACTGTTTACAATGGTCAAGACATGGAAGCAACCTAGGTGTCCATCGAGAGAAGAATGGATAAAGAAGATGTGGTACATATATACAATGGAATATTACTCAGCCATTAAAAAGAATGAAATAACACCATTTGTGGCAACATTGATGGACCTATTGATTGTAATACTGAGTGAAGTAAGTCAGTGAAGGAGAAATATATGATATTGCTTATATGCAGAATCTAAAAAAAATGATACAAGTGAACTTATTTACAAAACAGAAACAAACTCACAGACTTAGAGAATAAACTTCTGGTTACCAGGGGTGAAGTGTTGGGGGGAGGGATAGGTAGGGGATTTGGGATTGACACGTACACACCACTATGTTTAAATTGATAACCAACAAGGACCTACTGTATAGCACAGGGAACTCTGCTCAATATTCTGTAACAACCTAACTGGGAAAAGAATTTGAAAAAGAATAGATACATGAATATGTACAACTGAATCATTTTGTTGTACACCTGGAAATAACACAACATTGTAGATCAACTATACTACAATAAAATTAAAATATTAAAGAAAGAGACATCTGCACTGCTATGTTAATTGAAGCATTGTTACAGTAGTCACACACATATGCACACACACACACACACACACATAAACAATGGAATATTATTCAGCCATAAAAAGAATGGAATATTGCCATTTGCAGCAACATGGATGGACCTAGAGAATATCATATTAAGTGCAGTAAGTCAGAAGGAGAAAGACAAATATTATATGATATCATTTATATGTGGAATCTAAAATATAATACAAATGAATCTATATACAAAACAGAAACAGATTCACAGACATAGAAAACAAACTTATGGTTACCAAAAGGAAAGGAAGGGGGGAGAGATAAATTTTGAATATGGGATTAACAGACAAAAACTAATATACATAAAATAAATAAGCAACAATTATTACTGTATATCACAGGGAACAATATTCAATACCTTTTAAAATCAACTATACTGCAATAAAAATAAAATTAAAATCAAGTCTACTACTTTATCTGATATGAGTATTGATAACCCAGCTTTTTTTTTGTTTCCATGTGTATGGAATATCTTTATCCATCCCCTCACTTTCAGTGTGTGTATCTGTAGCTTTGAAGTGAGTCTCTTGTAAGCAGCATATAGATGGGACTTATCATTTTACCCAATCAAAATGCTCTTGATTAGAGCATTTGTACATTGACATAAAAAGTGATATAGTAGTGTCAATCAAAATATCAGAAATGGAGACCTCAATAGAATAAAAGGGTGTTTATTTAGGGGGTTGTTAGAACTGCAGCCTGGGAAACACAGATTCAAGAAGCACTTGAAATGTGCTCCTCCCCATTATAAAATGGGAGAAAATTTATAAAGGCAAAAGCCACAAGGTTACAGTTAGTTACATGAGTTGTTTATCAAAATTATAATTGGAGCTGGCAATAGATAAGGGTGCTTCTTATGTTAGAATTGCTTCAGGGACAAAATGGTTGCACAGTTATAAAGTGAAACCTTGAGACCATAAGGTTGCAGCTGGTAGGTGTTGTTCTGAATATGGCTAGTGGTGTCCTTGTGTCTGGTGCAGTTCAAAGAAAGATCAAGTTCTCAGTGGTGCAGAGACATGACTAATGGCCTCCCACCTCCATTTTTATATGCCTGAACTATGATAACTCCATTATAATTTCAATTTTTCATTAATACATATGTAATTATTGTCATTTATTACTTGTGTTTTCATTGTTTTTGTTCTTTGTCTCTTCCCTCATGGGTTGATGATTTTCTTTTTTTTACGTTTCCATAAATTTCTCTCTAATGTTTATGTATCTATTGTAGGTTTTTTATTTGTGTTTACCATGGATTTCATATACATTGACCACTAACTATATCTACTTGGTTTAAATTGATAGCTATTTAAATAATCACATTCTAAAAGATGTATATTTTTTCACTCACCCCCTATATTTTGTGTTTTTAATGTCATATTTTACATCTTCATGTCTATCCCTTAACTGTTTATAATAGTTTTAGTTGATTTTACATTTTTTTTTCTTTGAATCTTTGTACTAGCTTGAGTGGTTGATTGACAACCTTTACTATATATTTGCCTTTACCAGTGTGGTTTTTACCTTACTATATTTTTTTATTTCTTGTTGTAGTCTCTTATTTTTCACTTAAAGAAGGCCCTTTAACACTTTTTTACTGTGAGTTTAGTATTTTTTTTAACTAACTTTATTTATTTTTTTAAATTTTTGGCTGCGTTGGATCTTCATTGCTGAGTGAAGGCTTTCTTTTTATTTGCAGCAATTGGGGGCTACTTTTCATTGTGGTGCACAGGCCTCTCATTAAGGTGGCTTCTGTTGTTGCAGAGCATGGGCTCTAGGTGTGTGGGCTTCAGTAGTTGTGGCATATGGGCTCAGTAGTTATGGCACACAGGCTTAGTTGCTCTGCAACATGTGAGATCTTCCCAGACCAGGGCTTGAACCCATGTCCCCTGCAATGGCAGGCAGTTTCATAACCACTGCACCACCAGGGGAGCCTATTAGTTTAGTATTGATTAAGTCTTTTGATTTTTGTTTGTCTGCAAAGTTTTTTACCTCTCCTTCAATTCTGAATGATAACATTGTGGGTAGAGTATCCTAGGTTGTAGGTTTTTCCTTTTCAGCACTTTAAATATATCATGCCACTCCCTTCCGGCCTTCAGAGTTTCTTATGAGAAATCAGCTGATGGCCTTATGGGAGTTCTCTTGTATGTGACTTTGTTTTTCTCTTGCTGCCTTTAAAATTCTCTTTAACTTTGGCCATTTTAATTATATGTATTGGTGTGGGTCTGTTTGGGTTCACTTTGTTTGGGACTCTCTGTGCTTCCTGTACCTGGATATCTGTTTCCATCTTCAGGTTCAGGAAGTTTTCAGCCATAATTTCATCAAATATGTCTTTTACCCCTTTCTCTCTCTCTTCTTGTGGGACCCCTTTTATGAAATATTAGTACACCTGATGTTGCTTTTTTCTGTTCTGATTGCATGGTTTTCATTATTCTATCTTCCAGATTGTTTATGCTTTCTTCTATGTCACTTAACCTGCTGGTAATTCCTTCTAGTGTATTTTTCATTGCAATTATTGTATTCAACTCTGACAGTTTCTCTTTTATATTTTCTAGGTCTTTGTTAAAATTCTCACTGTGTTCGTCTATTCATTACCCAAATCCAGTTAGCATTCTTATTACTATTGCTTTGAACTCTTTATCAGTTAAGTTTTTGTCTCTGCTTCATTAGGGTTTTTCAGGGTTTTTTTTCTTGTTCTTTTGTTTGAAGCATATTCCTCTGTCTTCTCCTTTTGATTAATTTTCTTTGTCTCTATGAAATTAGATAAAACAGTTACCTATCTTTGCTGTGACGTTGTGTCTTTGTGTAAGAGCAACCCTATGCACTCTGTATGTGCACAGTAGATTTGCTGAGAGAGCTGGCCTTGAACTGAGCATGGGCCATGTCTTCCCCAGGATATGTTGGCAGCCAGTGCCTGCATGGGATGTAGGACTGGGGTTGGAGCTTGGCTAGGGCCAAAGCCAAATGCAAGCTGGGACTTCTCCCATTCTCAATGGCATTTACTGTCCTATTTGGGGCAGGGTCATGTGCCAAGGTTCTGGGATAGAAGCTCTGAGGGAGTTGGGTTTCTCTTGGGTGTGATGGCAGTCTCTGCCTTGGTTGAGGGCGTGGCTGCATTACTGTGTTGGTTTCACTTTTTCTCTGGTGTGCACACATTGGGTACACTACTGAGCCACACTACTGAGCTGATTTCGTACCCTCCCAAATGTGTGCAGGTACATGCATGCCAGAAATAGCTGTCTCCACCCAAAAGCTGGTTCTGTTGCCTCCCAAATGTGTGCATGGATACACACACTGGTAAAGGTTGCTTGTACCCTGTTCAGAGGCAGGGCCAGGGCCCAAGCCAGCTCCATTCCCTCCAAGTGTGTGAACTTGCAATGTCAACCTTCACCTTAGTGGAGAGCAAGAGGGATTGGAGCAGAAGCCCAATGCAGGCTGGGCAGGAGGTGAGGGGAGTGTGTGTGCTGGTGTGGTCCTGGCAAGCTAGCTTGAACCCTAGGCAGTATCAATCTGCTTCTTCTGACCTGTGACTGGGAGTAAGCAAGTCTGTGCACTTGCTCTTTAAAAGTGAAGTATTGGTTTCTTATGGCCCTCCTGTAAGCACCGTTAGATTTCAAACCAACTAAAGGGGCTTGTCTTCATAGTGCTGAACCCCAGGCGAGGGGTACCTAATATATGGCTTGAATCCCTTGCTCCCCTGGGAGGATCCCCAAGCCTGTGATATACCACTTCTCTTCTGGGTCCCAAACTAAGCCTGCAAGTCCTGACTAGATGGCTTCTCGTACTTTCCTACCAGATTCTGTGTGGATCTTTCTCTACAGCCTTGGTGGTAAAAGAGCCATACTGCTAGTCTTCAGGTCATTTTCAGCAAGAGTTGTTCTATATGTATTGTAATTATAGTTTGGATGTGTTCATGAGGGGAGGTGATCTCAGCATCTTCTTGCTCCACCATCTTGATCCCGCCTCTCGGTATTGGCAATTGTAAAAATTTCATCCATTTGAATAAGTGTATAGTATTATCTCAAAAAAAAAAAATTCTGAAAGTGTGTAGTAACATCTACTATTTTTTTGATTTGCGTTTCCATAATGATATATAATGGTAAGCATCTCTTATTTGCCAACTGTATATCTTTATTGAGGAAGTATCTGTTCAGATCTTTTGCCATTGTTTACTTGGCTTGTTTGTTTCCATATTTCTAAAATTTAAGGCTTTTAAAATACATTCTTGAAAAGTCATTTATGAGATATTAGATTTTCATATATTTTCTTCCAGTCTGTGCCTTGTCTTTCCATTTTCTTAATTGTTTCAGTTCCTTTTGGACAACAAAAAATTTTAATAAAGTACAAAGGAATAATTTATTTTCCCTCATGGATTAAGCTTTTAGTGTTTTATCTGAAAACTCATCACCAAAACCGAAATCACGTCGTTTATTCCTGTGTAATTTTCTAGAAGTTTTTTTTTTTTAATATTTTATTGGGGTATAATTGCTTTACAATGGTGTGTTGGTTTCTGCTTTATAACAAAGTGAATCAGTTATACATATACATATGTTTCCATATTTCTTCCCTCTTGCGTCTCCCTCCTTCCCACCCACCCTATCCCACCCCTCAAGGCAGTGACAAAGCACCGAGCCAATATCCCTGTGCCATACGGCTGCTTCCCACTAGCTATCTACCTTATGTTTTTTAGTATGTATATGTCCACGACTCTGTCTCGCCCTGTCACAGCTCACCCTTCCCCCTCCCCATATCCTCAAAGATGTCTATCTTGGTCTTCTGCACATTTTTGGATTGGGTTTTTTTGTTTTTTTTGCTATTGAGCTGCATGAGCTGCTTGTAAATTTTGGAGATTAATCCTTTGTCAGTTGCTTCATTTGCAAATATTTTCTCCCATTCTGAGGGTTGTCTTCTGGTCTTGTTTATGGTTTCCTTTGCTGTGCAAAAGCTTTGAAGTTTCATTAGGTCCCATTTGTTTACTTTTGTTTATATTTCCATTTCTCTAGCAGGTAGTTCAAAAAGGATCTTGCTGTGATTTATGTCATAGAGTGTTCTCACTAGGTTTTCCTCTAAGAGTTTGACAGTTTCCGGCCTTACATTTAGGTCTTTAATCCATTTTGAGCTATGTTCTAGTTCTGTGAAAAATGCCATTGGTAGTTTGATAGACATTGCATTGAATCTATAGATTGCTTTGCATAGTAGAGTCATTTTCATAATGTTGATTCTTCCAATCCAAGAACATGGTATATTTCTCCATCTATTTGTATCATCTTTAATTTCTTTCTTCAGTGTCTTATATTTTTCTGCATACAGGTCTTTTGTCTCCTTAGGTAGGTTTATTCCTAGATATTTTATTCTTTTTGTTGCAATGGTAAATGAAATTGTTTTCTTGATTTCCATTTCTGATTTTTCGTCATTAGTATATATGAATGCCAGAGATTTCTGTGCATTAATTTTGTATACTGCTACTTTACCAAATTCATTGATTAGCTCTAGTAAAATGTTCCATGAGCACTTGAGAAAAATGTGTATTCTGTTGTTTTTGGATGGAGTGTCCTATAAATATCAATTAAGTCCATCTTGTTTAATGTATCATTTAAAGCTTGTGTTTCCTTAATGATTTTCATTTTGGATGATCTGTTCATTGGTGTAAGTGGTGTGTTAAAGTCCCCTACTATGAATGTGTTACTGTCGATTTCCCCTTTTATGGCTGTTAGTATTTGCCTTTTGTATTGAGGTGCTCCTATGTTGGGTGCATAAATATTTACAATTGTTATATCTTCTTCATGGATTGATCCCCTGATCATTTTGTAGTGTCCTTTTTTGTCTCTTCTAATAGTCCTTATTTTAAAGTCTATTTTGTCTGATATGAGAATTGCTACTCCAGCTTGCTTTTGGTTTCCATTTGCATGGAATATCTTTTTCCATCCCCTTACTTTCAGTCTGTATGTGTCTCTAGGTCTGAAACGGGTCTCTTGTAGACAGCATATGTAAGGGTCTTTTTTTTTGTATCCATTCAGGCAATCTGTGTCTTTTGGTGGGAGCATTTAGTCCATTTACATTTAAGGTAATTATATTTCTGGCTTGTAGGGTTTTTGTTGAGAGATCAGCTGTTAGCCTTACGGGGATTCCCTTGTGTGTTATTTGTTGTTTTTCCCTTGCTGCTTTTAATATGCTTGCTTTGTATTTAATTTTTGACAGTTTGATTAATATGTGTCTTGGCGT
>NW_020173760.1:73273-104111 GCF_003031525.2 Neophocaena asiaeorientalis asiaeorientalis
TTCTGCTCTTCAGTAGTTATTTCCACTATTTTATCTTCCAGGTCACTTATCCGTTCTTCTGCCTCAGTTATTCTGCTATTGGTCCCATCTAGAGGACCTTAAATTTTATTTATTGTGTTGTTCATCGTTGCTTGTTTCATCTTTACTTCTTCTATGTCCGTGTTAACTGTTTCTTGCCTTTTGTCCATTCTACTTCCAAGATTTCGGATCATCCTTACTATCATTATTCTGAATTCTTTTTCAGGTAAACTGCCTATTTCCTCTTAATTTGTTAGGTCTGGTGAGTTTTTATCTTGCTCCTTTTTATGCTGTGTGTTTTTCTGTCTTCTCTTTTTGCTTATCTTACTGTGTTTGGAAAGGTGGAGGTCTCTGGGAGATTTTCGCCGTTTGATATTATGTGGAGCTGGGAGGTCTCTTGTTGACCAGTGTCCTGAAGTTGGCTCTCCTACCTCAGAGGCAGAGCCCTGACTCTTGGCTGGAGCACCAAGAGCCTTTATCCACACGGCTCAGAATAAATGGGAGAAAAAGTAGAGAGAATTAGTAGTATTATGAAGAAAGAAAGAAAGAAAGGAGGGAAGGATGGAAGGAAGGAACAAGAAAGAAAGAAGCAAAGAAGGAAAGAAAGGAGGGAGGGAGGGTGGGAGGAAGGAAGGAAGGAGGGAAAGAAGGAAAAAAGACAGAAAGAAACTGCGTGTAGGTCGCTGGAGGGCGTCTGTTTTTTGCTCAGACAGGAAGGACGGGTTTAAAGGAGCCGCTGATTCGGGGGCTCTGGCATACTCAGGCTGGGGAGAGGGAGGGGCACTGCGTGCGGGGCGGGCCTGCGGCTGCAGAGGCCACCCCTGTTGTTGTGCACTCCTCCACAACTCTGAAGCTCGCAGCACTGCCTCCCTCAGTCTCCGTCCGCGAAGGGGCTTCCTAGTGTGTGGAAACTTTTCCTCCTTCACAGCTCCCTCTCACTGGTGCAGGTCCCGTCCCTGTTCTTTTGTCTCTGTTTTTTCTTTTTTTCTTTTGCCCTACCCAGGTACGTGGGGGAGTTTCTTGCCTTTTGGGAGGTCTGAGGTCTTCTGCCAGCCTTCAGTAGGTGTTCTGTAGGAGTTGTTCCACGTGTGGATATATTTCAGGTGTATCTGTGGGGAGGAAGGTGATCTCCGCATCTTACTCTTCCTCCATCTTCAAGGTCCTCCTCTAGAAGTTTTGTAGTTATAATTTTGTGTTTTACACTCAGGTTTATGACTAAGTTTTAATTAAGTTTTGTGTAAGATGTGAGGTTTATGTCAATTCATTTTTTTTCTTGCCTATGAGTGCTCAATTTTTCCAAACCATTTTTTTAAGATATGTCCATTTCCACCTTTGAAATATCTTGACTCATTTGTAAAAAATTGTTACTGTATATGTGAGGAACTATTAATGGACTATTTGATTCCATATATCTTCTTGTCTATTTCTGTGTCTGTACCTATTGTAGTTTTAAAGTAAATATGGAAATCAGCTAGTGTAAGGTCATGGTCCAATATTGTTCTCACTTTTCAACCTTTTTTCTATGTTCTTTACATATCTATATAAAATGTAATATCAGATCATCAATTTCTACAAAAACAAGTCTGCTAGGATACTGACTGGAATTGTGTTAAATTTATAGATCATTTTGTGGAGAATGAGCATCTTAATAGTTATCAATCATCCAGTCCATGGCCGTAATGTATCTCTCCATTTATTAACATGTTATTTAATTTCTCCCAGCAATGTCTGGTTGATTTCTGTGTTTCTCATATTTAAAACATTTATTTGATACTATTGTACTGGTAACTTCATTTAAATGAGCACTTAGAGCCTGAACTAAATATTAAATTTACCTATTAAGGGTATACTCTTCTGTTCTGCAACTAAGATGATAAGCTAATCACATTTATCTAATCAGTAATTGAACTGGTCAATCTGGATTTCAGCAGAACTTTCTCTCCAGCACAACTTTGTAATATAAGCACCATAAGATTTTGAGATCAGTCTCTTTTTTAGCTGAGATCCCAGACTCCAGTCCCTATGCTATCTGCCACTACTATTACTGTGGCTCTGTACTCATTAAAATGCTGTATGGAAAATCAGTGGGCAAGTGAGGAGAATTACTTAGCATTTGGTCCTGCTACCAATTTCAATCTATCACAAAGGCCTACACAATGTCTAAAAGCTTTTCAAATTTCCCTACCATAGAAGAATCCGTCTATTTATGAGAGTCTTGATTTTGCAACTTCCATGCAAGAGTTAAGCAAATGTCCCCAGTCATCACAAATCTGCTCACCTGTGAAGGGTTATTTCATTTATGCAATTTAGATCTGTAGACATGTGTGTATGCACAGACTTTTAAAGTGTTAAAAATTACTTTTTTTTCAGTTATCTGTTTACTTTCTTGTTTGTTATGGCAGAAATGATGGTCTTTTGTGACTTAACTAAGAGACATGTATACTTTTTTGGTACTTTAAAAAATCTGTATAAAATATCTTTATTTGTTCATTGACTAATTTTCTTCCTGAATTATATATGTATGTGATATATTTTGTTATATATATATATATTTTCTCTTACCATTTGCCTGAGAGATCTAAGTTTATACTTTTATTTTTCCTTATTCATGTCTTTGGTTTAGGGGTATCTCTTATAGGAAGTTTAAAATGGATTATTTTCCCCTAGTGATTCTTCAAATTTATGTCACATGAACAAATAATTTAACCAACTAACATTTATTGTGATTATGCTGGCCATTTCATTTTGTTTTTCTACCTACAATAAATAATCTCTGTTTGTATCCTGGCTTTTGTTATACTGATAAATTTTTTCTTGTTCTCATTGCTTTAGTATAGCAGTTTGGAAGTTATATGCCTAATTTATATCCTCTTGTGGATAATAAAGTATTTCACCATTTATATTCATGCTACTACATTTTAATGTCTATTACTTTTTGCTTTATTTTCATTTTTGAGGGTGAAGGTTGTGATCCAACTATATTAGTAATTGGATGATAGGTCTTCATTTCAAATGAGAATTTTTGTTCACTCTCCAGTAGCATTCTCCTGACTATGACTTAGGCTATGCTTTGTCTGCTCTGATTTTCCCATAAATCCAATGATTACTTTTTTCTGTCTTCCAGAAATGTCTCAAAATCTCTGGTAAGACATATCTCTATCTATTAAACATTGTTGCCAAATCTTATTAAGCCTTAGATCTAACTGTAAATTCATAGTTAATAAAGAAGACAGATGTAACGATTAACTTTATATGTCAACTTGATCGGGCCACAGGGTGCCCAGATAATAGCTAAAGATTATTTTGGGGTGTGTCTGTGAGGAAATTTCCAGATAAGATTTGCATTTGAACTGGTAGATTGAGTAAGGCAGATTGTCCTCTACAATGTGAAAGGGCATCATCCAATCTGTTCAGGGCCTGAAGAGAAAAAAAAATGTGGAGAAAGGACGACTTCACTATCTACTTTATAACTTGTACTGGCACATCAGTCTTCTCTTCCACTTGGCTGGGAAATACACCATCAACTCCCCTGGTTCTCAAGTCTTTGGACACAGACTGAAACTACACCAGCTTTCTGGGCCTCCAGCTTACTGATGACAGATTGTGGGACTTCTTAGTTTCCATTATTACATGAACCAATTTCTTATAATAATTATCACTTTTTTTGGTATTGCTTCTCTGAATCTTTAGAACCCTAACTAATATAAATTTTGGTATGGAGAGTGGTTTTAAGGAAACACACCTTTAAGAATGAGTTTTCTAAATTTGTTCTGGGGTTTTTGTAATTGGCTCTCTAATATGATTAGATTGAATGATGCTAATAAGTTTATTTCCTGTAGTAAAAACACCACTGATAGTTCATGATATGAACTGCTAATAGATATATGCAAAATATCTGCATTGTGTATTCCCAATCAACCGCTTATTAGAAGCAAGGATCTGGGTGACTGTGTATATATGATATTTAAAATATTTTTTGAAAATCAATGAATACAAATGAAGTTGGCTTATTGCATTTACTGCTATTGGACAAAGTGATGAAAAAATGAACTCAGAAGTTTGAATTCCGAGCTCAAATAATGTATAAATGACCTGAAGTCTTCTATGTGTGCCCTATTTCTTGTAGCTGCAGGGCTGAGATTGATGAAAATCAAATACAGAATTTTATACTGTGACTAGCTAAATTACAATGCAAGTTGAACTCTCAGCCTCACAGAGCATCTACTCTTAAAGTAAGAATATTGATTGGGAGAGGATGGGATCTTATAAGTTGGGATGGGGATATATAGGACATTCTTGACGAACCTGGGGACACTGAACTCCCAAATTATAATGAGACTTATTTGCTAGTGGAAATGACCTCCCTGCCCCAGCAAATGTGGCTTTCCAACCCATACAGAAGTATCCTCTTCATCCTCCGTTTGGCCTTCTTTGAGGTAGCTGTCATGCAAAATAACGATAATGCTTTTCAGAACCCATTCCCACCATCCCTCTTTTCTTCTAGACCTATAACTAGACTCCAGTCACAGCTGGGTCCAAAAGATGGGTCTCCTCATGACCCATGAGGAGATGCACTACATTCCAAAAGAGCTACTTGAGTTTTCTAGTTTATACAGACAAAAATCCAGGGAACATGTATGGGAATGGATGCTAAGGATGTGGTATAATAGTGGAAAAAACATAAAGTTGCATTAGGCTTACTTGATATGAGCTCACAAGAAGAGATTGTGAATTTAATGTTGCAGCTTGGGGAGTCAGAATGGGCCTTACCAGTTAGGTCGGTTGTCTGAAACATGGAACAAAATGTGTTCCACAGTGAGTGAATTAGAAATGGCAGACCTGTCTTAATTTAATGTAGAGAAAGGGATTCAGAGGCTTAGTAAGAATGGAATGTTAAAGTGAATTTGTCATTTAAAACCTACTCACCCACTCTGCAAGAATCCAGAATATATACTTTTCACGAATAATGTGAGAAATAAATTTGTGAGAGGAGCCCTGACATCCTTGAAGAGCTCTGTGATCACTCTTCTCTGTAGAACAGATCTTACAGTGGGAACTGCCACTACTGAGTTTGGAAAACTAAATGCAATGGGAGTAATTAGATTTGAGGGGGCAGGGGCCAAGTGGTACCATTCAATCCTACCTTAGGCAAAGTGGGCATGGTTAGCATAATGAACAGCAGAGTCAAAGCAGTAATAAGAAGAGTCTGACTCACACAGTCATAAGGTGTTGGTTAGTTGATCATGGTGCTCCTAGAAGTGAAATAGATAATAAGTCTACTAAATTCTTACCTTATCTGAATAAGCAGAAAAGTTAAAGGTCAAATGAGAAAAATATGATTTATAAAAACAGAGAGTCATTGTCTCTCAGTCAATTCCCAGGCTTGAAATAATTTACAGACCCAGAACCCATTGAAATAATGGGAGGCTGGGTCCCCTTGAGGAAGGACTCCAGTACAATTTCAGAAATTAATACTGATAATATTTCTCCCAGCCTTCATCAAAGGAACCTATGGCCCTTTACCAAAGTAACTGTGCATTGGAGAAAAGGAAATAATCAGAACTTTTGAGGACTACTGAGGACGGCTGAGAACAGTGGCATTGAATTGATACTAATTCCAGGAGACTCAAAATGTCATTGGGGTTCACCAAACAAACTAAGGGCTTATGGAAATAATTGGTGGAGTTTTAGCTTAGTACATCTCACAGTGGGCACAGTGTTTCCAAAAAACATCCCTATGGTTATTTTCCCATTTCCAAATGTCTAGTTAGAATAGATATACTTAAGAAGCTCACAGAATCTCCCACATTGGCTTCCTGACCTGTGGGGTGAGGACCATTATGGTGGAAAGGCCAAGTGGAAGTCACTAAAACTACTTCTACCTAGGAAAATAGTAAACAAATAGCAATATTGCTTTCCTGAAGGGATTGCAGAGATTAGTACCACCATCAAGAAATTGAAGGATTCAGGAAAATACAACATTGCTTCTGATAAAGAAACTCATTTCAAAAGAAAGAAAGAAAGAAAGAAAGAAAGAAAGAAAGAAAGAAAGAAAGAAAGAAAGAAAGAAAGAAGGAAGGAAAGAAAGAAAAAGAGAAAGAAACTTCACAGCAAAAAATAATAATAATAAAGTATGGCAATGGGTCCATGCTCATTGAATTCACTGATCTTAACCATGTTTCCTTCCATTCTGAAGCATCTGGCTTAAAAGAACAGTGGACTGACTTTTTAAGATTCAGTTACACAACCAGTTAGGTGGCAATACCTTGCAGGGCTGGGATGGAGTTCTCCAGAAGGCTGCACATGCCCTGAATCAGTGTCCAATATTATGGTGCTGTTTCTCCCATAGCCAGGATTCATAGCTCCAGAAATCAAGTAGTGGAAATAGCATCACTTATTATTCTCTCTAAGAACCCATTAGCAAAATTTTTGTTCCTGCAACTTCATGCTCTGTTGGCCTCTGTTCCAGAGGGAGGAAATCTTCTACCAGGATACACAACCACGATTCCACTCAACTGGAAAGCTAGCACCTGGTCATTTTGGGCTCCTCATGTCTCTGAGTCAACATGCAAAAAATGGAAGTTACTGTTCTAGCTTGGGTTATTGACCCTGACTACCAAGGGGAAATTAGACTACTACACCACAATGGAGGTAAGGAAGAGTATGTCTGGAATATAGTATATTCCTTAGGGCTTCTCTTAGTGTTACCATTTCTTTGTGATTAAAATCAATAGAAAAATATAACAACTCAATGTAGGCAGGACTATTAATGGCCCAGATCCTTGAGGAATAAGGGTTTGGGTCACCCCACTAAAGAACCATTACCAGCTGAAGTGTCTGCTGAAGGCAAAAGGAATACAGAGTGAGCAGTGGAATAAGATAATTATAAGTACCATCTATGACCACATGATCAATTACAAAAATTGAGGCTGTTATTGTCATACTTATTTTCTCCATATTTTGTTATAAATATATGTGTGATGTCCATGGTGGGATGTCCCAGTTTCCATAATCACAGACGCTAATCCCTTATACTTATTTTAAGTAGTTTTGTTATCTTTTTTTACATCTTTATTGCAGTATAATTGTTTTACAATGGTGTGTTAGTTTCTGCTTTATAACAAAGTGAATCAGTTATACATATACATATGTTCCCATATCTCTTCCCTCTTGCGTCTCCCAAGACTTCATGGGGATAAAATAATTAAAATCCAGATTAGAAAAACATCTACACTTCAAATGACCTGATTTCATCATTAAATAAATTGCAAGGAAAAAATTGGAGGCAGAATATATAGACATTTAAGATCAACCAATTTAAATCTATGAGCTTCATTAGGCTCTTGATTTGTATAAATAAACCACCCAAATTATAAAACAATCAGATAAATTTGAACACTGATTTTGATGTTAAAGAAATATTGTTAACTTTTAGTAGTGATCATGGTCTTGTACTTATATTTTATTTAATTCTTTTCAGAGACAAAGCCAGTTTATTATTCACAACAAAACGGCAATCAGAGCTACATTATAGAAGCAGTTCCCTGAGATATCAATCCCTCAGGGCGACTCAGTAAGGGTCAGATGGTACCTGAACATGCATTGGGGTACATCACAAGAGGAGAGACTCTGATCTAATTTAGGAGACTCTAATCTTATGTAAGGATTACCTGCAAATCTGCCCATTCTCTCTCCAAATAGAGATATAATTTTTATTACCATGGAATGTATCTTCAAGGAGAGATTTTATTTTTTTACCTGTAAGATATTCACACTGAACTATTTACACATTAGATATCTTGAAGATTTGCTTTAATTGTTTTATAGATGTAATAATCTACAGACTAACAACTGAGATATAGATAATCTAAGATTGGTCATTAATTGATTAGTATTTATGCTAGATAATCAGTCCATAGTAGTCATTATACTATACTCTCTACCATTTTGTGTTTTAACATATATGATTTATGTTGTATGCTTAACACACAAACATATAAACTTGAATTGGGTATCATTTTACAAGATTACATTTATCTAAAATATATTTTATTACTAAAAGAATGCATTTTTATTTTAAAAATACAGAAAATTTATTTCACTACATAGAAATAAGCACTCATAAGGCTTCGGTTATGGTTTTCTAATTATCTTATATGAAAATTAGAATATGTTAAAATATTTTTATCCTGTAAATTCAATTATATAATTGTCTTTTCACATATGCATAGTCTTTTTTTTTTTTTTTTTTTTTTTGGAGCACAGGCTCCAGACGCACAGGCTCCGGATGCACAGGCTCAGTGGCCATGGCTCATGGGCCTAGCCGCTCCACGGCATGTGGGATCTTCCCAGACTGGGGCACGAGCCCGTGTCCCCTGCATTGGCAGGTGGACTCTCAACCACTGTGCCACCAGGGAAGCCCACATAATCTTGACTTGTTCTTTTCCCAGCTTTTTCAGGTTTTCGTCATTAATTTTTTACCCTTTCTACTTTTGTAGTCTATGCATTTAAGAAATGCTGGCTGTACATGTTTTATTATGACACATTTTAATCTTTTGTTTCAAAATATTTTCTGATTTTTGCTTATATTCTTTGATGAATTAATCATTCTGAAGCACATCATCTAATTTACAGGCATCTGTGTTTTTTTTTCTAGCTATCTTTTTGTCATGCATTTGTAGTTTAACTGCATTATAGTAATAATATATTCTACAAATTATTCCATTCAATGACAAAAAAATCTTAGTTTTCTTGTCAAAGTTGACAAACTGGTTCAAATTTTAAATAGAAATGAAAAAGGAAAGAATAGTCAAGACTTGCCTAAAAAACACCACACTTGGAAATTTTATGCTACCAGATATCAAGGCCTATTATAAAGCTTTAATAATTAAAATTGTGTAATATTGACATAAGAATAGAATAATCTGGCAATGGAATGAAACAGATTCCAGTGAAATACTCACACATAATTGGGCATTTGATTTATGATGAGAAGGTGCAGCAAAGCAGTGAAAAAGACAGTTATATACACCATTAATATGCACAAATATACACACAACTTTTTGTTTTTTTAATAAAAGTTGGACAATAGTATAATACAGTTTCACAAATTCCATTTTTTAATAAAAAATACATATGGAAACTTGGTGCACAGTATTCCATTTTATCTAGAATAAATTATTTAACCAATACTCTATAGGTAGATATTTATGTATGTTTTAAGACTATCGAAACATTTTGATAACTGTCTCACAGGTGTACTAGCTTATGGTCTCATATGAAGAGTATCCATTTCCCTATCCCTGAGTCAATGCAACATAAATGTTATCTTCTTTCATAATTGCCAGTTTCTAAGAGGAAATAGTATCTTGCTCTTTTAAGTTGGATTTAATGTAATATTATTTTGTTCATATATTTCCACATATTTATTGTCTATTTTCTCTTTATTTCTTGTAACTTCTCTTTACAATTTAACAGTTAATATTTTTCTGACTTGTTTGTAAGAAGTCTATATATTAAGGATATCAACCATTTTCCTGTGCTTTTTTTTTTTTTTTTTCTGTACGTAGGCCTCTCACGGTTGTGGTCTCTCCTGTTGAAGAGCACAGCCTCCGGACGCGCAGGTGCAGCAGCCATGGCTCACGGGCCCAGCCGCTCCATGGCACGCGGGCTCCTCCCAGACCGGGGCACGAACCCGTGTCCCCTGCATTAGCAGGCGGACTCTCAACCACTGTGCCACCAGGGAAGCCCTTTTTCCTGTGCTTTATGGTAAAAACAGTTTCCCAGTTTATACCTTAATTTGATTTAGCGCATGTATGTTTTGAAAACATTGATAAATTTTCACAATGTTGATTTTTTAATACTTTTATGAGTGTTTTTTAATTGAAGTATAGTTGATTTACATTACTATATTAGTTTCAGGTGTAAAAAATAGTGATTCAATACTTTTATTGATTATACTTCATTTAAACCTATTACAAAATAATGGCTATATCTCCCTGTGCTGTACAATATATCCTTGTTTCTTACCTATTTTATACATAGTAGTTTGTACCTCTTAATCCCATACCACTGTCTTGCCCTTCCATTCCCTCACCCCACTGAAAACTAAATTTGTTTTCTGTATTTGTGAGTCCGATGTTCTTTTTTTATATACATTCATTTGCTTTATTTTTTTGGATTCCATATGTAAGAGATAACATACAGTATTTGTCTTTTTCTGTCTGACTTATTTCACTAAGCATAGTACTCTCTAGAAACATCTACATTGTCGTAGGTGGCAGAATTTCATTCTTTTTATGGCTGAGTATTATTCAATTGTATATATGTACCTCATCTTCTTTACCCATTGTTAATGAACACTTAGATTACTTCCTTATCTTGGCTGTTGTAAATAATGCTGCTATGAACATTGGGGTGCATGTATCTTTTCAAATTAGTGTTTTTGTTTTCTTTGTATATATACCCAGAAGTGGAGATGTAAGATGTGGATTTATTTAGAGACATACGCATTCCATAGACAGAATGCAGTCTGGCTGAAAAGGCGAGAGCGGCCCCAGGGCATGGGGTAATCTCAGAAAGTGATAGTGGCCATGGAAGAAACACACTCCACAGACACAGTGTGGACCATCTCAGAAGGCAAGAGTCCCAGAAATATGGGGTAGTTTTTATGGGCTGGGTCATTTCATAGGCTAATGAGTGGGAGGATTATTCCAACTATTTTGGGAAGGGGAGAGGATTTGTTTTTTGAGGAAGCTTCATACTGTTTTCCATAGTGACTGCAACAATTCACTTTCCAACAAAATGTATACAAGGAGTCCCTTTTATCCACAGCCTCACAAACATTTGTTATTTGTGGTCTTTTTGATGATAGCTATTCTGACAGTTGTGAGGTGATATCTCCTTGTGGTTTTGATTTGCATTTCTCTGATGGTTAATGATATTGAGCATCTTTTCATGTGCCTGTTGGTCATCTGCACTCCTTCTTTAGAAAAATGTCTTCTAAACACATGGGTCTTCTGCCAATTTTTTATAGGTTGTTTGTCTGTGTTTTTGCTTGATATGGAGCTGTATGAGGTGTTTATATAATTTGGATATTAACCCATTACTGGTCATATCATTTTCAAATATTTCCCCCGATTTAGCAGGTTGCCTTTTCATTTTGTCAATGATTTCCTTTGCCGTGAAAAACATTTTAAGATTAATTAAGTCCCAGTTTTTTTTATTTTTGCTTTTATTTCTTTTGCATTAGGATACATATCCAAGAAATTATTGCTACTATTTATGTCAAAGAGTGTTTTGCCTATGTTCACTTCAGAAGTTTTATGGTTTCATATCTTACATTTAGGCCTTTATTCCATTTTGAGTTTATTTTTGTATATGGTGCAAAGAAATGTTCTAATTTTATTCTTTTACATGTAACTGCCCAGTTTTTCCAGCACCACTTATTGAAGAGACTATCTTTTGTCCATTGTATATTTTTGCCTCCTTTGTTACAGATTGATTGACCATAAGTGTGTGGGATTATTTCTGGGCTCTCTATTTTTTTCCATTGATCTATGTGTCTGTCTTTGTGCCAGCCTCATGCTGTTTTGATTACTCTAGCTTTGTATTATAGTCTGAAATCAGGAAGCATGATGCCTCCAGCTTTGTTTGTTTTTCTCAAGATTGCTTTGGCAATTCAGGATCTTTGTGACTCCATATAAACTTTAGGATTCTTTGTTTTAGTTCTGTTAAAAATACCATGGCTATTTTGATAAGGATTGCATTAAATATGTGGATTGCTTTGGGCAGTATAGACATTTAAACAATATTAATTCTACCAATCCAAGAATATGGGAGAACTTTTCATTTATTTGTATCATTTTCAAATTCCTTCATGAATGTGTTATAGTTTTCAGACTATATGTCTTTCATATCCTTGGTTCTGTTTATTTCTAGGTATTTTATTCTTTGTGATGTGACTTTAAACAGGATTATTTTATTGCTTTGTCTTTCTGATAGTTTACTATTTGTGTGTAGAAAAGCCACTGATTTCTGTATATTAATCTTATATCCTGCAACTTCACTGAATTCATTTATTAGTTCTATTAGCTTTTCAGTGGAGACTTTAGGGTTTTCTATATATAGTCTCACGTCATCTGTAAATATTGGCAGTTTTAATTTTTCCCTTCCAATTTAGTTGCTTTTTATTTATTTTTCTTCTCTGATTACTGTGGCTAAGACTCCCAATTCTACATTAAATAGGAGTAGCGAGAGTGGGCACCTTTGTCTTGTTTCTGATTTTAAAATAAAGGCATTCAGGTTTCAATTTTGGGGTATGTTGGCTGTAGATCTGTCATAAATTGTCTTTCATTTGTTGAGATATATTCCCTCTATACCAAATTTGATGAGAGTCTTTATCATGAACGAATGGATGTTGAATTGTGTTAAATGCTTTTTCTGTGTCTATTGAAATGATTATGTGACTTTTATCTTTCCTTTTGTTAATGTGATGTATCACATAAATTGATTTGTGTATATTAAACCATTCTTGCATCCTTGGAATAAATCCTACTTGATTATGTTGTGTGATCCTTTTTATGTATTCTTGGATTCTGTTTGCTAATATTTTGTTGAGGATTTTGTGTCTATAATCATCAGATTTACTGGCCTATAATTTTTTTTTTTTGTAGTGTCTTTGTCTGGTTTTGGAATCAGTGTAATGGTGGTCTTTTAGAATGAATTTGGGATTGTTCTATCCTCTTCAATTTTTTGGAATAGTTTGAAAAGGATAGGTATTAACTCTTCTTTATATGTTTGGTAGAATTCCTCATTGAAACTATCTCCTTTTGAACTTTTACCTGCTGGGAAATTTTTATTAAAATTTCATGTCACTACTAGTGGTCAGTCTATTCAGATTGTCTATGTCTTTCTGATCGGTCATGGAAGATTGTATGTTTCTAGAAATGTGCCCATTTCTTCCAGGTTTTCCAATTTGTTGGTATGAAACTGTTCGCAGTATCCTCTTATGATTTTTTTTATGTCTCTGTGGTATCAGTTGTTATTTCTCCTATTTTATTACTTATTTTATTTATTTGGATTCTCTCTCTTGTCTTCATGATGAGCCTGGCTAAAGGCTTACCAATTTTGTTTATCTTTTTAAAAACATTCTTAGGTTTATTGGTCTTTTCTATTGTTAATTTTTTGCTCTGTAATTTATTTATTTCCTCTTTGATTGTTTTAATTCCCTTTCTTCTGCAGACTTTGGGCTTTCTTTTTCTAATTTCTTTTGATGGTAGATTCAGTTGCTTATTTGATAATTTTCTTGTTTCTTGAGGTAGGTGTGTATTTCTATAAATTTCCCTCTTAGAACTGCTTTTATTGCATCTTGCAGATTTTAGAAATTTGTGTTTCCATTTTCAGTTGTCTCAAGGTATTTTCTGATTTTTACTTTGATTTTTTTCATTGACCAATTGGTTTTATAGTAGCATGATTTTTAGTCTCCACGTGTTTGTGTTTTCCCATTTTTCTTCCTGTAACTGATTTCTAGTTTCATACTATTGTGTTCAGAAAATAATGCTTAATATAATTTCTATCCTCTTAAATTTGTTGAGACTTGTTTTGTGGCCTAGCATGTGATCTGTCCTTGAAAACATTCCATGTGCACTTCAAGAGAATGTGTATTCTATTGCTTTTGTATATAATGTCCTGTGGATATCTATTAAATCCAACTGATCTAGTGTATCATTTAAGACCACACTTGCCTTATTGATTTTTTTGTCTGTATCATTGGCCCATTGATGTAAGTGAGGTGTTTAAACCCCCTACTATTATTGTATTATTGTCAATCTTTCCCTTTATGTATGTTAATATTTGCTTTATATATTTAGGTGCTCCTGTATTGGGTGTATATATGTTAATGAGTGTAATATCCTCTTCTCCTACTGAGTCCTTTATCATTATATAACACCCTTCTTTGTCTTTCATTACTAACTTTGTTTCAAAGTCTATTTTGCCTGATATGAGTATTGCTACCCCTGCTTTCTTGTCATTTCTATTTGCATAAAATATGTTTTTCCATTCACTCACTTTCACTGTGTGTTCTCAACATCAGTAATCATCAGGGAAATGCAAATCAAAATTGTAATAAAAGATATTACTTCACAAATGTTAGAATGACTTATCAAAAAGACAAGAAATATCAAGTGTTGGTGAGGGTGTGGAGATAAAGACCCCTTTTGCACTGTTGGTGGGAATATAAACTGTTGCACACACTATGGAAAACAGTATGAAATTTCTACAAAAAAATAGTTCTACCACATGATCCAGCAATTCTATGTCTGGGTATTTATCTAAAGAAAACAAACATAAAAAAACTAATGAAAAGGTATATGCAGCTCCACGTTTATTGCAATATTATTTACCATAGCCAAGACTAAGAATCAGACTAAGTGTCCATCAATTGATTAATGGATAAAGAAACATAAACTTATATATATATAATATTAATATATGAATATTATTCAGCCATATACAAAATCAAATCTTGCCATTTGCAACAACATGGATGGATCTTGAGGACATTATGCTAGGTGAAGTAAATCAGACAGTTAAAAACAAATGTATTATGATCTTATTTATATGTGAAATATAAATTCAAAAAAATAAATAAAGACACACTTTACTCATAGATACAAAGAACACATGGTGGTTGCCAGATGCAGGGTTGGGAGGTGTGCAAAATTAGTGAAGGGAGTCAAAAGGTACAAACTTCCAGGGCTTTCCTGGTGGCGCAGTGGTTGGGAGTCCGTCTGCCGATGCAGGGGACATGGGTTCGTGCCCCGGTCTGGGAGAATCCCACGTGCCGTGGAGTGGCTGGGCCCATGAGCCATGGCCGCTGGGCCTGCATGTCCCGAGCCTGTGCTCCGCAGTGAGAGAGGCCACAGCAGTGAGAGGCCCACATACCACAAAAAAAAAAAAAAAGGTACAAACTTCCAGATACAAAATAAATGAGTCATTGGGATGTAGAGTACAACATGAGACAGAGCTATTAATAATCTATTCCATATTTTTAATTTTCTAAAAGTATAGATCTTAAAATTCTTATCATGAGAAGAAAATGTGTAACTATGCATGTTGCAAGACTTTAACTAGACTTGTTTTTGTGTTCACTTTGCAATTTATACAAATATTGAATGATTATGTTGTATACCTGAAACTAACATAATATTATATGTCAATTATATCTCAATAAAAAGAAAATTTTTTGATTTACAAACAATATATAATTTATAAAATTCACCCAATAAGTAAAAAGATAATGAAAAATTCTCACAATCTTATAATAAATTGAGAATGTAATTAATGATCTAGTATTTAAAAAGGTATATAATATTTTCATAAGTAAAATAGGCAAAGGACCAGAAAAGATATTTTCCCGAAGAAGACATACAAATGGGCAATAGGCATATAAGAATGTGTTCAACATTATTAATTATCAGGGAAACACAAATCAAAACCATAATAAGGTGTCATCTCACACCTGTTAGAATGACTATCATCAAAAAGGCAGGAGATAAGTGTTGGCAAAGATGTGGAGGAAAGGTCCTTTGTACACTATTGATGGGAATGTAAATTGGTAGGGCTATTATGGAAAACAATGTGGAGGTTCCTCAAAAAATTAAAAACAGTACTACCATATGATTCAGAAATCCTACTTCTGGATTTTTATCTAAAGGAATGGAAACAGGGATCAGGAAATGATATTTATTCTCCAATGTTTATTGTAGTTTTATTCACATTAACCAAGATATGGAAACAACCTAAGTGTCCCTCAACAGATGATTAGATAAAGAAAATCTGGTATATTCCTACAATGGGATATTATTCAATCTTAAATTAGAAGAAAATTCTGCCTTTTGTTACAATATGGGTAGACCTAGAGGATATTATTTTAAATGAAATGAACAAGACACAGAAAGACAAATATCATATGATCTCACTTATATGTGGAATCTAAAATAATCAATCTCATAAAAGTAGAGTGTGCAACAGTATTTACCAGTTACTAGAGGGAAAGATAAATAAGAAGTTGATAGTCAAAAAGGTACAAAGTTTCAGTTGTGCAAGGTAAATTAGTTCAAGAGATCTGCTATACACCTTAGCCTATAGGCATCAATATTGCATTATATTCTAAAATTTGCTAAAAAGATAAATCTTAAGTTTTCTTAACACACACACACACACACACACACACACACACACACACAAATAGTAATAATCATGAAAGAGATGGGAGGAAAACTTTGGGAGGTGATGGTTAGGTTTTTGACCTTAATGGTAGTGGTTGTTTAATGTTGTATCCTTATCTACAACCTCACAATGTTGTATATGTTAAATATGTACAGCTTTTTACTTGTCAATCATACCTCAATAAAGTGATGTTAAAAATAAATTTTACAATGAGGAGGGCAGAGAATAATATGGGTAAAATGGTACACTGCTGGTTGGTACAATCTCTTCAGAAAACAATTTGTCCTTATCATTTAAATATGAAAATATGAAGATACTTTATGGTTTGAAAGTCTCAGTCTAATATAACAATATGTATTATTTCCTGGAATAGTGGTTTGCAAACTTCAGCATGCATCAGTATTGCTTAGACAGCTGGTTAAACACAGATGGCTGAAACTCACAGCCAGAGTATCTGATTCAGTAGGTGAGTAATGGAGCTCAATAATTTGCAATTATAACAAGTTTCTAGGTGATAATGATGCTGTTCGTCCAGGGACCATACTCTGAGAATCACTGCACTAAAGAAAAGAGAAAAAAGGGTTGCACTTTTTCACCAGAAGAAATAAATATCTAAATATCTTCTAGAAACATTGTTCATAAAAGAAAACATTTGGAAACAAGACCATTATCCATTAACAAGAGAATGAATAAAATATTTGATACTATATTCACAAGTTATAATATCAACCAGCAAGGAAAATGAATAGGTCACAATAAGGAACAACTTGGATGATTATTCATAACAAAGTAATGTATATAAAAAAGATATAGAAAGAGCAGTATGATGTTATTTTTCAAATGTTTGAAAACAAATCTAAAAAAGGTTAATCAATGCATGGTTAAGGAACACATACATGTATGCTAAATGATAAACAAAAGTTAGGGAAATAATAAATGAAAGATTGAGGATAATGATTACCATCTGGCAGAAAACCGAGCAGATAGAGGCAAGGTGATAGAATAGGTAAGGAGCATCAGATAGACACAGCAGTATTGGTATGTTCTAGTTTATTGATTCATTGGTAGACTGGCAGATATTTGTTTACTATACTTTAAAGTTTATATATCTTATATTCAAATCATTGATTAAATATTTTAGAGGTATTAGTCACAGCTTAATATAGCTGGAAATAATTATTTTTTAATTAAATGTCTGAAGAGTTAAAAGAGAAAAAAATTCTTAGAGGTTACAGACAAGTATTTACTTTGTCCCAATCTGGGCCACCAAAGGTAAATAAATTAATTGCTTTACCAAATAAGGTTTAATGGTAAATTCTTTTACATACAACAGTGCAGAATTTCCAAAATTCAGAAATTCTGCTTCAGTTTTTCCCAGATGTTGACTCATATTGTGTGTAATTTTCCCCTGAACCTACAGAAATGAGTTGGTTTTATTTAATGCTTAGTTTCTTCTAAAATGACTATTTGATCATTCAATACATGTATGTTTACTATGTTAATCTGAAATAGAAGAGCATTAATCAACACTAGTTCTCTTAACTTGAAAGTTCTAATTTGAGCAAATGGAGACCCATATCTGGATTCCAAGTGCTTTACCTCCTTTAAATATTTCATTAACTCCAACAGACTGTCATTTCATGTTTATCATAACTTGGAGCCAGGAGACGGCAGTAAATAACAGCCCAGGTGGGGCTGATGTACAAATTCACTGGTACAGAGGATATGGTATTGGCTGAAACCAGCTCAGGAAAATGCAGTCAGGTTGCTCATGAATTAGATGACTACATTTTGTTACTCCTCACAGATCGTAGGGTACTAATAACATGTTGTACCAGCTTTGAACACTTGAAAATAAAAATTATTAGGGAAACAGTAAAGAATAACAATTTTAAAGACAATCTAACTTATTCATTTATGTATGTTTTTAAAGGCATAACAATTTATTAATTAAAAAATATATTTGAAAAAGTAACCTAAAAGCCAAATCCTGGAGATTTAGAATATTCCAAATACTTTCTGTTCAAAAATAGTTGAAAGAAATCTTTTCAAATATTGAATTTAAAATATTGAATTAATAAAAACATTAGTAGATGTTATAAAAAACTTTGAAACTACTTTTCCATGAGAACTATGTTTAACGGAAATTTTAAAAAAAGAAAAAAATTGATGAGGTTAAAAAAGCATAACTATATTCCAAAGACCTTACATTAAGTAAATATTTGCATAATAATTTAGAATTTTATAAGATATTTAAAAATCTTCAAAAATCTAACTTCAGTAGAGAAAGTAAGACTGTTGATTTAAACAGTTTGTCTAAGGAAGTAAGGTAAAAGAGTCAGCATTGTTTGTATCCAATATAGTACAAAAAATACAAAAGATAGTACAGAGAAATATCTTTCTCTAAATTGAGAAGGAAGAAAGAAACTGGATTAAGGTACTTTTTATTAGAAAAGTAATATAAGATACAAAGTAGTATGCAGGTTGACAGATGAATGGATACAAATGATATGGTACATATACACAATGGAATATTACTCAGCCATTAAAAAGAATGAAATAATGCCATTTGCAGGCAAATGGATGAACCTAGAGATTATCATACTAAGTGAAGTCAGACATAGACAAATATCATATGATATCACTTATAAGTGGAATCTAAAAACTGATACAAATTAACTTATTTACAAAACAGAAACCGACACACACTTAGAAAACAAACTTATGGTTATCAAAGGGGAAAGGTAGGGGAAGGGATAAATTAGGAATTTGGGATTAACAAATACACACTACCACATATAAAATAGACAGTCAACAAGGACCTACTGTATAGCACAGGGAACTCTACTCAATATTCTGTAATAACCTATATGGGAAAAGAATCTGGAAAAGAATAGATATACGTATATGTATAAATGAATCAGTTTGTTGTACACATGAAACTAACACAACATTGTAAATCAACTACACTCAAATATAAAACAAAATTTTTTAAAAAAGTAAAAAAACTCAAAGTAGTACGTATATTTGTTAATATGCTAACATGATGCTATATAGATATACAGACACCCCAAAAAGATCTGGCTCCAGAACTCAAAGAAGACTGTAGAAAGAAAAAATGGACCAAAGCAGAAACTGAGGAAAGGAATAAAAAACAAAGTGAATACTGGAAGTATCGAATGCAAAGGTTTAAAAAAACACAGAAGCCAGCAAGTTTAGGGAATGTTGTACCTGATGTTGCAATGACATTTTGAGGCATTTGTCTAGGTCTCAACAACCACAGTCCTGTTCTCAAATCTCAGCCACACTGACAAATACTGTGAGCCCTGATTGATTCAGGAGTCTTCAAAGTCTTTTGATTTTGCCGAATGGCCAAAAACTGTATCTTTTTCTAAGACTCACCCTCAACCCCATCCAGGGAAACCTTTTTGGAAATCCATGCCATAAGAGAAGGAAGTAGGCTTCCTTATTCAGACATGGCTAAGTTGCTCTAGTACCTATAAACCTGCCTTGATACTCAGAATGCAGGAGAGAAGGTGCTGGATACTTCCTCCAGCCCTGCTATCTAAAAGGAGATTGCAGATCTTTAAACAGAGATCTCTCAGCCACCAGAGGACACCTGTTGGATGTTTAATAGTGAGTGATGTGGCATGAATGAATTTGTTTCACTCTCAAAGATTTTATTCCAGATTATATATATATATATTATACCATTTGTCTTGAAAGTTCTTTAAACAGAAGCCAGAGCATCTCTCCAGCAGGGATTCCTCATCTGATTTTCACCACTGCTGCAACTTTCTGTGCCACCCACCAAGAAAATCAGTGATTTTTATTTCCAAAGATTATTCCTCTGGGTTCACAGACATTCTCGCCTATGACATCTGCTATTACCCTCACACTCACCATTTCTTCTCTAGAAGTTTACTCAAATCAACAATTAAAACATACAAGTTGTTTTTTAGTCTGAGATTTTAATAACACATCTTTTTCATCTTTATGATGTAGCAAAGACTCCACATAAAAGAAATGTCACAATTTCAACATCTCCAGAACCACAGGGCTTCTTACTAGATGTCTGGTGGTATGGCATCATGCTTCTCCAGCTTAATTCAACTTGCTTGTGCTCAGAGTTCATTATTTGGAAATAATCCTGATTGAAACCGAATTCCAAAAGTTATACTCCCTCTACTCATGTGGCTTCACTGAATTTTGACCACAGATTAAACTCTTCTTTTTGAGTTTTCTTCCTCTAAAACTCATCTTTTCCTGAAAACTCACAGGAGAAATTGCCTTTGTCCACACTCTCACGCTATTTCTCCTCTTTTTCATACATCATAAGTGGCAAAATATCTTCACATATTTCTATTCCTTTCAATGGTTACCAGTAAAACATAATTTTGTAAGGTGAGGTATAGTTTAGTAAAGATTGTGGGTGCTAGAGCCAGAGTTCCTGAGTTCAAAGTTTGTCTCTAGAAAACTGAGTAAGCTATTTAAATTTTTAAATCATCAATTTCCTTACTTTAGCATGAGAATATAATAGTGCTTTTATAGTAAGACTGCTGTGACACTAAAATAATTTAGGTCCTATATCATGGTTAGCACAATGTTTAGCATATATTAGCTCTCAAATCTTAACTGCAGTTATTATTAACATCTATAGCATCATCTTCATTATAATCACTATTAAGCCTGTCTGAAGATTCTGATATTATATTGTACCTTTCTTTATCTGACTCATTGGGTGGGGTTCATCATCTGAATCTTATTTATTATGATGGTTAAAATTTTATTTATAATGATGGATGGATGTATAGATATAGATGATAGATAGATAGATGATAGATAGATAGAAGATATTTTCCCCAGATTATTATTTTCCTGTTTTTTTTTCCAGTTTTGTTGAGATAAAATTGACATACAGCACTGTATAAGTTTAAGGTGTAGCACATAATGATTTGACCTGTGTATATTGTAAAATAATCACCATAAGTTTAGCTAAGATCCATCATCTCATATAGAAACCAAAAAAAATGTTTTAAAAATATGTATTTTTGTTGTTGTTGTTTTTTGTTTTTGTTTTGTTTTTTGCAGTACGTTGGCTTCTCACTGCTGTGGCCTCTCCCGCCGCGGAGCACAGGCTCTGGACGTGCAGGCTCAGCGGCCATGTCTCACGGGCCCAGCTGCTCCGCGGCATGTGGGATCCTCCCAGACTGAGGCACAAACCCGTGTCCCCCGCATCGGCAGGTGGACACCCAAACACTGCGCCACCAGGGAAGCCCAAAATATGTATTTTTTTAATGAGAACTCTCAGATTCCACCATTTTAACAATCTGTACACACACCATTCAGAACTGTTAACTATAGTCATCGTGCTGCACATTAAACCCCTAATATATAGTTATCTTATAACTAGAAGTGTGCACCCTTTCAATGCTTTTATCCAATTTTCCCTCCCCAAACCACCACATCCAGCAGCCACAAATCTGATTTTCTTGTCTATGTTCTTTTTAAATCCACTTGTAAGTGAGATTATACAGTATTTGTCATTCTCTGTCTGACATATTTCACTTAGCATACTGTCCACAAGCTCCATCTATGTGGTCAAAAATGGCAGGGTTTCCTTGTTGGTTTTTTTTTAAGTGGCTGAATAATATTCCATTGTGTATACATACACCACATTTTCTTTAACCATTTGTCTGTAAATGGACATTTTGATTCCATGTCTTGGCTATTGTAAATAATGCTGCCATAAACATGTGGGTGGATATATCTCCTTGACATAGTATTTTTGTTTCCTTCAGATATATTCTCAGTGTGGGAATGCTGGATAATATGATAGTTCTTTTTTTTTTATTTTGTGAGGAACCTCATACTATGTAACAATTCACAATCACACCATCACTGCACAAGGGTTTCCTTTTCTCCACATTCTCACCAGTATTTGTTACTTCTTGTCTTTTTGATAATAGCCATTCTAACAGGTGTGAGGCGGTATCTCATTCTGGTTTTGAAATGCAGTTCCCTAATGATTAGTGATTTTGAGCACATTTTCCTGTAGTTGCTGGCCATTTGTATATATTCTTTGGAAAAATGTCTATTTAGGTAATTTTCTCATTGTGTAATTGGATTTCTTTTTCTTATATATATGTATTTTTTTTGCTATTGAGTTGTATGCGTTCTTCATATATTTTGGACATTAACCCTTTATTAGATATAAGGTTTGTAATTTTTTCCCACTTTGTAGGTTTTTTTTCCATTTTGTTGATCATTACTTTTGCTGTGAAGAAACTTTTTACTCTAATGTAGTCTTATTTGTTATTTTTTTAAAAATTGTTGCTTGCACTTTATATATCCTAAAAAATCATGTAAAGACCCATGTCAAGAAGCGTTTTTACTATGTTTTCTTCTAGGAGTTTTATGATTTTATGATTATGGTTTACATTTAAGTCTTTAATCCATTGCAAGCTAATATTCCTGAGTGGTGTAATATGGGGGTCCAGTTTTATTCCTTTACATGTAAAAATTCAATTTGTTGAGCACAATTTATTGAAGAGACTATCTTTTCTCCTTTGAGTATTTTTGGCTCCCTTGTCACATATTATTTAACAATATTTATAGGTGTTGACATATATGCATGGGTTTCTTTCTTGGCACTCTATTCTGTTCCATTGGTCTATATATTTGTTTTTATGCCAATACCATATTGTTTTTATTAGCATAGCTATATTATATAGCTTGAAATGTGTGATACCTCCCATATTATTCTTTCTCAGGAATGCTTTTGCTATCCAGGGAGTATGTAGTTCCATATAAATTTTAGGATCATTTTTTTTCTTTTCAGTAGAAACTGGAATCTTGATAGAGATTGCATTAAATCTATAGATGGCTTTGGATAGTATTGATATTTTAACAGTATTAATTCTTCTAATCCATAAACACCAGATACCAGTCCATTTACTTGTGCTTTGTTCAATTTCTTTTTTCAATGACTTGTAGTTTTCAGAGTAGAGACTTTTCACTTCCTGGGTTAATATTATTTCTAAGTATTTTATTGTTGTTGAATGTATTGTAGATGTGATTGATTTCTTTATTTCTCTTTCATATAATCTGTTATTAGAGCATAAAAACAATACTGATTTTTGAAAGTTAATTTTGTTTCCTGCAACTTTACTGAATTCTTCGATTAGATCTCACAGTTTGTTGGTGGCGTCTTATATATATTCCATCTTCTTAAGTCAATTGTCTATTGATGGGTAATTGGGTTGCTACCATGTCTTGGCTATTTTAAATAGATATGAACATTAGGGTGCATGTATCTTTTCAAATTAGAGCTGTTTTTCCAGATATATACCCAGGGTCAAATTCCTGGATCATATGATAGCTCTATTTTTAGTTTTTTAAGGAAACTCCATACTGTTTTGTATAGTGGTTGCACCAATTTACATTCCCACCGATAGTGTAAAAAGATTGCATTTTCTCCACATCCTCTCCAGCACTTATAATTTGTAGATTATTTGATGATAGCCATTCTGATCAGTGTGAAGTGATACTTCACTGTGCTTTTTATTTTTATTTCTCTAATAATTAATAATGTTGATCATCTTTCATGGGCCAATAAATAAGAAATAAGGAGAACTAATTATAAAGTTATAGAAAATATTATTTATATACAATATGATTTTCTACCTTTCTAGGTAGGGAAGCCAAGAGAAAAAAAATGTATTTGTAACTAATACGAGATTTCAGTTTAGGAGCAGAACAAATAAATCAATAGAATGACTGATTACTGTAAGCAGAAACTGATTAGAAAATACAATAAACAATTTATTCACATAAGCATCACAAATTATAAACTATGCAAGATTTAAACAGTAATGTAGTAAGAACCTTTGAGAAAAAACAAAAAAAACAAAACTTTACCAGGACATAACAAAAGACTTGACTAATTTAAGTAATTGGAGAGAGATATGTTCATGGATGTAAAGTTTCATAGATCAAAAACCTGACAAAATTCCCTTCAAAAATTGTTTCTGATGTATCATTGAAATTGCTTTTGAGGTATCATTGAAATTGTTTTTGAGGTATCATTGACATATATTAGTTTCAAGTGTACAACATAATGACTCAAAATTTGTATATATTGTGAAATGATCACCACAATAAGCCCAGTTAACATGCATCATCATACATAGTTATAATATTTCCTTCCGATGAGAACTTTTGATATCTGTTTCTTAGCAACTTTCAAATATGCAATACAATATTATTAACTATAGTCAAATGCCGTACCTTAAATCTACATGACATTTACTTTTATAACTAGAAATTTGCACCTTTTGACCTCTTTCATTCATTTTGCCCACTCCCCAGCCCCCACCTCTGACAATCATCATCTGTTTCTGTATCTGTGAACTTGGTGTTTTGTTTGTTTGTTTGTTTGTTTTTATATTCCATATTTAAGTGAGGTCATATGATATTTGTCTTTCTCTGTCTGATATATTTCACTTAGAATAATGATTCTAGGTCCATCCATGTCACAAATGGCAATATTTTATTCTTTAAGGTTGAATAATTTATATATATATATATTTGTATCCATTCATCTATCAATGGACACTTAGGTTGTTTCTATATCTTGGCCACCGTAAATAATGATGCAATAAACATGGGGTTTATATATATCATTTTGAATTAGTGCTTTTGTTTTCTTGAAATGAATACCCAGAAGTGGAATTGCTGGATCATATGATAGTTCTGTTTTTAAGTTTTTGAGAAACCTTCATACTGTTTTTCATAGTGGCTGCATCAATTTATGTTCTCACAAATAATGCACAAGTGTTCCCTTTTCTCCACACCCTTGCCAATGCATGTTATTTCTTGTCTGTTGATGATACACATTCTAATTGATGTGAGGTGATAATTCATTGAGGTTTTGATTTGTATATTCAAATTCTTAAAATTTTCATGTAACTTAACAAGCTGATTCTAAAATTCATATGGAAGTGTAAATTGCAACAATATCTAATACAATTTAGAAAGAAAATTGAGGTGAGAGTGACTTATCCTACCAGGTTTAAAACGTATTATACAACCTATACTAAAGCAATGGGTTACTGGTGGAAGAATGAATATAGACTTACTTTACATAACCATTATTTACTTAATTAAGTTTTACCACAGTCTTGAATAGTTATACTACTTTTTGATGACTGGTGTTATTTTTTAAAGATAATGGATTATTCACCCCAAACAAGTTAAATATGTATAAGAAGTGATGGTTGTACATAAAAACACATTCAACAATTTATTGAACACAGTAGTTTCTAGTTGCACAATACTATATGGAACAACGGATGTGTGCTGTTTCAATGTATTGCCTGTATGTGCCATTTTCAGTTGTTTTGAAGTGTTCTCATGTATAGCCTTTATTTTTCCCTAAAGGTATTCTTCTGTGAAAGAAGTTTACAATTAAGAGCATTTAAATAAAAGGTAATCAAAATAATCTCCTGGGTCTCCACCCCATTCTGAAGAATGACTCCCTTGAACCTCTCTTCCAACAAGTATCATTTGTTATTAAGTCCTCAATTTTCTTTTGTGAAGGTTACAATAAACTTTCACTACATTTCAACTTTTTTTTGTAAAAACTATTTTTTACTTCCAAAATGCTGTTTATTATTTATATAACTAGTGATCTTTGCTCAATTAATATACCTTTTTTTTTCAAAGTGTAAAATGTGTTTTGTTATCTTGATTGAGATAGAATGCTTCAAAATTGTTCAAGTAAAGTTAATGAAACACTTTTTATTTAATGGCTTTTCACTTACTGTAAAAATTTTCAAGAATAAACTAAACCCTTAAGTCACCAATAGGAATGTACAGTAATAGAACAAAATACAACACTGAGAGAGAGACCTAAGTATCTTTGGGAATTTACTATATGATAATGGTTATATTTCAAACAAATGGGAAAGAATTATTTATTTAACAAAAGATGTTAGTACAATTGGTTATCTAATGGGAAAAAATAATTTATTATCCTTACTTTATTAACAAAACTAAATTCCATTTTTATTAATTACCTAAGTGTTAAAAAATTCGGTATGTAAAATTATTTTTAAAAATATATAGATGGGCTTCCCTGGTGGCGCAGTGGTTGGGAGTCTGCCTGCCAATGCAGGGGACACGGGTTCGTGCCCCAGTCTGGGAGGATCCCACGGGCCGCGGAGCGGCTGGGCCCGTGGGCCATGGCCGCTGGGCCTGCGTGTCTGGAGCCTGTGCTCCACAACGGGAGAGGTCGCGGCAGTGAGAGGCCCGCGTACGGCAAAACAAAACAAAACAAAACAAAAATATATAGGAGATTTTGTTTATGACATTGTGTCTATGACAGCTTCTTTCAATGAGGCATAAAAATCAAAATAATTAATAAACTACATCCATATTTAACCCCATTATATAACATAAAACACAAAAAGCAATATTAAATTCAAGCTACAAGTCTACTCACAGAGAGCATGTGGTCTCATTGGTAATTTAGGACCAAGATAGTGGTTATCAACCTTACTTGTACATTAAATACCCTGAGGGGATTTTTAAAATAAGGATGTCCAGGCCCCACTAGATTGTAATGTTCAGCTGTAATTGAGAAACAGTGCAATAGAGGCTTTGCAGCAGTTGTGGGATGGGAAGTCACTGTAGATTTGAAAGATCAATTCAGGGGAGTGTTATAATCTAGTATGTTGAGCTACTGGGAACACTGAGAGAAATTTGTAGTGGAATGTTGGGGAACAAAATACATGTTAATTTATTGAGGGTTTTGACGTAGCTAGTAGAACTGGTTTTAAAGTTTGTAAATATATTCAATGAAAAGGTTTGTTCTTTGCTCTGAAAGTATGCATGCTTTAATTTTATTTATTTTAGTGTTAAAATATCCTCTACTTTGAGGTAGGGAAATATTAGGTGCTGATTGTTGGTGTTAGTGTTCTTACTTCAGAAAATAAAACAGTGGCAACCTGAGATGTTTGTTTACCTGTCATCTGCAAGCAAGTAGCTGTCTTTATATAGACATAAATCATGTAGGCTTCAGCAAAGGTGTGGTTCTTTGTGAGCTTCAGCAAATTGTCAGATCACGGTGTGTGGGGAGGAGTGCTCAGTCACATACTGGATGTGTAGGTCCTTGCAGGCAAGATCGGGCCATTCTGACCTCAAGAGAAGCATAACTCCAGAAACAGCTTTAGACAAATTGCGTGTGGCCCTGGGGTTCAGCCTTCTCACATTTTCCTTTGAACTAACAACTTTTGTCTTAGCCTTGTACTGAAGACAGTTGGGTAGTGAGCATACAAGATTAGCCAGAACCATAAAATGAAATGTCTTAAAAAAATATGGACTCAAGACTATAAAGAGAGCCACAACAAAAATTAATTATTTTAAAGAAAAGCAAGGCACAATAAAATATCAAATCCACATCTCAGATGGATGTTGTTCTGTTTTGGAGAACAGCTTTTGGCTGGGATTATACAATTCAGGAAGGTGAAGAAGGAGACTCGTTTTAACAGAAATACTTTTGGAAGACTCAGGACTCATTAATTCAGGAATATGTTAAGAAAACTAATCTAGATTAAAAAATAAAGGTAAAGGAGAAAAGATAGATCCAAAAAATAATACTAACTTTATATGTGTTGGAAAAAAAGAGGCCTATTTTAAAAGTTAGTATAATTATTAGTAATTCAGCTGAATAGTTCTTAAAGATGAACCACAGAAGAGAAATTCTAGAAATATATAACACTATCGGCGAGATAGGTGCCACAGAAATATATTGTACTTAGATACTAGAGCATTGAAAAATAGAGAAATGATAGTGACTTGAAAAATGAGTATTTCTATTAGTCTTCAATAGGGTCCCAGGGTTACAGGGTTTGATAGTATCAACAGAAGCTTCACTTCAGGAGTAAGCCGAGAACAATTTTTCAGGTGACACAATTGTAGAAATAATATCTTATTATAAGTCTTTGTGAAGGCTATATTACTAAACATAGCCCACTCTGGACTGGATGCAGCCCAGCTGTGCAAAAATAATGATAATAATAATAATAATAAAGCTCAAGGAAAAAATGAAGAGTAGGCTTTATGTGGAAAAAAAAATTACTTTGACTAAGACTTGGTGGAGCTGCTACAACTGAACATTTCTAAGGAGGCTGGACCATCTGCCGTGTCACTTTCTGAGATAAAACAATATTCACTGGTAGTTTTTCCCCAACTATAATAAACTTATATCATAACTAACCATAATTATCTTCTATCTCCCAATGGATTATAAATTCAAAGACCATAGATTCCAGACAACTGGCATTTAAGGACTGGCATCCTGTTGAAACTAAAGACAAGATAGCTTTATCTATCTTTATTGACACAATTCCCATTGAATCTTTGATATAGCTTGTGGTAAAATTACTTTCTAGGTTATAATTTTGCTTGAGTAAATGTTCTATATGTTCGAGATTGACGTGTTTTATAAATTTAGTGGGAATGGGTACAGGGCTTTTAATTCAAAAGGGCTAGAGATTTCAATTTATAGCTTTAATTCCTTTGGATTTTTCTCCTTGAATATTAACTTGAAAGAATATTTAAATTTTGGACTAGTTTTTATGGTAAACTTGATAGATGGTCTTATTTTTTTAATTTTTATTAAGGTATAATTGACATATAACAGTTTCAAGTGTACAGTACAATTTACAATGTGTATATATTGTGAAATGATCACCACAATAAGTTGAGTTAACATGCGTCGCTATAGTCACATTTTTTTTTCTTGTGATGAAAACCTTTAAGATCTATTCTCTTTGCAACTCTAAAATATGAAATACAGTACTATTAAGTATAGTCACCATGCTGTACCTTAAATACACATGACATTTATTTAATAACTGGAAGTTTGTACCTTTTTACCTCCCTCACCCATTTTGCCCACTCCCACACTTGGCAGCCACCAATCTACTCTCTGTCTATTAACTCATTTTTGAGTCTTTGTTTTTAGATTCACATATATGGTATTTGTCTTTCTTTGATTTATTTTACTAAGCATAATTTTCTCAAGGTCCATCCGTGTTTTTGTAAATGGTAAAATATCCTTTGTTTTTATGGTAAAATAATGTCCCACTATTTCTTTATTCATTCATCCATCAGTGGACACTTAGGTTGTTTTCATGTCTTCTTGGCTATTGTAAATAAAACTGCCATGAATATGGGGGGAAAGATATCTCCTCAACATATTGTTTTTGCCTTATTCAGATAAATACCCAGAAGTGGAATTGCTTTATATAGTTGGTAGTTTTATTTTAATTTTTAAGAAATACAAAAAATCATCACCAAGACCATTTTCAGGGAGCTTATTGTCTATGTTTTCTTCTAGTTTTATGGTTTCAGGTCTTACATTCAAATTTTTGATCCATTTTGAGTTAATTTTTATGTATGGTGTAAGATAGTAGTCCCGTTTCATTATTTTGCATGTGGCTGTCCATTTCTCCCAACACCATTTATTAAAGAGACTGTCCTTCCCTCACTGTAAATTTTTAGTTGCTTTGTCATAAATTAGTTGACCATATAAGTGTGAGTTTATTTCTTGGCTTTCTATTCTGTTCCACTGATTTATGTGTCTGTTTTTATGCCAATGCCATACAGTTTTGATTAGTATAAACTTTAGTACAGTTTAGAATCAGGGAGTGTGATGCCTCCAGCTTTGCTCTTCTTTCTCACGTTTTCGTTGACTATTTTGGGTCTTTTGTGGTCCCACAGACATTTTAGGATTGTTTATTTCTGTGAAAATGCCATTGGAATTTTGACAGGGATTACATTAAACTTGTAGATTGCTTTGGTAGATGGATAGACTTATACTAAAATCTGGGTTATCTTTGTGTTGGCATTTCATTATTGGAGTATCTTAGTCTTATCATTTTACCTTTTTAGAATATCTAATAACCTTTGTTGGTTGACATAGACAGACATTATTTGGAATGGGAAGCAAAAGAGAAAGTGAACTTTTGGCCTTGGATACAGATTGGACCTAGAATTAGAATGAATTTAACTGAAGTACTCTATTGACTACTTCACATCCCTCTGGGAGCATTACCCATCAGTGGTTCCAGAAGGATCAGTGGTCAGTGTTAGAGCAGCAGTTTTATCAAAAGGGGAGCAGGCCTGTCCCTGTAGACTGCTGATTTCCTCTCCCAAGTAAGGTTAGCCACACCTCTAGTGGAATATAGGCTTAATCATTAATCTCAATGTGTTAAAGGAAAAAAAATGTGAAATATTGAAGTAGAGGAAATGCTTTTGCAAGCCTGATTGTACCACTCCTGTCCTTTCTTGCTTTCTGACTCCTCACCAGAAGAGAATAAGTGATTTAATCTGATTGGCAAATTTGGAAGGAGGAACTTGACATGGATAACTAAACCACTTATCTCCCTTTACTTATGGCAGATAGCTTCCAGCAGAAATAATCTTTTCTACTCTGCAACACTATGCCCTAAGTTTTTTAAAAAATTAATTTATTCAAGTATAGTTGATTTACAATGTTGTGTTAATTTCTGCTGTATAG
>NW_020173760.1:104341-142514 GCF_003031525.2 Neophocaena asiaeorientalis asiaeorientalis
CAATTGAATATAGTTTCCTGTGTTATCTGGGGGAACCTTGTTTTTATCCATTGTATATATAATATTTTGCATCTGCTAATACCAAACTCCCATTCCTTCCCTCCTCCACCCCTGCTCTCTCTTGACAACCACAGTCTGTTCTCTAAATCTGTGAGTCTGTTTCTATTTCATATATATATGTTAATTTGTGTTGTATTTTAGATCCCACATATAAGTGATATCATATGGTATTTATCTTCTCTTTCTAACTTACTCACTTAGTATGATAATCTCTAGGTCCATCCATGTGGCTGTAAATGGTATATTTCATTCTTTTCTATGGCTGAGTAGTATTCCACTGTATTTATGTACCACATGTTCTTTATCCATTCATCTGTCCATGGACATTTATGTTGTTTCCATGTCTTAGCTACTATAAATAGTGCTTCTATAAACATTGGGGTGCATTCTTTTCAAATTATAATTTTCTCTGTATGTATGCTCAGCAGTGGGATCATGGGATCATATGGCCACCTCTTTTCAGTTTTTAGAGGAACCTCTATACTGTTTTCCATAGTGGCTGTACCAATTTTCATGCCTATGAGCAGTTTAGGAGGGTTCCTTTTATTCCACATCTTCTCCAGCATTTGTTATTTGTAGACTTTTTAATGATGGCCATTCTGACTGGTGTGAGGTGGTATCTCATTGTAGTTTTAATTTGCATTTCTCTAATAATTATAGACGTTGAGCATCTTTTCATGTGCCTGTTGGCCATCTGTATGTCTCCTTTGGAGAAATGTCTACTTAGCTCTTCTACCCACTTTTCAATTGGGTTGGTTTTTTTGTTGTTGTTGTTGTTGAGTTGTATGAGCTGTTTATATATTTTGGAAATTGAGCTCTTGTTGGTCGTATCATTTGCAAATATTTTCTCCCAGTCCATAAGTTGCCTTTTTGCTTTGTTTATGGTTTCCTTTGCTATGTAAAAGCTTGTAAGTTTGAATAGGTTCTATTTGCTTCCATGCCCTAAGTTTAACAGACTGCCCCCATAGAGGAGGACTATGGGTTGTTGACAGTAATATCTGTCCCTAAATTGGTAAGTAAATCTAAATTGTGGTTAATTATTAAGATAACAATGTTTTCTATGTCAGCTCTATTAGTAAAAAGGTGGTATTTTAGTCTCTCATCTTCCTCTCCCATGAAAGTCCAGTTCATGTAACTTCTCCCCCATGGAGTATTTTCTTCCAATAAACTTTTCCTCCTGAACTCCTACAGGATTTATTTCTTTTCATACTTGCTTTGGTACATAATTATATGCTATCTAGTATCACACATTCAGTTATTAAATATGAATTGAGTAACTGCCATAGAAGATACAGGAGAGTGATACATAAGAGACAAACCCTGCCCTGAAAGGACAGTGAATCTAATGAGGAAATGTGCCATAGAGCAGAATAAAACCAATGGCATAAGAGGCATTAAAAGCCTTAGAAGAATACAAGAAAGAGATTTTCCAGTTGATGAGAGTATTTGCATGGGTGATGAAGGAAGAGGAATTTGACCATGAAGTCATTTGGGGAGATATGAAAATTCCAGCTAAAAATGAGAGGTGGTGACAACGAGGGGAAGATGGTGGAAAAGTAAGATGCGGAGATCACCTTTCTCCCCACAGATACACCAGAAATACATCTACACGTGGAACAACTCCTACAGAACACCTACTGAATGCTGGCAGAAGACCTCAGACCTTCCAAAAAGCAAGAAACTCCCCACGTACCTGGATAGAGCAAAAGAAAAAATGAAAAACAGAGACAAAAGAATAGGGACGGGACCTGCACCAGTGGGAGGGAGCTGTGAAGGAGGAAAGGTTTCCACACACTAGGAAGCCCCTTCGTGGGCGGAGACTGCGGGTGGCAGAGGGGGGAAGGGTGCTTCAGGGCTTCAGAGGAGAGCACAGCAACAGGGGTGCGGAAGGCAAAGCAGGGAGATTCCCGCACAGAGGATCAGTGCCAACCAGCACTCAGCAGCCCGAGAGGCTTGTCTGCTCACCCGCCGGGCCGGGCGTGGCTAGGAGCTGAGGCTCGGGCTTCAGTCGGAGCACAGGAAGAGGACTGGGGTTGGGGGGCGTGAACACAGCCTGTAGGGGGTTAGTGCACCACGGCTAGCCAGGAGAGAGCCCGGGAAATGGTCTGGAGCTGCCGAAGAGGCAAGAGACTTTTCTTCCCTCTTTGTTTCCTGGTGCGTGAAGAGAGGGGATTGAGAGCACTGCTTAAAGGAACTCCAGAGACGTGCGTGAGCCGTGGCTAAATTAAGCACAGACCACAGAGACGGGCAGGAGATGCTAAGGCTGCTGCTGCTGCCACCAAGAAGCCTGTGTACCGGGCGTGGCTAGGAGCTGAGGCTCGGGCTTCAGTCGGAGCACAGGAAGAGGACTGGGGTTGGGGGGCGTGAACACAGCCTGTAGGGGGTTAGTGCACCACGGCTAGCCAGGAGAGAGCCCGGGAAATGGTCTGGAGCTGCCGAAGAGGCAAGAGACTTTTCTTCCCTCTTTGTTTCCTGGTGCGTGAAGAGAGGGGATTGAGAGCACTGCTTAAAGGAACTCCAGAGACGTGCGTGAGCCGTGGCTAAATTAAGCACAGACCACAGAGACGGGCAGGAGATGCTAAGGCTGCTGCTGCTGCCACCAAGAAGCCTGTGTGTGAGCACAGGTCACTATCCACACCCCTCTTCCGGGGAGCCTGTGCAGCCCTCCACTGCCAGGTTCCCGCGATCCAGGGACAACTTCCGCAGGGGAACACATGGCAGGCCTCAGGCTGATGCAACGTCACGCCGGCCTCTGCTGCTGCAGGCTCGCCCCACACTCCACGCCCCTCCCTCCCCCCAGCCTCAGTGAGCCAGAGCCCCCGAATCAGCGGCTCCTTTTACCCCGTCCTGTCTAAGGGAAAAAGAGTCACCCTCCAGCGAACTACACGCAGAGGTGGGGCCAAATCCAAAGCTGAGTCCCTGTGAGCTGTGAGAACAAAGAAGAGTAAGGGAAATCTCTCCCATCAGCCTCAGAAGCAGTGGATTAAAGCTCCACAATCAACTTGATATAAACTGCATCTGTGGAATACATGAATAGACAACAAATCATCCCAAATTGAGGAGATGGACTTTGAGAGCAAGATTTATGATTTTTTCCCCTTTTCCTCTTTTTGTGAGTGTGTAGGTGTATGCTTCTGTCTGATTGTGTCTGTATAGCTTTGTTCCACCATTTGCCCTAGGGTTATATCCGTCTGTTTTTGTTTTTTTAATAATTATTTTTTTTATTTCAATAACTTTATTTTATTTTACCTTACCTTCTTTCTTTCTTTCTTTGTTCCTTCCTTCCCTCCTTCCTTCCTTCCTTCCTCCCACTGTCCCTCCCTCCCTGCCTCCCACTCTCCCTCCTTCTTTTCATTCTTTCCTTCTTTCCTTCTTTTCTTCTTTCTTCCTTCCTTCCTTCCTTCCATCACTCATTTCTTTCTTTCCTTCTTTCCTTTTCTTCTTTCTTTCTTGCTTCCTTCATTCCTTCCCTCTTCTCTTTCTTTTTTCTTTCTTTCTTTCTTTCTTTCCTTCTTTCCTTCTTTTCTTCTTTCTTTCTTGCTTCCTTCCTTCCTTCCCTCTTTTCTTTCTTTCTTTCTTTCTTTCTTTCTTTCTTTCTTTCTTTCTTTCTTCCTACTTCTACTAATTATTTCTCTCTACATTTTCTCCCTTTTATTCTGAGCCGTGTGGATAAAAGGCTCTTGGTGCTGCAGTCAGGAGTCAGTGCTGTGCCTCTGAGGTGGGAGAGCCAACTTCAGGACACTGGTCAACAAAAGACCTCCCAGCTCCACATAATATCAAATGGCGAAAATCTCCCAGAGATCACCATCTCAACACCAGCATCCAGCTTTACCCAACGACCAGCAAGCTACAGTGCTGGACAACCTATGCCAAACAAGTAGCAAAACAGGAACACAGCCCTACCAGTTGGCAGAGAGGCTGCCTAAAATCATAATAAGTCCACAGACATACCAAAAGAGACCACCACACATGGACCTGCCCACCGGAGAGACAAGATCAAGCCTCATCCACCAGAACACAGGCACTAGTCCCCTCCAACAGGAAGCCTACACAACACACTGAAGAAACCTTAGCCAATGGGGTAAGACACCAAAAACAACGGGATCTACAGATCTGCAGCCTGCAAAAAGGAGACCCCAAACACAGTAGTATAAGCAAAATGAGAAGACAGAAAAACAAACAGCAGATGAAGGAGCAAGATAAAAACCCACCACACCTAACAAATGAAGAGGAAATAGGCAGTTAACCTGAAAAGCAATTCAGAATAATGATAGTAAAGATGACCCAAAATCTTGGAAATAGAATAGACAAATTGCAAGAAACATTTAAAAAGGACCTGGAAGAACCAAAGATGAAACAAACAATGATGAACAGCACAATAAATGTAATGAAAAATACTCTAGATGGGATCAATAGCAGAATAACTGAGGCAAAAGAACGGATAAGTGACCTGGAAAATAAAATAGTGGAAATAAATACTGCAGAGCAGAGTAAAGAAAAAAGAATGAAAAGAACTGAGGACAGTCTCAGAGAACTCTGGGACAACATTAAACGCACCAACATTCGAATTATAGGGGTTCCAGAAGAAGAAGAGAAAAAGAAAGGGACTGAGAAAATATTTGAAGGGATTATAGTTGAAAACTTCGCTAATATGGGAAAGGAAACAGTTAATCAAGTCCAGGAAGCACAGAGAGTCCCATACAGGATAAATCCAAGGAGAAATATGCCAAGACACATATTAATCAAACTGTCAAAAATTAAGTACAAAGAAATCATATTAAAAGCAGCAAGGAAAAAGAACAAATAACACGCAAAGGAAGCCCCATAAGGTTAACAGCTGATCTCTCAGCAGAAATTCTGCAAGACCGAAGGGAGTGGCAGGACATATTTAAAGTAATGAGGGAGAAAAACCTACAACCAAGATTACTCTACCCAGCAAGGATCTCATTCAGATTTGATGGAGAAATTAAAACCTTTACATACAAGCAAAAGCTGAGAGTTCAGCACAACAAAACCAGCTTTAGAACAAATGCTAAAGGAACTTCTCTAGGCAAGAAACACAAGAGAAGGAAAAGACCTACAATATTGAACCCAAAACAATTTAGAGAATTGGAATAGAAACATACATATCGATAATTACCTTAAATGTAAATGGAATAAATGCTCTCACCAAAAGACACAGATTGGCTGAATGGATACAAAACCAAGACTCTTGTATATGCTATCTACAAGAGACCCACTTCAGACCTAGAGACACATACAGACAGAAAGTAAGTGGATGGAAAAAGATATTCCATGCAAATGGAAACAAAAAGAAAGCTGGAGTAGCAATTCTCGTATCAAGCAAAATAGACTTTAAAATAAAGACTATTAGAAGAGAAAAAGAAGGACACTACATAATGATCAAGGGATTGATCCAAGAAGCAGATATCACAATTGTAAATATTTATGCACACTACATAGGAGCACCTCAATACATAAGGCAGATATTAACAGCCATAAGAGGGGAAATCGAGAGTAACACATTCATAGTAGGGGACTTTAACACCCCACTTTTACCAATGAACAGATCATCCAAAGTGAAAATAAATAAGGAAACACAGGCTTTAAATGATACATTAAACAAGATGTACTTAATTGATATTTATAGGACACTCCATCCAAAAACAACAGACTACACATTTTTCTCAAGTGTTCATGGAACATTCTCCAGGATAGATCATATCTTGGGTCACAAATCAAGCCTTGGCACATTTAAGAAAATTGAAATTGTATCAAGTATCTTTTCCGACCACACACCGTGAGATGAGATATCAGTTACAGGAAAAGATCTGTAAAAAATAGAAATACATGGAGGCTAAACAATACAATACTTAATAACGAAGTGATCACTGAAGAAATCAAAGAGGAAATTAAAAAAATACCTAGAAACAAATGACAATGTAGACACTACGACCCAAAACCTATGGGTTGTAGCAAAAGCAGTTCTAAGATGGAATTTTATAGCAATACAAGTGCACCTTAAGAAACAAGAAACATCTTGAATAAACAACCTAACCTTGCACCAAAAGCAATTAGAGAAAGAGGAACAAAAAAACTCCAAAGTTAGCAGAAGGAAAGAAAGCATAAATATAAGATCAGAAATAAATGAAAAAAGAAATGAAGGAAACAATAGCAAAGATCAATAAAGCTGGTTCTTTGATAACTTAAACAAAATAGATAAACCATTAGCCAGACTCATCAAGAAAAAAAGGGAGGAGACTCAAATCAATAGAATTAGAAATGAAAAAGGAGAAGTAATAACTGACACTGCAGAAATACAAAAGATCATGAGAGATTACTACAAGCAACTCTATGCCAATACAATGGAGAACCTGGAAGAAATGGACAAATTCTTGGAAATGCACAACCTGTCAAGAATGAATCAGGAAGAAATCGAAGATATGAACAGACCAATCACAAGCACTGAAATTGAAACTGATTAAAAATCTTCCAACAAACAAAAGCCCAGGACCAGATGGATTCACACGCGAATTCTATCAAACATTTAGAGAAGAGCTAACACCTATCCTTCTCAAACTCTTCCAAAATATAGCAGAGGGAGGAACACTCCCAAATTCCTTCTACGAGGCCACCATTATCTTGATACCAAAACGAGACAAGGATGTCACAAAGAAAGTAAACTACACGCCAATATCACTGATGAACATAGATGCAAAAATATTCAAGAAAATACTAGCAAACAGATTCCAACAGCACATTAAGAGCATCATACAACATGCTCAAGTTAGGTTTATTCCAGGAATACAAGGATTCTTCAATATATGCAAATCAATCAATGTGATGCACCATATTAACAAATTGAAGGAGAAAAACCATATGATCATTTCAATAGATGCAGAGAAAGCTTTTGACAAAATTCAACACCCATTTATGATAAAAACCCTCCAGAACGTAGACATAGGGGGAACTTTCCTCAAAATAATAAAGACCTTACATGACAAATCCACAGCCAACATCGTCCTCAATGGTGAAAAACTGAAAGCATTTCCACTAAGATTGGGAACAAGACGAGGTTGCCTGCTCTCACCACTCGTATTCAACATAGTTTTGGAAGTTGTAGCCACAGCAATCAGAGAAGAAAAGAAAATAAAAGGAATCCAAATCAGGAAGAAGTAAAGCTGTCACTGTTTATAGATGACATGATACTATACATAGAGAATCCTAATGTTGCTACCAGAAAACTACTAGAGCTAATCAATGAATTTGGTAAAGTAGCAGGATACAAAATTAATGCACAGAAATCTCTGGCATTCCTATACACTAATGATGACAAATCTGAAAGTGAAATCCAGAAAACACTCCCAATTAACACTGCAACAAAAAGAATAAAATATCTAGGAATAAACTTACCTAAGGAGACAAAAGACCTGTATGCAGAAAATTATAAGACACTGATGAAAGAAATTAAAGATGATACAAATAGATGGAGAGATATACCATGTTCTTTGATTGGAAGAATCAACATTGTGAAAATGACTCTACTACCCAAAGCAATCTACAGATTCAATGCAATCCCTATCAAACTACTAATGACATTTTTCACAGAAGTAGAACAAAAAAATTTCACAATTTTTATGGAAGTACAAAAGACAACGAATAGCCAAAGCAATCTTGAGAATGAGAAACGGAGCTGGAGGAATCAGGCTCCTGGACTTAAGACTATACTTCAAAGCTACAGTAATCAAGAGAGTATGGTACTGGCACCAAAACAGTAATTTAGATCAATGGAACAAGATAGAAAGCCCAGTGATAAACCCACGCACATATGGTCACCTTATCTTTGTTAAAGGAGGCAGGAATGTACAGTGGAGAAAGGACAGCCTCTTCAATAAGTGGTACTGTGAAAACTGGGCAGGTACATGTAAAAGTATGAGATTAGCTCACTCCCTAACAGCATACACAAAAATAAGAACAAAATGGATTAAAGACCTAAATGTAAGGCCAGAAACTATCAAACTCTTAGAGGAAATCATAGGCCGGGCACTCTGTGACAAAAATCACAGCAAGATCCTTTTTGACCCACCTCCTAGAGAAATGGAAATAAAAACAAAAATACACACATGCGACCTAATGAAACTTCAAAGCTTTTGCACCGGAAAGTAAACCATAAACAAGACCAAATGACAACCCTCGGAATGGGAGAAACTATTTGCAAATGAAGAAACTGATAAAGAATTAATCTCCAAAATTTACAAGCAGCCCATGCAGCTCAATAACGAAAGAAGCAGCAACCCACTCCAAATATGGGCAGAAGCCCTGAATAGACATTTCTCCAAAGAAGATATACAGAGTGCCAACAAACACATGAAAGAATGCTCAACATCATTAATCATTAGAGAAATGCAAATCAAAACTACAATGAGATATCATCTCACACTGGTCAGAATGGCCATCGTCAAAAAATCTAGAAACAATAAATGCTGGAGAGGGTGTGGAGAAAAGGGAACACTCTTGCACTGCTGGTGGGAATGTGAATTGGTACAGCTACTATGGAGGAATATGGAGGTTCTTTAAAAAACTACAAATAGAACTACCATATGACCCAGCAATCTCACTACTTGGCATATTCCCTGAGAAAACCAGAATTCAGAAAGAATCATGTACCAAAATGTTCATTGAAGCTCTATTTACAATTGCCAGGAGATGGAAACAACCTAAGTGTCCATCATCGGTTGAATGGATAAAGAAGATGTGGCACATATATTCAATGGAATATTACTCAGCCATAAAAGGAAACAAAATTAAGTTATTTGTAGTGAGGTGGATTTACCTAGAGTCTGTTGTACAGAGTGAAGTAAGTCAGAAAGAGAAAGATGAATACCATATGCTAACACATATATATGGAATCTAAGAAAAAATATGTCATGAATAACCTAGGGGTAAGACAGAAATAAAGACACAGACCTACTAGAGAATGGACTTGAGGATATGAGGAGGGGGAAAGGTAAGCTGTGACAAAATGAGAGAGTGGCATGGACATATATACACTACCAAACATAAAATAGATAGCTAGTGGGAAGCAGCCACATAGCACAGGGAGAATAACTCGATGCTTTGTGACCACTTAGAAGGGTGGGATAGGGAGGGTGGGATGGAGGGAGACCAAGAGGGAAGACATATGGGAACATATGTATATGTATAACTGATTCACTTTGTTTTAAAGCAGCAACTAACACACCATTGTAAAGCAATTATACTCCAATAAAGATGTAAAAAATAAATAAGTAAATAAAATATATCATACAATATTTGTCTTTCTCTGATTTATTTCACTTAGCATAATGCCCTCAGCTTTCATCCATGTTGTTGCAAATGGCAAGATTTCCTTTTTATTCATGGCTGAATAGTATTTCAGCATATATAACATATCATCTTTATTCATGTATATTTGGATGCTTAGGTTGTTTGCATATCTTGGCTATTGTGAATAATGCTGCAATGAACATGGGAGTGCAGATAGTCCTCTAAATCCTGATTTTATTTCCTTTCAATATATAGCCAGAAGTGGGATTGCTGGATCACATGGTAGTTTTATTTTTAACATTTTGAAGAGCCTCCAGAATGTTTTCCTTAGTAACTGAAGCAATTTGCATTCCCACCAACAGTCTGTGAGGGTTACCTTTTCTCCACATCCTCACCTATGTTTTTCACCTCTTGTCTTTTTGATAATAACCATTCTAACAGGTATGAGGTGATATCTCATTGTGGATTTTGTTTGCATTTCCTTGATGGTTAGTGATGTTGAACATATTTTCATATACTCGTTGGACATTTGGATGTCTTCTTTGAAAAAATGTTTGTTCAGTTTTTCTGCCCATTTTAAATCAGATTGTTTGCCGTGTGCTTTGAGGTGTATGTTCCTTATATATTTTGGATATTAACCCCTTATCAGATATGTTCTGCAAATATTTTCTCCCATTATGTAGGTTGCCATTTCATTTGTTGATTGTTTCTTTTGCTGTGCAGAAGTTTTTAAGTTTTGATGTACTCCCACTTATGTATATTTTGCTTTTGTTGCTTATCCTTTTGATGTCATATCCAAAAAATCCTTGCCAAGATCACTGTCAATGACCTTTTTCCTATATGTTTTCATCTAGTAGTTTTATGGTTATTTTTGTTCTTACATCTACTCAACACAATAGCTATGTAATGAAAACAAAGTGATTGTTTTTATCTCAGAATAATTTACTTGTATCGATGCAACCTAAGCGTTAGACTAGGGATAGAATTACTAACTGATCTTTAACACTTCGCTACATGCTTTAGGCATATCTGAAGGCAGAAGGATGGGTAATATTATCTCAGAAGAATGCATTTTACTTTGCAGTTCTATAGCATGCTGTGATGTTTAAAAGTAACTTTTTTTATTGTCTAGCAAAGTCTCAGATGCTGAGTGAATATTTATTTTTAAAATAAGGCGAAATACTAGTCAATGATGATTGAAAGACATCAGAAAGCATAAGTGGTAATATCGAAGTCTTAGCTCATATAAAACTTTGAAGAGATCCCCTGGGGATTGTTTAAAGAGAAAACACTGCTTTTGCTTTTTGACTCTGTTTGTTTGATTGAACTCAAGAATTACGCCCAAGCAAAGACTTATGAGTATTGTTTGATGAGGAAACGTTGACCCAAACAGTGTTTTACATTCAAACATAGGAAGAGAGAAAATGACCTACAAACATTGCACCTAGTCTTGTATATCTATGAAACACTGAGAAAATTGAATAGGAAATAGTCATATGAAACCATAGGGAATTATCCCATTCAGCATTGTAGTTAACTTTTTATATATTCTAACCTCAAGGTTCTAAAGTGGATAAAGATATGATAGTTAACTAGAATCTCAGAGAAAGGAATCAAGGTAGAAATGCAATGAGGAGAGCCACATAGTGTCATAGATCATCTCTTAAAGACAGGTATCGGGCTTCCCTGGTGGCGCAGTGGTTGAGAGTCCACCTGCCGATGCAGGGGAATTTTTTCCTGAATTAATGGTCCTGGTTATTTTTAAATATTAAATTCTTAGCAATAATAAGCTCCTTATAATATTATACAATTATTTTCCATTTTACTAATATTTTTCACATTCATTATCTTGTTAAATGATGATAGCCACCCAATGAAGTAGACAGAGCTATTAACACCATCTTACATATGAAGAATTTTAAGATCGAAACTATTTACTTATCTATTGTTACATAAATTTTAAGAAGTACCAGAACTCTAGACAAAGTTTTACAAATCCAAACTTAGTAGTCTTCTGCTTCCTATACTATTCTCAGATCTATAATAAATATTATTTCAAATCTAAAAATCAACAGTATACAATGGAAAGTACTTAATGTTAAAATAATATTGAATATAATTTTCTCTTTCTATGAAGATTCAAAGGAAGTTCAGGATTTCTCAATATCCTATTTTTCTACCAGGTTCTCTCACTTCAACTCCTTAAATATCTTTTGAACTAATCTCATGTTCATCCACTCTGCTTCCTACTGCTCAAATTAAAGCCCTAGACTATTAGAATTACCTCCTGACTAATACGCAGTTCTCCAGTAACACATTCTGATATATTCTCTACACTGCTGTAGAATGTGCTTGTATGATCATGTTACTTTCCTGTTTATGATACCCCATCATATATAGAATATAAAGCACACTTCTTGGTAAAGCATGGAAGACTCTTCAACATCTTGCCTTTGACTACATTATCATCCACATCTTCCAACATTCCCATTATGTATCCTGAAACCTACACATATTCAATTACTTGGGGGTACACTGAATATGTGATGCTGTATAAAACTCTATGTCCTTGCATAAGAGACAATTCTCATTATCTATCTTGCTAATTCATAAGTCTTACTTCCTTTGAATAATGCATGCTTCTGAAACCATCAGAAGAGAAAGTTTCTCTGAGGTCTCATAAGTTCTTCCATATACCTTTATTATATTATATTTGACTGTATTATAATTTATTTTGTATATAAATCTGTTACCACCACTGGACTTTGAGTTTTTGAAGACAGAGTCCTGACATATTTGTCATTGTATCTCCAGAACCCATCATAGTGTCTGGCATATAGAAGACTAAGCCAGAATTAGAACAGACTATACTGAGTAAGATCTAGGATTTCCTCTTTATAAAATATTCCTGGGTTTTTAATGAAACTAATCTATAGACTTTAATTTAGGAAATACTAAAATATAGGGCATTGCTAAAAGTTTTGGAGGCACAATATTGTTGTGGAAAGAGTACTAGGCTGGTACTTGGAGACATAGCTTTATGGATACCACTTAAATTTCTCTCAAGGTCCAGTGTCAACTTTTCTAAAACCAAGTTTGTAAATATTTGCTTATATAAACAGCAGAGCTATGCCAAACACTACAATGCTCAAGTTATTTTTCTAAGTGATGTGGAGCCAGGTGCTAAAAAAATGTGGTAAAAAACATAATTCTTTGCTATTAGAAACTTGTAGTCAAAGGGAAGAGTAAAGACATGCACCAGTTATCTGACAATATAAGGCAGTATATGCTAAAGACCCAAATGAATAGTACAAACTAAAATCACTATAAGAACTTAGAGGAGGGAGGGCCCACTGAAGGGTAGTAAGATCAGAAAAGGCTTCACAAAGAAAGCTGGCATTTCAAGAACAATCAGAGGAGAGGAGAAAGGAGGACATTGTAGGAAGGAGGACGCTTTTGCATTAATACAACAATTAAAAAAATTAAGCACACCAAATTCAAATTGTTAAATTATCTCTCAAATGACAAGAAAAAAAAATTACTGCATTTCAACTGCTGTAAGAGATATCAGAAATTGTCTGAATCTGTTCATTAGAAAGTTTGAAAAAATGGACTTTTAAAAGAGATTTGTTTTCTGACAAAGAAATGAAAAGATATCTCCTGGATATTGTAAATAGAGCTGAAATGAACATTTTGGTACATGACTCTTTTGGAATTATGGTTTTCTCAGGGTAAATGCCCAGTAGTGGGATTGGTGGGTCATATGTTAGTTCTATTTTTAGTTTTGAAGTAACCTCTATACTGTTCTCCATAGTGGCTGTATCAATTTATATTCCCACCAAAAATGCAGGAGGGTTCCTTTTTCACCACACCCTTTCCAGAATTTATTGTTTGTAGATTTTTTGATGATGGCCATTGTGACCAGTGTGAGGTGATACTTCATTGTAGTTTTGATTTGCATTTCTCTAATAATTCGTGATGCTGAGCATCTTTCCATGTGCCTCTTGGCCATCTGTATGTCTTCTTTGGTGAAATGTCTATGTAGGTCTTCCAGCCATTTTTAAATTGAACTATTTGGTTTTTTGATACTGAGCTCCATAGGCTGTTTTGTATATTTTGGAGATTAATCCTTTGTCCGTTGTTTCATTTGCTAATATTTTATCCCATTCATAAGGTTGTCTTTTTGTCTTATTTATGGTTTCCTTTGCTGTGCAAAAACTTTTAAGTTTAATTAGGTCTCATTTGTTTATTTTTGTTTTTATTTCCATTACTCTAGGAAGTGAGTCATAAAAGATTTTGCTGTGGTTCACAAATATTCTTAAAAAGAGAAGTAAAATCTATAAATGCAAATGATAGAGGTACTAATAATTTCTTATTCTGGGAGCAAATAACATATATATATATATATACATACATATATATCTGTTTACATAAAAATATGACATCATATGTATCATTCTGGAGCTTGCTTTTATCATCTAAAAATATTATACGCAGTTATATCCATTCAAGTAAGTACAGATCACCATCATTATTTTAAATGGTGCACAGATTACATATTATGTGTAACATAGTTTAGCCATGCTCCACTATGGACATTTAACTTGTTCTCGGAATTTCATCATTACAAACATAACTATATATATGCCTCCTTATAGGTTTCTCTAGGGTAAATATTGAAACATAGAAAGAGAATGTTTTTGGCATCCACAATTTTTATTTTTAATAAACAATGCCTAATTGCCCTTCTAAGTGGTTTTACCAATTTTTTCACTGACATCAAGCAGTGGATGGAGTTCTTATAAACCTACACTCTCACCAATATTAGCACTTCAACAATTAACAATCATATGGGTGAAAATTACATAATTTAAGTATGTATTTTTCTGATAACTAGTGAGTTTGAACATCTTTTTTGTTTATTTAATACTACTCATATTTTCTATCATTTAAAAGACCTTTTCATTACCTTTGCTAATTTAGCTGATGGAGATTTAATTCTTTTTGCTGCTGTTCTGTAGATATTCTTTGCACATTCTGTATAATAATCTGCATCAATCTGTTTTTCTTATCAAACATGAGAACAAAGCTAAAATATAATTAAGCAAAATGGTAACTTACTGGAAGGATATCATAGATGATAATCTACTGGAGGAGCAGGCCTTGAAAGTAGACCAAAAACAGAGGAGCACTGGAAGGCCTGCCAGCAGTAACCAGAGCAAAATTCCAGGAGCAGGACAGACTGTTCCTTAGCTTCTATTATTGCTGCTGCAACAATTATGAACTCCAGATATCTCCATACCCTTGCATCACTCACAACAGATTCAAATTCCTTAGAAAGTATGTACAAATGGCCAAACAAATGTAACATGTCTACTTTACTTTGTGCTGTGCTGGGTCACAAAGAGGGAGACTCTTGCCTTTCAGCTTCTACAGTTTCAGTCAGAACTACTGCAGTTTCAGGCAGCTCATAAAGACTATACATATTGTTGAATGTCTCCAACTAGAAATGAGAATCCTACCAAGAAGGTACGGTTGGGAGGAGATGTTGGAGAAAGTATAAAAAAATCCTACCAACAAAAATAACCTCCTGTACCAATATGAGAGGGGGAGATGGAATTTATTATTGAGTAAGCAATAACAGATTTACATGAATGGAAGGGAGCATGAAAGTGACTGCAAAATATAGATAACATTTAATACAAATTTATGCAATAAAGTGAAAGGAAGATTAAAACCTCTCTTACTTTCTTGAGAACAAATAGATGTACCTTGTATGAAAATTTTACATTAATTTCAGAAGTATATGTTTACAGTTCCAAAGGTTAGAAAGCCTGTAAACATGCATTTCAAAATCAAAAGTTTAAAATTCACATAGGGCTTATCATATTTTCAATGAGATTCCCTAAGAAAAGTGGAAAGGGGAAAATGGTATATTTTCCCTTTATAAATAAAGGAAATCATTTTAATTTACTCTTAAAGATGGCAGCCAAAAATGTAATAAATATTCACTATATACCCCTTTGTTCTTTTCCCTCCCAGCCTTCTATTATGGATGGATGTTTTTAATCACATATATGGCTTTAATGTTGAAATTCTCAAATTTATTGATCTTTTAATTTTTGTATTTTTCTTTTATTTGTTTTCTTTTTGTATCTAGTTTATGTGGCCTTCTCTATTTCAAGACCAAAAATATATTTCTGATATTTTAAAAAATACTTTTAAAATTTTATAATTTATATTCCATTGCCATATACTATATTCTTAATATTTATTAATGATGATTTATATTATTTTGCAGATAGTGTTATGCAGAATTTATATTAAAATATTTAACAATTTCTTCTTCATCTCCTTCTTCTGTTTCCTTTCTCTTTCTGAACTATTTAATCCTAAAGGTTTTAGGTGGAGCATAGAGAAGCAAAGAGAAGGCACTGGCAGCAAAGGAATATATGGTTATATACAAAGAGACTGATCAAATTAATAAATGTTTTAAGCATAATGAAAATAGGTTTCTTGCTGTTAGGGAAAGGAGTTACAAATGTGGAAAGAGATAAAATTACAATAACTCTGTGTTGTTGAATTGAATTTTGAGGTATCGATGTAAGCTCATATTTTTCAAGATGAATGATGATAGATGATAGATAGATAGATAGATAAATAGATAGATAGATGATAGATAGGCAGACAGATGTTAGATGTGAATGTGTAGACATATACATACATCTATTACTAGATCTGTCCTCTGAGAGGGCCTAAATGTTGTGACCTCCAATAGCAATAAGCACACGTCATGCTCAAATTTCAGTTTCTAAATAGCATTCTCCAGTAAAAGGTAACTAAGTTCCTTGAAGAAGTGGTTGATTCCAAGGTTGGGGCAGGGAAATACAAGATCAGCCTTGCCTGGAGCATCTTGTAGTGACACAAAGCAGGAAAGTGCTCAAAGGAGGATGGGGACTTAACAAAGGAACAATGAAACCAACTTTGAGCACCCACTAGCCATATCTGAAATAATTTGAGCATAAAATGAATATTAGTAGTAATGGATTATAATGTATCAAATAAAATAGGAAGCATGTATACATACTGATATAAATAACTGAATGAATAACTTGAAGTTTTGATGAGGAATAGGGTATTTACATAGTCTAAAATTATTTCCCAACAAAATAACTTTGCGGTTGAGAAGCCTGGCACACACCACCTTAAGTGATCAAGTGAATATTATCAGTTGTGGGACAAATTGAAATCATGTACTCCCAATAGGATGAGATGAGATGAATACAACATAATTTTTGTGATAGTCTTACCAATGAAGCATAAACAGAATCTAATCATGTTTACATGTCAGACATAGTCAAATTGAGGAACGTTCTACAAAATAACTGGCCTTTACTCTTTAAAAACATCAAGATCATAAAAGTCAAGGAAACACTGAGCAATTTTTCCAGTTTGAAAGAATCTAAAGAAACAAACTGAAAACAACACATGGGAAAACTTGAATGGTGTCTGATTTTTTGTTTTAAAAATTTGAAAATTAATAATATTGAACTATTATTATGGCATAGGTATTGTCGACTTAAAAACTGCACAACAAGAGAGTTGTGAGTCAAGTTTTATTTGGGGCAAAATGAGGGCTATCGCCGAGCAGACAGCATTTCAGATAGCTCTGAGAAACTGCTCCAAAGAGGCAGGGGTAAGGTCAGTATATATGTGATTTTGGTGGAGTCTATGCACTCAGGCACATAATTTTTGCAGAAGGTTGCTGTTCGTCGTGAGGAGCAGACATCACCATGATGGATTTTAGTGCTTTTATAGATACAAGGAGATGCAAGAATACAAGAATTGGGCTCATAAAATCGGCTTCTGAAAATAACTATCTGAAGACCTTTTCTGCCAGTTTTTCTCCGAGCAGAGTGCCTCATTTCTGCTCTTCACCCTGAACTCCTTTAAGGGGGTGTTGCAGCAGCACATGATTTAATCCTTTTAGAGGTAGTTGGCAAGTGCCAATTTGTAGTTGACAGTATGGACCCATCAGAATGGACACTGAATGTTAGCAACCAGTTCATGCCCAAAATATATTAGGTCTGGTGTGAGATAGTAATCCATTTTACTGTTCTCTGAATGCACACCCAATTATCCTAATTTCATTAAATAAATAGCCCATCTTTTCCCAATTATGTGAAATGTCATCTTTAGCATATACTAAATATTCATATACATAAGTTTATTTATGGATTATCTATTCTGTTCCATTAATGTACTTGTTCATTTGTACACAAGCTGTGTAATCTAGTACCCTGCTTTACTTACTATATGTTCACATATATTCACACAATATATTGCTGTCTGGTTGGCAAGTCTTCCCTCTATTCCTGCTTGTCAAAATTATCTAGACTATCTTTATTTTTTGTTTTTTTTTTTTGTTTGTTTTTTTGTTTGTTTTGTTTTGTGTATGCAGGCCTCTCACTGCTGTGGCCTCTCCCATTGCGGAGCACAGGCTCCAGACGCGCAGGCTCAGCGGCCATGGCTCACGGGCCCAGCCGCTCCGCGGCATGTGGGATCTTCCCGGACCGGGGCACGAACCCGTGTCCCCTGCATCTGCAGGCGGACTCTCAACCACTGCGCCACCAGGGAAGCCCATAGACTATCTTTGAATAATGACTCTTTCTTATAAATTTTAGAATCAGTGTTCAAGGTACATGAAAAATTCTGCAAGTATTTTAATTAGGATTACATTGAAAGTCATATATTTTGCATCCAAATTAAAATGATATTATTTTCTTCCTTGGTGCAGGCATTGCAGGGTGAATCACCTTCTCTTCGATTTCAAGGGGTTGTTTCCACAGGCCTCTTCAATGAGTTTCGAGGTTATGAAATTTTTAATGGTTTTCTTCCAACCTCTGTTATGCAAGTGTCACAATAATAGATGGATAGAAAAACTCATTCTGTGAGGTTTTGCCAATTTTCTCTCAAGTCATCTCAGTGCTTGCTTAGTAGAATGAATGAACATAGCAGCAGTTATGAGAGGTTATGTATAGGCTCACTCAACAGCTTTCCCCTTCTTATTCCTTTGGAGAGGCTTACTGTCACTAATCTCCAGACACACTGACTTTTACTTGAATATGCCAAAATTATTTCCACCTCTGGGTCTTTGCACTAGCACTCCCTTTGACTGAAATGTTATTTTCTGTTATTGTCATGGTTAACTACTTTTTGTCATTCTGATCTTAGCTAAAATGTCACTTCCTCAAAGAATATTTCCCTGAGCACCCCATTTGAAATAGCCACACAGTTACTCTTATCACATCATCTAATTTATTTGCATAGATTTATCCATTTAATTTTCTATCTTTTCTCAGCTGTAATGCAAGGTCCACGAGATCGTTCTGCTATATTAATTATTTTATGCTCATCACTAAAAAGCAAAAAGCAGATGGTAAGCACTCAGTTATTATTTTTGAAATAAGTGGAGGGAGATACACCTATATCATTTCTTTAGAAAAAGGGAAAGGTGAGGTGTGTGCTTTCACTTGCAGTTGCTAATCAAAGCTTATCAACTGATCATGAACATTTTCTTGGTCTGGAATCTTTTCTTGATCTAACTTTTTGTCTTAAAATCAAAGATAAGTGTTCTCCATAAGAACCTAAAAGGAAAGTGAGAAATTTCAGCACCACTCTGTTTTCCCCTAGTTTCCACAGTGGCTCAGATGCTGTGCTTACCTTCCATACCTATAGACTTCAATCTCATTTACTGTATTAGAAAAATAATATAGCATAATTTCAAATAAAATGTTAATAATTGTTAATGACTTTGAGTGTTAACACTACCAGGGGTACTTAAGTTTTAATGAAGGCCTCTTGAAGAACATATAGGCATTAAGATTTATTGTAATGGATCACAACCCATTTATTTTCTGGTTTAGAATGTGCTACCAATTTGTATTCTCAATCAGATTATAGTGAAGGCCTTCTGAAAAGTCCAAACTTTTTGAAAATTATTTTTATGAAAAAGAACTACTTAGAGGCTAATATACATTGAATAACCTCCCCTAAATTGTTATCATGTTTGCCCCCAAAGCTTTTATAATCAACTAATATTAACCTATAGTATCTATATAAAGCACTAACTAAAGAGCATGTGTGCAGAATCAAATATTAAATTCACATTTCTGTGGTAAAAAAATCTCTTCTTCTTACTCTATTGCTTCAGATTTCACATCTGGAAAATTAACATGGAGTTAAGACACTGGGTTTCATTCTCTATTCTATCAGTGTTATTTTAACCATGATAAAAGCACTTTACTTCTCTAAATATCATACACTATGTGGCTTAAACAACAAATATTTATTTGACACAGTTCTGGACATTGGGAAGACTAAGATCAAGGCACAGGCAGATTCAGTGTCTGGTGAAAGTCAGCTTCATGGCTCATAACTGTCTTATCTTGTGTCCTCGCATAGTGGAAGGAATGAGGGGGTTTAACAGGGTCTCTTTTATAAGGGCACTAATTCCATTCATGAGCACTCTGCACTCATGACCTAATCATCTCCTACAGGCCCCATCTCCAAATAACATCACTTTAGGAATGGCATTTCAAAATATGAATTTTGGAGGAAGGACCCAAATATTCAGTCTATGGTATTTGATCCCAGGTGTCCCAAAACTGATGTTTTTTTTCATGCAAAATTAATTAATTCCATTTCAACAGCTGCAAAAGTCTGAAATTGTTCCAGCATCAACTCAAAAGTCTAAAGTCCAAAGTTGCATTTAAATATCATCTAAATCAGATATGGGTAAAACTCAAGGTACAATTCATCTGAGCAAAACTTCTCTCCAGCTGTGAACCTGTGAAACTATGTAAGTATGTGTTTTCAAAATACAATAGTGAGACAAGCATAAGAAATACATTACCATTCCAAAGGGTTAAATAAGAAAGACTAAGGAGTGACAGATCCCAGGCAAGTCCAAACCAAACGGGACAAACATTAGATCTTAAATAATAATCCTCTTTGGCTCAATGCTCTATCTTCCAGTACTATTGGGCTGGCAACTTCACCCCCAAGGCTTAGAGGAAAGTTCCTGCACAGACTTTCTTCTTGCACCCCACCTCTGCAGGGGTTCTCTTCCTGGATCCTATGTCTCACCCAGGTTGGGGTCCTGAGCCCATGGGCTCTGTTTTGTAGTCTGGTCCTTTGAAATCTAGGTGAAGGCAGCCATGTCCCAAGGCCTATGCACTCTGGGTACACTTTGTTGACTGCACCCTCCAGAGCAGTGGTCACAAAGGCCTACACTGCACCAGGGTTCACTCGAGCTGCATCTGGGGTAGATGAGGAATGTGATGCTAGAGTATGGAGAGAGGAGCCCGCAATATGAGATAGCACTAGGCAGTGTGTGCCTAAGTCTCACAGGTGGCAGTGGTCTCTCCTTTGAAGCCACTCTGCCCTCCAGGCCCTTGTACTCTGGGTCTGTGATGGGCGGGCAGCCCTGATGATCTCTGAACCAACTACAGGGTCATTCTTTCATTGTCTTAAACAATGAGAAAATTGATCCATACTAATCTCCTTATCAAACAGTTGTTTGGCCACACACTTTGTGTTCACTGCTGAACAGGATTTCTCATTTTTTGAAATATGGATAGCCTTAGAAATTTCCACATCTTCGAGTTCTGCTTCCTTTATGCTTATCAATTCCATCTTGAAGTCATTTCTCTCTCCTTGCTTTCAAACAGTCAGGAACAGCCAAACTATATCTTTAGCACTTTACTTAGAAATAGATTCAGCTAAATATCCAATTTCATCACTCAAAAGTTCTACCTACCACAAAACACTATAACATGAACACAGCTTAACCAAGTTCTTAGCCACTTTATGACAGGATTGCCATTCCTCTAGTGTACAATAACGTATTCTTCATTTCTGTCTGAGACCTCATTAGAATAGACATTACCATTCATATTTCTGTCAACATTCTCTTCAGGATTACTTAGGTATTCTCTAAGAAGACTGAGCCATTTTCTACAGTTTTCTATACTTTCTGAGCACTCACCAAAATTGCCCAGTTCCAAAGTCACTTCCATATTTTTAGACATTTGTTAAAAAAGCATCCTCCTTCTCAGCACCAATTTGTGTCTTAGTCAGCTTGGGCAGTTGTAACAAAAACTCCATAGAATCTGCGGTATTTAAAAAACAAACATTTATTTCTTATAATTCCAGAAGCTGAGAAGTTCAATATCAAGGTGCCAGCATATCCTACGTCTGGTGAGAGACCACTTACTGGTTAATAGAGTTGTCTTTTCACTGTGTCCTCACATGATGGAAGGAGCAAGGGAGCTCAGTGGGGTTTCTTTTATAAAGGCTCTTAGCTCATTCGTGATAGCTCCATCCTCATGAACTAATTCCATCCCAAAGGCTCCATATCCAAATACCATTACATTGGGAATGAGGCTTCAACATATGAATTGTGGGGAGACACAAATATTCGGACTATGGTTCTGTTTCTTCTTTTGTATTGATTGGCCAAAAAGTTCCTTCAGTATTTTTAGTTTTTAAACATCTTTATTGGAGTATAATTGCTTTATATTGGTGTGTTAGTTTCTGCTTTATAACAAAGTGAATCAGCTATACAAATACATATGCCCCCCATAGCTCTTCTCTTTTGCAACTCCCTCCCTCCAAAACTCCGTAACCCACCACTCTAGGTGCTCAAAGAGCACCGAGATGATCTCTCTGTGCTATGAGGCTACTTCCCACTAGCTATCTATTTTACATTTGCTAGTGTATATATGTCCATGTCACTCTCTCACTTTGTCCCAGTTTACCCTTCCCCCTCCCTGTACCTTCAAGCCCATTCTCTAGTAGGTCTGTGCCTTTATTCCTATGTTGCCCAGAGGTTCTTCATGACCATTTTTTCTTTCTTTTTTTTTAGATTCCATATATATGTGTTAGCATACGGTATTTGTTTTTCTCTTTCTGACTTACTTCACTCTGTATGACAGACTCTAGACCCATCCACCTCACTACAAATAGCTTAATATTTTTCCATTTTATGGCTGAGTAATATTCCATTGTAAATATGTGCCACATCTTCTTTATCCATTCATCTGTTGATGGACACTTAAGTTGCTTCCATGTCCTGGCTACTGTAAATAGAGCTGGAAAGAACATTTTGGTACATGATTTTTTTGAATTATGGTTTTCTCAAGGTATATGCCCAGTAGTGGAATTGCTGGGTCCTATGGTAGTTCTATTACTAGTTTCATAAGGAATCTCCATACTGTTCTCCATAGTGACTGTATCAATTTACATTCCCACTAACAGTGAAAGAAGGTTCCCTTTTCTCCACACCCTCTCAAGCATTTACTGTTTGTAGATTTTTTGATGATGGACCAGATGGCTTCACAGGCCAATTCTATCAAACATTTAGAGAAAAGCTAACACCTATCCTTCTCAAACTCTTCAAAAATATAGCAGAGGGAGGAACACTCCCAAACTCATTCTACAAGGTAACCATCACCCTGATACCAAAACCAGACAAAGATGTCACAAAGAAAGAAAACTACATGTCAATATCACTGATGAACATAGATGCAAAAATCCTCAACAAAATAATAGCAAACAGAATCCAACAGCACATTAAAAGGATCATACACCATGATCAACTGGGGTTTATCTCAGGAATGCAAGGATTCTTCAATATATGAAAATCAATCAATGTGATACACCATATTAAAAAATTGAAGGAGAAAAACCATATGGTCAGATCAATAGATGCAAAGAAAACTTTCAACAAAATTCAACACCAATTTAGGATAAAAACCCTCCAGAAAGTGGGCATAGAGGGAACTTTCCCCAATATAATAAAGGACATATATGACAAACCCACAGACAACATCGTCCTCAATGGTGAAAAACTGAAACCGTTTCTTCTAACATCAAGAACAAGACAAGGTTGTCCACTCTCACCGTATTAGTCAACAGAGTTTTGGAAGTTTTAGCCACAGCAATCAGATAATAAAAAGAAATAAAAGGAATCCAAATCAGAAAAGAAAAAATAAAGTTGTCACTGTTTGCAGGTGACATGATACTGTACATAGAGAAACCTAAAGTTGCTACCAGAAAACTACTAGAGCTAATCAATGAATTTGGTAAAGTAGCAGTATACAAAGTTAATGCACAGAAATCTCTTGCATTCCTCTACACTAATGATGAAAAATCTGAAAGTGAAATTAAGAAAACACTCCCATTTACCAGTGCAACAAAAGAATAAAATTTCTAGGAATAAACCTACCGAAGGAGACAAAAGACCTGTATGCAGAAAAGTATAAGACACTGATGAAAGAAATTAAAGATGATACAAATAGATGGAGAGATATACCATGTTCTTGGATTGGAATAATCAACATTGTGAAAATGATTCTACTACCCAAAGCAACCTACAGATTCAATGCAGTCCCTCTCAAATGACCACTGACATTTTTCACAGAACTAGAACAAAAAAATTCACAATCTGTATGGAAACACAGAAGATCCCGAATAGCCAAAGCAATCTTGAAAAAGAAAAATGGAGCTGGAGGAATCAGGCTCCCTGACTTCAGACTATACTACAAAGCTACAGTAATTAAGAGAGTATGGTACTGACACAAAAACAGAAATATAGATCAATGGAACAGGATAGAAAGCTCAGAGATAAACCCACACACATATGGTCACCTTATCTTTGATAAAAGAGGCAAGAATATAAAGTGGAGAAAAGACAGCCTCTTCAATAAGTCGTGCTGGGAAAACTGAGCAGGTACACGTAAAAGTATGAAATTAGAACACTCCCTTATTCCGTACACAAAACTAAACTCAAAATGGATTAAAGGCATAAATGTAAGGCCAGACACTATCAAACTCTTAGAGTAAAACATAGGCAGAACACTATGGCATAAATTATACCAAGATCCTTTTTGACCCACATCCTAGAGAAATGGAAATAAAACCAGAAATAAACAAATGGGACCTAAGGAAACTTAAAAGCTTTTGACAGGAAAGGAAACCATAAATAAGATGAAAAGACCACCCTCAGAATGGGAGAAAATGTTTGCAAATGAAGCAGCTGGCAAAGGATTAATCTCCAAAATTTACAAGCAGCTCCTGCAGCTCAGTATCAAAAAACAAAAAAACAACCCAATCCAAAAATGGGCAGAATACCTATATAGATATTTCTCCAAAGAAGATATACAGACTGCCAACAAACACATGAAAGAATGCTCAACATCATTAATCATTAGAGAAATGTAAATCAAAACTACAATGAGATATCATCTCACACCGGTCAGAATGACCTTCAGTTTCTATGTAACAATAAAAGACACAGGGCTTCCCTAGTGGCACAGTGGTTGAGAGTCTGCCTGCCGATGCAGGGGACATGGGTTCGTGCCCCGGTCCTGGAAGATCCCACATGCCACGGAGCAGCTGGCCCCTTGAGCCATGGCCACTAAGCCTCTGTGTCTGGAGCCTGTGCTCCTCAACGGGAGAGGCCACAACAGTGAGAGGCCTGCGTACCTCAAAAAAAAAAAAAAAAAAAGGTCACATTTTTCATTTTCACCAAGAACTTTATAGGACAACATATTTGAAATTTTGTTCCACTACCTTCTGCTATTTTTCACGCAGCTTCATAATTCCATCTTCCCAAAACTTTTTATCTTTTTGTGAAAGAACTATTCCAGGTGCCTTTTACAGTCTTCCAGGGAATTGAAATTTTTTCTATTAAGATAATTTTGTAAGGACAGAAATAAATGGAAATCTGAAGGTGCAATATCTGGTGAATACAGTGGATGAATCAGAACTTCAGCCAAGCCGTAACAGTTTTTGCTTGGTCATCAAAGAAACATGTGGTCTTGCATTATACTGATGAAAGATTATGAGTTTTCTGCTGACTAATTCCAGCAACTTTTTATGGAGTGCTGCTTTCAGTTGGTTTACCTGGGAGCAGTACTTGTTGGAATTAATCCTTTGGTTTTCTGAAAGGAACTCATAATAGAGGACTCCCTTCCAATCCCACCATATACACAACATCACCTTCTTTGGATGAAGATGGCCTTTGGTGTGGTTGGTGGTGGTTCATTTTGCTTGCCCCACAATCACTTCTGTTCCACATTATTGTACAGTATCCAGTTTTCATCACCCATCACAATTTGTTTTAGAAGCAGAACGTTTTCATTACATTTCAGTAGAGAATCACATGCAGAAATACAGTCAAGAAAGTTATTTTCACTTAACTTATGTGGAACCAAACATCAAAGAGATTAACATAACCAAGCTGGTGCAAATGATTTTCAGTGCTTGATTCGGATATTTTGAGTATGTTGGCTATCTCCCGCGTGGTATAACATTGATTGGTCTCAGTTAATGTCTCGATTTCCGTGGAGCATCGTCCAGCTATAAATCTCCAGCATGAACCTTCTCAAACCACTTTTGATATGTTCGATCAGTCACAGCACCTTCTCCATACACTGCACAAATATTTTCTTGCATTTCGGTTGCATTTTTACTTTTCTTTAAATAATAAAGTATAATATGCCAAAAATGTTGCTTTTTCTTCTATCTTCAATATTAAAATGCCTACACAAAAATTTACCAATTTGATGCTTTTTTAATGCACACTGATATGACAGCTGTCACAATACAATCTAACAATTGTTTTGAATGAAGTTAAAGACAACTAAGTGCTACTAGAGCCATCTTATGGAAAAACTCAAACGAACATTTTGGCCAACCCAATAAAATAAGAAAGTTAGGTAAAATAATGTGCAACATCCCTTCCAGATAGAAAATTTATGTTTCTTTGACTCTGCACTCATGTCTTAGGTTTGGAAGAACATAGGCCTCATTGGGAGAGACAAACTTTTCATCTCAGCAGATGTGAAGAAGCTAATTAATTACTTGATCTGATTTTAATCCAAATTTGTCTACCTTATATTTGAAGTTTTGACTCTTCCATTTAAAATCTCTTATTTGTATCCAGAGCTAGGAGCAGTATTCTGGGTAATTTGTTCTTTGACCAGTTTCCATCAACTTGATTCTAATTATCCTATTTGAATTTTCCCCAACATTTGTGTTCTCTTCAGAAGACAGAAATTCTATTTTATGGGACCAGCAACATAGGGACTAAGGGACTAATCCATATGGGAATTATTTTTCTTTCTACTAATTGAATATCATAATCACAAAATTTAGACCGTGACATGGTCATACAAGTCACATTCTTTGTTTTGATTTCCAATCAAGGTTTGGTTATCCTATCCTAATGCAGTTACAGATAGAAAATGTTAAATTTTAAACATTTGGTGGAAATATCTGGTATTAAAAGGTAGTTGAATATATTAAAACCAAATGTCTTTACTTCTAATACTACAGTTACAGTAGAAAAAATAGTAAAACATAAATTCTGACTTAGTAAAGTATCAGAAAACATTTCTCCATATCTGCAAATGAAAACTTTCAGATTTATTTGTTTGTTTGCTTCAATGGGATTCAAATGAATTTCACAAGATTTTGCTTTGTTCCTGTTTGATGAAGAAAAATTGATATTATAAAGATTCAATGCTATTTCTTTCTTCTTCATCACTGGGAAACAATTTTTATCACTATTATGTAGCTATTCTACAAGTAGCTTTGATTATTTTCATGACCATGTCACCACTGAATCCTTGGCTGAATGAATATGTTGATGTTCTGGGTTGACCCAATATTGAAAAAAGCAATAGAAATTTGAAATCATTAGAAATTCTATCATTTTTTAAAAAAAATTGATGATCTAGATATGATATAGACATAGAAGGAAGAAAGAAAGTATAAGATATCAAACTTTAGCTTGACAATTTTGTCCCAGAGAATGCCTTATAAAGCTTACGTCTAAATCACATCACCATTAAACTTGTGATATGAGGCACAAGATTGCTCAAATAGATATGGTAGTATGTTGTTTTTGAAGGCACACTGGATTAGGAGTCAGGAAACCTGGGTTCTATTCTTAGTTCCTTCACTAGGATGAATTTATTAATACTTCAAAATCTGAGCCTGAACTTCTTCTATCTAATGGGTGTAATAATGTCTTTCCTTCACAACCAATAGGTTTAAGAAGACTGAATGAGATAATGCATGTAATAAAAATTTATTTAAATTTATGCAAGTTGGAGGTCATTGAGATTCTTATATATGTAGATTAATGTGCTTCATCAAATTTTGGAAGGCTTTGGCCATTATTTCTTCATTTTTTTAAACAATTTTCTATTTTCTTATTTTGGGACTTTCACTGTGTATGGTAATACTCTTGGTGTTATCCTGCAGATCTCTGCTACTCTGTCATTTTTCTTCTTCTTTTTTTCCTTTTTATTCCTCAGACTGGATAATCTCAATTGGCCAGTTATCAAGTTGATGACTCTTCTACCTGCTCAAATCTGTTGATGAACTCCCTCATGATTTTTTCATTTCAGTTATTGTATCTTAAATGTCAGAAATTATGTTTGGTTTCTTTATTAATTTATATTCCTCTATTAATATTCTATATTTCAAGGGACATTGTGCTTATACCTTCCTGAAGTTCTTCAGACATGGTTTCTTTTACCCCTTTGAAAATACTTAACTTAATTGATTTAATGTCTTTTTTCTAGTACATCCAATGTCTGGGCTTTCTCAGGGATATGTTTTATTGATTACTTTTCCCTATATGTGGGTCATGCTATCTTATTTCTTTGTATATCTCATATTATTTTAAACTATATGTGTCAGTTAATATATGTAGTAACTCTGAAAATCAGATTCTCCCTCTCCCTCCAGGTTTGTTATTGTTGCTCTTTTGTTGTAATTTTTTGTTTGTTTAGTGATTTTTCTGAACTAATCATGTAAGATATGTGCTCTATGTCATGTTTGGCAACGAAGTCTCTATTCTCTTAGCTTTGTGGTAAACTAATGATTGGTAAGATATCTCTCTAAATGTCCGGAACCAGTAAATCCTCCAGTCTTTGTTAATGGGCTCTGTGTGCTTGCTAAGATGTGCATTCAACATTCTTCTGGGCGGTTCGCAATTCTGCCTTAACCTTTACTTCCTGCTGCATAGAGCTTCAAGTTCAGCCAGAATTGAGAGATTAGGGCCTTCTCAGATTTTTCTGGAACATGCACACAGCCTTACACATTCATGTAAACTTTACATTCATGTAAACCCTCAAGACTATTTTGGCATTTTCCAAAATCTCACAGACATCTCATCCTGAGCTTTTCCTATTAACTTTTTGATGTGTCTATTGCTTGCCTTTTTCCAACACTTTAGGCAGCTGTGATGTTAAAATGTTCAGTAAATGCCCCTACAGAAGGGCTTTTAGTACTGGATCACTGGAAGAATTAGAGCGAGATCAAATATTAAAAAGCCTCTTGAGAGGGTCTTCCAGGGAACCACCAGATAGGTCAAATAATGGCTATTCTTTGAGAATTATGCGTTAGAAAAGTTCCAGCTCCATTTTGATCTCTTCAATACTGGGAACGTGAGCTGATTTTTTTTCAAGGCTACCACTGTGCTGGTAACTGTGGGATGGGATTAGAACAAATTTGAATACCACAGAACTCACTGTTCTTATTGAGATTCATACACATTTTTTATTTTACTAAATGCTCCACAGGTTGCTGCAAGTCTTTGGTTAATTCCAGAATTCTGAAAATGTTGATTCTGACAATTTACCCCTTATTATTGCTTTTGAGGAGTGGTGAATTGTTGGAATTCACCTTACACCTCCATTTTTGCTGATGTCACTCCTACTTTTTATTCCTTCTTGACTAAATTACTCCTTAGCTACTATTTAAGCTATTCTTTGAGATTTTTTATTTGCTTAATATAATTTTCAGTTCTAGAATTTCCAGATTTTTTTCCCAAATCTGCAAAGTCATTTTAATACTTTCTAGTTCCTTACTAAAATTTTAAATGCTATCTCCATGAATATGGAAATTGTCTGGTAATTCTACTATCTGGTGTACCTGTGGGTCTGTTCCTAGTGCCTGGTGTCTGTGTTGATGCTCATCTTTAGGGTAGACATATATGCTTTCCTCTAGTAACTCAGAACTAACAATCTAGGATCAACTTCAGATTTCAGAACTTGAGATTTTCTGGGCCATCAAAATAATGTTAAGCTAAGCAACAGTCCATGTGAGTTCTGGATTACTTCAGGTTTGTCCTTGCTTCTTGGGTACCATTCTTCAGGCTCCCAATACTAATTGAAGGGTGACTTACTAGTGGCCCCAGCCCTGGCAAAACGTGTGTTCTAAGTTTTGTCTCACTAGTCCTGTGAGGTTGTCTAAAGCTCTACTCAGCCTTTAAGATGCCTCACCAGGATCAGCAGAAGGAGCATCAAGTGCCAGGCTGATTTCTCTGGACTCTCTTTTCGTATATCTTGGCCCAGTAGTTTTGATCCTGTGTGTTGATCCATTTAGGAATATGATGTTTTAAATGAAGACACTCCTCTCTTTGTGTGTTTCTTATATTTAAGAGTTTCAATTACCAAAGTTGAGTTAAACAGTACCAGTCCTACAACAACATTGTTTATATTTCAGTTACCATAGTTTATTAAATGTGAGTACTTGCTTAAAGTAGAAATTTTACTGTTAGTGTTTCAGTCCACAAATCATTACATAAAAAACAGATTCATGTCATGATCAATGACCAATCATATGGCTTTTAAAAGTCCATCAGCAACTGGTCACTTTTCATGTGTTATTCAGTTTATGCACAGACAGAAAAGCATTAAGTTATGCTGCCTCCTTGTCTCTCAGAGATAACTCGTATGGTGGTATACAACAATGGAAAATTTAAAGGGAGAACTGGCCAACAAAGATCAAAGTGCAGCAAAGGAACAAAAAGTGATACCACTGCAAGTAAAATTTAAATCAAATGTAAATAGAGTTATAGAAGAAATAGCTGACTGTGGGAATGTTGACATTGCCAGCATTGAGAAAGTCTAGAGCCAGAGAAACTTAGCAAAGGCAAACTTATATACATAAATGAGGAAAGTCACTGTGATAAAAAGGATGAAGATATCCCAGAGAAAGTAATGCTGGCAAATATTTCATATTAAAGAAACTCTGGGAGATATTTCTCAACACTGAATGTACAAAAGGTAAAATATTGGAAGCTGATTCACACTTAGAAATGAGTGTGAGAATTCTCCAAGACAAAAATTACATATCTAGAAGAAGGTGAAAACTGTTCAGACCACTCTAAATACATTTTTGCAAAAAAAGAACACTTTAATTTTACACTATTTAAAACACAGTGCACTACATAAATATTAGTTTTACTATTTTTTTTGTTTTCCTATTTATTTGTAACCAAAAGTAAGAAAGTTTTTAATGCTTTGACAAAAAATGTTTAAAGGCGCAGAAGAATCATGTTTTTCCTATTGATTATTAAGATTGTTTTGCATAGTTTCAGCTTGCATGGCCACTTTTATGGTCCCACACCACCATGCAATGTAAAGACTGCCTGTATTTTGTTTAGCATTTTCAGTTGTTTTCAGCAGATGGTTTAGTGTAAATTAAATAGTCTGCATTACCGTGTATAATTTTCAAAGGATTTTTTCATACAGAATCATATTTAATTCTCACAATGACTTTGTTAGATACAGTGGTTAAATTTTATTATGTTCTATATTTTATAAATGAAGAAACTGATACCTAAAGATGATTGATGGTCCTGAGATAAACAGCTACTTAGGTGTGAAACAGGGATTCAAACTCAGGTTTATTTGATTCCAATTCCTTGTTTGTCATCACTCTACTATAATGATAATTATGGGAGTAGACTCTACCCTTCTAATTTGAGACATTTTTTTGTACCACATAAGACATCCTCTAACATCATTAGAACTTACCCACTCAAAACCAATTCACTTTTTTTAATTTTTTAGCTGCACCATTTGGCTTCTAGGATCTTAGTTGTTCCCCAACCAGAGATTGAACCTGGTCCCTCCACAGTGAGTACACATGGAGTCTTAACTACTGGACCACCAGGGAATTCTCCACTTTGCAAAATAGATAAAGATGTCTTTCTGGCTAGAATAACTAAATATTTTTGAAATGGTGAAGATAAATCATTCAGTAAATATATATTTATTAAACTCCTAATAAACATGTTGGAGACACTCTAAGAAACACAAAAGAGGAATGGGGTATTTCTTGCTTTCAGAAGGTCTATGAGTTTTTAGAAGACAATACAAGACAAATATTGAAAAGCAAGATTATATGGTTAAAAATATATGACATCACGACAGAAATATCAAAAGGAATATGATGCATAAAAATGAGACTATGATGAATTTTGAAGAATGATTCATATCATGATTATAAAAGAGGAAGATTATAGTGACTACACAAAAATAGGTGAAGACCAAGAAATAAGCAGAGATGTAGCACTGATCACCTTTTACACAAGGAGACCTACAGAGCTCTCCTTGTTTCTTGCTTTGTTAAAGTTTGTTGCTAGCTCTTGGGAGGTGGCTGGGAGGAAGGAATGTCAGCAATTCTATCTCCAAGACTAGTTGTTTACATTCAACTAATCAGAAGGAGACTCACCTCTGGAGACTATAATTTGTTTAGGAAGCTTCAGGAAACAGTCTTTGAAATGGGATTTCCGTCACTTTGGCTTTAGAATCATATTGGAAAATTCTCAAGAACTGCCTTTCTTCTGGGTCCTGTCAAAACATTCATAACAGAAAAGCAAAGAGTCCTGTAAAGTCATTCATCAGAACATCTTAAAAGCTCTGAGATAACTGAGAAGTTTGACCATTAAAATAGCTTCCAAACAAAATTTAATATACAATATTTTATACAACTGCTAATAATATTCCATATGTCCTAATGTAATCATTTTATAGCTACAGACTAAAAGCATCCAATCAGAAAACTATAAAAAGAATTCTGAATTATCCAAATATCTGTACAAACTTGCTAATGTCACTGTAATTACATTTCTAGAATCAAACATATAATTACAAACATCAACAACCTAATGAAATACGAAGTCTTAAATAATGAATTTAGAAAACAGTTTGGCAACTCTTTAAAATGTTAAACATAGAGTTATCATATGACCTAGTAATTCTATTCTTAAGCACATATTCAAAAGAATTGAAAACATGCTTTTAAATGATTGTAAAAGCAGCATTATACATCATAGATAAAAAGTAGGAACAATCCAAATGTCCATTGACTGAAGAATGAATACATAAAATGTGGTATATTCCTACAGCATAATATCATTTGGCAATAAAAAGAAATGAAGTATTGATACATGCTACAACATGAATGAACCTTGAAAACATTATGCTAAGTAAAAGGAGTCAATTGTGAAAGACTACATATTATATTAAACGATTTACATAAAATGGTCAGAATAGGCAAATCCATAGAAACAGAAAGTAGATTAGTGGTTGCCTAGGGCTGAGGTGTTGTAGGGGAAGTGAGTAACACTAATGGGTATTGAATTTCTTTTCAGGGTGATGAAAATGTTTAAAACTAGATAGTGGTGGTAGTTGCACAACTCTGTAAATATACTAAAAACATTAAATAGTACACTTTAGTATATGTGCTGCCGAAGCGAGCACTAAATAGTACACTTTAAATGGTGAAATTTATGGTTTGAAAATTGTATCTTGATGGAGCTGTTTTAAAAAATATACATAGGATATAGGATAATGAAGGTAAGAGATTCCCTCTCTTTTTGTTTAACATCTTTATTGGAGTATAATTGCTTTACAATGGTGTGTTAGTTTCTGCTTTATAACAAAGTGAATCAGCTATATATATACATATATCCCCATATCTTCTCCCTCTTGCATTTCCCTCACACCCTCCCTATCCCACCCCTCTAGATGGTCACAAAGCACTTTGCTGATCTCCCTGTGCTATGTGGCTCCTTCCCACTAGCTATCTATTTTACATTTGGTAGTGTATATATGTCCATGCCACTTTCTCACTTTGTCCCAGCTTACCCTTCCTCTTCCCTGTGTTCTCAAGTCCATTCCCTACATCTGCATCTTTATTCCTTTCCTGCCCCTAGGTTCTTCAGAACCATTTTTTTTTAGATTCTCTATATATGTGCTAGCATACAGTATTTGTTTTTCTCTTTCTGACTTACTTCACTCTGTATGACAGACTCTAAGTGCATCCACCTCACTACAAAAAACTCAATTTCGTTTCTTTTTATGGCTGAGTAATATTCCACTGTATATATGTGCCACATCTTCTTTATCCATTCATCTGTTGATGGACACTTATGTTGCTTCCATGTCCTGGCTATTGAAAATAGAAAAAAACTAAAAATAGATTACCATATGACCCAGCAATCCCACCACTGGGCATATTCCCTGAGAAAACCATAATTCAAAAAGAGTCATGTCCCACAATGTTCATTGCAGCTCTATTTAAAAGTCTCCTCTCTTTTGTACTGATCAGACCACCCTTGGAAAAATGTACTCATATCTGAACAGGATGCTTTGAAATGAAATTGATGAAGAGAACTAAAGACATTCTGAGGAGAGTGGCAAAGATGATGAAGGCACCCCAAAATACAGCATACTAATACCTGATCCTGGATTTAAGGAAAATATATCTCTATAAAGAAAATTATTCGGTCAAATACAAAATTGGAATAAGGGTGACAGATTAGATAAAGTTTTGTCATCAGTGTTAACTTTCTTAAAGTTAATAACTGTCCTGTGGTAACATAAGACAATGTACTACTTGTCCACAAATGTACACTGAAGTAAGTGGTGGCTAAAAGGCCTGACATATGTAACTTTCCCTCAAAGGTCTCAGAAAAATATATTGTGTGCATATGTGTATGTGTGTAAATGTATGTAGTGTGAGATAAAATAAATAAAAACCAAAGAAAAATGTTAAAAATTAGTGAATTTTGGTAAAGGATATATGGGTGTTTTGTGCCCTATTCTTGCAAATGAAGTCTGAGATGAGCATCTTTGGACAGAATCAAGGAGTTAGCTGGGCCATATTACACTGGAAGCTCTAGAGAAGAAACCATTTCTTGCCTTTTCCAGCTTCTCTTAGTTCCCAGATTTCATTTTAAGGTCATGTTTTAACACAAATGCTATCTTACACAGCAAATCAAGCATACACCAAAAGAACTGTTTTTCTAATTACATCCCTTTCAACTGATGTCCTGTCATATCTTGTATACTCAAGAAATGAGGAAGTGGGCAGCAGTAGATGTTACTAAGAGTACTGAAGTAAATTCTCTTCTTGTAATATTTGGCTAAAAATAACTAGGACTATTACGTGAGTTCTCTTTCTCATTTGGTAGCCTGTTGTCAGATTCAGTGACAACCTTCTCATTACAGATTTTTAGGAGATAGAAACTTTTTTCACAGCATTCATAAACCATCATAGCCATGTACTACATGTTTTTGAAGAAACAACTGAGACAATAAGGAGAACCAATTGCAGAGCAGGTTAGTATTCATGGTACTCAGAGGAAAGTATAACGGTTGACTTGGTTACTTCTAATTGCCTTCAGTCACAAGTTCAAATGACTTTTATTTTGTATAGTCCATGATTTGAGTCACCATAAGAAAACTTACCTTTCATTTTAAGAGTAAATAAGGGTGGTGGAAGTAATATGCTGAATTGTATGCATTTCCTGGCATGTAACTGGTATAACAGAGCTTAGACTATCTTAGACAAAAACATTGTATATAAAAATTATATTGGGCAAAGGTTTTATTAGTGTAGTGGTGTAAACAGTTACTAGGAGTCAGAAAACCTGAGTTCTAATAATAATTTTGCCAGTTACTATTATTATGATTTTGAGCAAGTCATTTCTCTCTCTAAACTTCAGTTTCCTCCTCTGTAATACAAGAGGCACCTTTTAACTCCTAAGTCATCAGGTCCTAATATTCTAAGATAATAATGATAAACCTGTTTTATTGGTGTGTAAAATGTCTACCAGAATTTCCTTACTTTGATTTGTATCAGTACACTGTGCCAATAAACTGTGGTTAAAACAACACGTTTTGAAGTCAAGGAGACTTGTGTCCCTGATCTGCCATTTTCTAGCTGCATGACCCTGGGCCAGTTAATTATCCATGCTTCAGTTGCCTCATCTTTAAAATGAGATTAATAATAATACTGACCTCATAAGTTTTTAGTGAGAGTTAAATGTGATAATGCATATATGTGCTTTGCACAGTGCCTATGACATAGTAGGCACTCAATAAACCTAGCTTTACAAAAGGAAGAACATTCCTTAACTTGAGTTTACTCTGATCATACCTTTGTTCTGGGACATGTTGGTACATGGGGATTCCAATTGTATATTTTCTTAACACTTATTTACATGCTACTTGGTAACTGCTACTAAGTCACTTTCATATTTTATGTGATTTTAAGCTATTAAAAGTTGAGAATTAAATTTGTTTCCTTGATCTTTCTGCACAACAACTAATATAGGCTTTGCATGCAAAATTTACTTGGATATTTGGTCTTAACTGGCTAAGCGAGTGTCAAACTAAAATCAGAATTCTTGCTGCTCAATTTACAGTAACCTTTTCATAGAAGAAAGCCTGTGGCATATCTCTGAAAGTTGCAATTAGAACCATTTCTTATCAGAATTCAAAACTGTTCACAACTTCATCCAGAGTAAAGCTCAAAAATGGCTCTTTGGCGAGCAGTGCACAATTTCAAAAGGAGAAATTGAGCTCACATTTAATTGGGAAATATATTTTCTTTTGTCAATAAAATGTTGATTAACTTAATGGAGAAAGTTTATGGATTTAAGGAAATGGCAATCTTAGTTTACTTTGGAGATTTTATTTTAAGTAGCTTTATTTATACTCTTTGAGGCTGAGGGGTGTGTGTGTGTGTGTGTGTGTGTGTGTGTGTGTGTGTGTGTGTGTGTTGGAGGAGTTGTGTTTAACAGAGTCAAGCATTGTTTAGTAGTGACAGATGATCTTATGAACATTTTACCCAGAGGAAAAAGCAGGCCACTGCCAATGTTGTTAGGATATTCTCCTTTACAAGAAAGCCACATAGTCAGACTTTTAGTCACCTTTTTATATAAACTCTATAAAATATCGACAGTCACTCCATCTCAGATACATTGCTACTTTGGCCCCTTAAACTAGTAACAGCCTTTAGAGAACACAGAGTCCAACTCTCTTATTTTATAGATGGAGATACTGAAGCTTATCAGAGATAAGGGGCTTGTCTGAGAAGTAGTAAGCAGCAGAGTTATGTCACATAGATCTGTCTCCCCATTTAACTGGCATTCACATATCACTGACTGTGTTCCCATACTGAGGCCTGAGCTTCTTTTGAAGCGAATAACCAGTTGTGAAAATATTCCATTGCATTAGGATATATAGCCATTTTATCAACTGGCTATGACCCCCAAGATCTCGTTTTATACAAGAAAACCAAGTATGAGTAGGCTTCACTTCTAGATTTATGTGACAGCTCATGGGAAGAAGATTAAGATGGGAAAAATAAAGATAAATATTTCCATTCCTCCTGCATAAGGGAAAATCCCTGCTTTAATTTCAGCCTCTGCTATTTTAAATGACTCACTTCAGTGACTATAGGAATAAAGGACAAATCATAATGTAACTAAAATTATGTCAACACTGAAGAAGTCTGTGATTAATGATTTACTCTAGCATCTTGCTACTCAAAGTATTATCTAAGGAGCAGCAGTGTTGGCATCACCTAGGAATTTGTTAGAAATGCATAATTTCAGGCCCAACCCCAGACCCACTAAATCAGAATTTGCACTTTAACAAGAACTTCCTCTAGAGTATTTAGAAGAATGCTGAGTTTAAGTGACCTAATCAGTTTGCTCTAGATAAAATTCAGGTGGCAAATCAAATGACAAAATCTTTAGAAAAGAGATCAAATAGATAGCTATTCCCCAAATCTGTATTTACTTCCCATTTCTGCTGCAACATATTGCCACAAAATAAGTGTCTTTAAGAACCACAAATTTTTTTTTTTAATTTTTCTGGATATCAGAAATATAAACTGTGTCCTCAGGGAATTATTCCTTATGGAGGTTCTAGGGGAGGATTGGTCTCCTTTACTTTTCCTGATGTAGAGGCCACTTAGTTTACATGGCTTGTGTCCCCTTCTTCTGCCTTTAAAAGCCATCAGTGTAGCAATTTATCTACCATGCTCTTCACACTTCCTTCTGAGAACTTAGCAGCAGCATCTTTAATGTTCATATTTCTACCAATTGTATGTTTATGACTGCATAGGTGTTTCTAAGATGATATAGACCTCTTTCTACCATGTTCTTCCTTGCCTTCTTTTTCAATTTTTTAATTTTTTTATATAATTTTAAATGCTACACTCCATTTACAGTTATTACAGAATATTTGCTATATTCCCTCTGTTGTACAATACATCCTTGTAGCCTATCTTATACACAACAGTTTGTACCCCTCACTCCCTCACAACTATACTGCCCCCCCCTCACTCTCCCACTGGTAACCAATAGTTTGTTCTCTATATCTGTGAGTCTGTTGCCGTTTTGTTATATACATTCATTTGTTTTATTTTTTAGATTCCACATATGAGTGATAACATACAGTGAAAACATACAATATTTGTCTTTCACTATCTGACTTATTTCACTTAGCATAAAGCCCTCCAAGTCCATCCATGTCGCTACAAATGCCCAAATGTTTTTCTTTTTTATGGCTGAGTAGTATTCTGTTGTTTGTGTGTGTGTGTATATATATATATATATATATATATATATAATATTTAT
>NW_020173760.1:142583-173735 GCF_003031525.2 Neophocaena asiaeorientalis asiaeorientalis
TATCTCATTGTAGTTTTGATTTGCATTTCTCTAATGATTAATGATGTTGAGCATTCTTTCATGTGTTTGTTGGCAGTCTGTATCTCTTCTTTGGAGAAATGTCTATTTAGGGCTTCTGCCCAGTTTTTGGTTGCATTGTTTGTTTTTTTGTTATTTAGCTGCATGAGCTGCTTATAAATTTTGGAAATTAGTCCTTTGTCAGTTGCTTCATTTGCAAATATTTTCTTCCATTCTGAGGGTTGTCTTTTGGTCTTTTTTATGGTTTCCTTTGCTGTACAAAAGCTTTGAAGTTTCAATAGGTCCCATATGTTTATTTTTGTTTTTATTTCCATTTCTCTCAGTGGTGGGTCAAAAAGGATCTTGCTGTTATTTATGTCATAGAGTGTTCTGCCTATGTTTCCCTCTAACAGTTTGATAGTTTCTGGCCTTACATTTAGGTCTTTAATCCATTTTGAGCTTATTTTTGTGTATGGTGTTAGGGAGTGATCTAATCTCATACTTTTACATGTACCTGTCCATTTTTCACAGCACCACTTATTGAAGAGGCTGTCCTTTCTCCACTGTACATTCCTGCCTCCTTTATCAAAGATAAGGTGACCATATGTGCGTGGGTTTATCTCTGGGCTTTCTATCCTGTTCCATTGATCTATCTTTCTGTTTTTGTGCCAGTACCATACTGTCTTGATTACTGTAGCTTTTTAGTATAGTCTGAAGTCAGGGAGCCTTATTCCTCCAGCTCCGTTTTGTGTTCTCAAGATTGCTCTGGCTATTTGGGGTTTTTTGTATTTCCATACAAATTGTGAAATTTTTTGTTCTAGCTCTGTGAAAAATGTCAGTGGTAGTTTGATAGGGATTGCATTGAATCTGTAGATTGCTTTGGGTAGTAGAATCATTTTCACAGTGTTGATTCTTCCAATCCAAGAGTGTGGTATATCTCTCCATCTATTTGTATCATCTTTAATTTCTTTCATCAGTGTCTTATAATTTTCTGCATACAGGTCTTTTGTCTCCTTAGGTAGGTTTATTCCTAGATATTTTATTCTTTTTGTTGCAATGGTAAATGGGAGTGTTTTCTTGATTTCACTTCCAGATTTTTTATCATTAGTGTGTAGGAATGCCAGAAATTTCTGTGTATTAATTTTGTATACTGCAACTTTACCTAATTTTTTTATTAGTAGTAGGTTGTCTTTTTATCTTGTTGATGGTTTCCTTTACTGTGCAAAAGCTTTTAAGTTTAATTAGGTCTTATTTGTTTATTTTTGCTTTTGTTTTCTTTACTTTAGGCAATGGATTCAAAAAAATATTGCTGCCATTTATGTCAAAGTGTGTTCTGCCTATGTTTTCCTCTAGGAGTTTCATAGTATCTGGACTTACAATTAGTTATTTATTCCATTTTGAGTTTATTTTTGTATATGGTGCTAGAAAATGTTCTATTTTTATTCTTTTACATGTAGCTCTCCAGTATTCCCAGCACCACTTATTAAAAAGACTGTCTTTTCTCCATCGTGTATTCTTGCCTCCTTTGTAGTAAATCAATTTACCATAAGTTTGCGGGTTTATTTCTGGGCTCTCTATCTTATTTCATTGATCTATGTGTCTGTTTTTGTTCCAGTACATACTGTTTTGATTACTCTAGTTTTGTAGTGTAGTCTGAATTCAGGGAGCTCTGTTCTTCTTTCTCAAGGTTGTTTTGGCTATTTGAAGTCTTTTGTGTTTCCATACAGATTTTTAAATTATTTGTTCTTGGTATATATAGACAATGGAATATTACCCAGCCATAAAAAGAATGAAATAATGCCATTTGCAGCAACATGAATGGACATAGAAATGATCATACTAGTGAAGTAAGCCAGACAGAGAAAGACAAATATCGTGTCATACTGCTTATATGTGGAATCTACAATAAATGATACAAATAAACTTATTTACAAAAGAGAAATAGACTCACACACATAGAAAACAAAGTGATGTTTACCAAAGGGAAAAGGGGGGAAAGGATAAATTAGGAGCTTGGGATTAAAATATCACACTACTCTACATAAAATACAAAACCAACAAGGAACTATTGTATACTCAATATCTTATAATAATCTAAAATGGAAGACAATGTAGAAAAGAATATACCTGTGCATGTAATATATATGTACATATTATTTACATATAACTGAATCACTTTGCTATACATCTGAAGCTAACACAACATTGCAAATCAACTAAATTGCAATATTTTTTATTTTTTAAAAAAATTAAAAAATCTCCACACACACAAAATTATTTGTTCTAGTTTTGTGAAAAATGCCATTGGTACTTTGATAGGGATTGCAGTGAATCTGTAGATTGCCTTGTGTATTATGGTCAATTTAACAATAATCATTCTTCCAATCCAAGAACATGGTATATCTCTCCATTTGTTTGTATCATCTTCTCCTTATCTCATTAGTCTTACAGTTTTCTAAGTACAGATCTTCCTTCCCACTAGTATCTTTAACAGCTATATTTATACTAACAGTATATTCAAAGAAATCTAACCTTTTTTCATCTTATTCCTCAAATTTTTTCAGCCTCTATTTATTACTCAATTCCAAAGCCACTTTCACATTTTTTAAGTATTTTTTTTACAGCAGATAAAAATGACCCCTACCATTCACAATTAATTTTCATGTGGATATCATGAACTTCCAAATGCCTAAATTTTATTATAGCATGTAATTTTTCATGAAATATAATAAAGTATAACTAGAAATCATGTTATATAAACAAGAATTATTTTAATCACTTTGTAATACAGTGAAAAATACTTAATAGAAACTTAGTGAGGTTTTTGAATTTAAATGCAACAGAAATAGCACGGGTTTCAACAGACAGGAAGTCTCTAATTTATTTCTGTCCCTAGATAAATAAGTAATATTGTATAAATCTTAATTTTCCATTTTTGAAATTCAATATTTTCCTGACTTTTCAGGATTGTTGTAATGATTCAGTGGTATAATCAACATTATGAAAAACAGTGTAATTAAAAGGTAGCTCTAATTAGATGACATAGTAACAGAGGAGTTATACCAATAGACTAAATATAAAATGCTATTGTGTACTAAAAGTGTAGCCAAAGCATTAGAAGGTGAAATTTAAAAATTGATCATGTCAATTTCAACTTGTTTTGCTTAGTTTCCTTAGCTATTTGGTGTCTTAGTCCTTCTTGTCTGCATAAATAAAGTAGTCGTTCCTACTGAATTTCTGGATTTAAAATGCATCTCAGTAGTCACCAAGTGTGTGATATGTATAGGAATAGAAATGACACTGGATTAAGAATAAGGTGACCTGGTCTTTAGCTATAAATCTCTTGATAATTTAGATAGAGGGTGTGTGTGTGTGTGTGTGTGTGTGTGTGTGTGTGTGTGTGTGTAAGGAAACAGGAGTCTCAATGAAGCCAACTAATCTAAAGACACCTAAAGCAGAAACGAACTGGAAACATGGGGTTAGTCAAGAATCAAGTCTCAACAAAACCAGGATATCTTATTTCCATTTAAGAATTTGTTATTCTGTTTCAGCAGGTAGAAAATCCAAAATCAGAAAGAAACTTGGAAATCCATTCATTTATTTAATAACTATTTTTTACTGCTTACTATGTTCTAAGAAGCACTTAAAAGAGAGACCATAGACCAAATTCTTCTCATAGCTTCAGCTGACTTTGATTTATATTTTCCTCTCAAGCAGGGTTTTCCTGCTCCCAGAATTGTTGCAAAAGTTTTGGGAAGTCTCTGATAGCTAATTATCTGGGTAGACCTTGGGTACATCATTTTACCTCCCCAGTCTTCAATTTGCTTATTGATAAAATAAGGATATTGAAATAAATAATATGCAAGGTCCCTTCTGGCCCTAATATTTTGTGATTCTATGTTTGTAAATTCACAATCTATAGGTTACTTTGAACTGCTAGGAAAGATATATGGATAAGCTATCAAAATCAGAAGAGTGGGCCTTATGAAAGGGAAAAGAGGCAAGGAAAATTAGATTTCTCCTTTTTGTACAGCAAGAACTGATATTCAATATTTGCAATTTTTATTTCTTTTCATGTTATAAAATATTAAAATGTGTCATAAAAATACTGGATGATAAATAGCAAATAAAATGTTGTAATGAATTGGAGGTGAGTCTATTCTTATAAACAATTCTGGTTTTGTTATTAGGCTGTTTTATTGAGGTAGAATGATAACCACAATTTCTTGGCACATTTTGCTGTCCACATCAATATGTGAATATCTATGTTCTAGAAAACAGAGTATAAATTGTTGTAACATATGAGTAAACATCTAATAATATGTTGGCAGTTGGATAACTCCATTCATGCATATTCTTGTTTATGCAACAAGGAATGTTTTACCTACTGATTTTTCCCCAAGCCTATACTTTGTTTTAATATAAAATTATTGCATAAGTGCTTTATTCTTACCTAATCCTTCTATTTCTAGGTCTTTGTTGTTCTTCTAGAACATACACGAAAATTTTGTTTGCTAATATTCATTCTAGTTGAGGAGTATATCAGTAGCAAGATTAGTCTTAGGTTTAAGCAATTCCAAAAATTTTAAGTTTCATATTCCGCCCTCTCGCTACCCTCACCTTCAACTTTTTCTTTGCTTTGCCATGCCCTCCACTTCCTTGGTTGATTTGGTGCTGTCACTTTGTTTTTGTAACATTCGAAATATTGTAGAAAGGTCAACATAGCTTATTTCTATACCAATGGACTGCCTTTATTCCATTATATATTCTGTACTGTATCTTGAAGTTTTTGATCAGTATCTCCCTTTTGAATTGAAGAAAAACATGAGAGGAGTCCACCCAGTAGTTATTGCCCCACAAAATGACTTTCCTTGAAAGTCTACTTGTCCTTTACTTTATTTCCATCAAATAAAAAAAAAAAAAAAAACCTTCTGACAACAACACTGAGATCCATTTCAAAGGAAAGCTGGAAAATGACTGGAACTTGAACAGACTATGCACATAAAACTTGTTTTCCTAATATTTCATCATTCGCTCATTAGTTAATTTGTTAGCTGCCAAGAGATTAAAATATGATAGATCCCATTCCCATCCCCAGGTATGGATTCAATCAACATAAAGATAAGGACTTCCATAGTTTGAGCAAGGAATTCTCTCTCTCTACCCCACTCCCCTTATTGGATCTGAATGACAAATTATGCAGCCCTGGACCAGTAATGAGCTACAGAACATGAAGAGGGACATAAAATAACAGACTGGGTCCTTGAACATATCATTGACCCTCAATATGTCTACCCTATAACTAGACTCTCCATACATGTAAGCCAATAAATTCTTATATTTTTAAACATGTTTTAGTTGAGTAGTTTGCAATTTAAAGCTTCCTAACTTCTACATCTTGCCTTTTAAAAGTCTATTCTTAAGCATTTTACATAGTTTTATGTCAGTTAGCCTCCTTCTTACAAATTAGATGTTGAAAATGAGTCTATCTTAGATGCAAGAAAATAGAGAATTCTTAACTGAGGTGAGATGTGCCTCTAATCTTCCTGGAAATGTGAAAAAGCTTTCTGACACTAGAATATTTTAAAAATTGTACTATTGAGAGTACAACAAAGTACCAAGTTTCAAATTAAGTTCAAAAAACTTAATGAAGGATTTGCCATTGGTATTTCACAGCACATTTATCTGTCATAATATTGCAGTTGGGATGATATCTTAGATGATATGTGATAGAATTGCTTTATATGCAAAGGTCAACAAGAAGCTCTCCCATAGCACCTCTTGAAATTAAAAAAAAAATTACAGGTATAGTGGCTCAATGAAATATCCTAGAGGTCTTTTATTGAACATTCAAATATCATTTCTATTATCCAAGAGATTTTTGATAACAGGGACAGTAGAAAACAGGAAAAGCATGATTCAGAAATATGCATTTCTTAGAAATATTAGCAGTATATATACCATAGAAAGTTACACCATATGTTTCCGTGATTTTAAGGGTACATTATTCTTAGGGAAGTGTCCCTTTGAGAGATCACACTCCTCAAAATCCAACCAAATATACCTCGAGAATTGTTGTTAGAATTTATATCATCTAATCAGCAAATAATATTAATTTTCCCCACGACATTAAAGGCCAGCAGTTTTAACTTACTCAGAGATTCCAGGACAAGCTCCCTGTAGAAAATATTGTATTTGAAAAATAACTTATAAATGATTTAAAGCAAAAGATGAAATATTAAAACTGCGAAGTCTCCAGTACGTTGTGAATGAAGGAAATAAGGAGCAACCATTGTCCAATTTCCACACCCAATGGGCTGGAATAGTGACTCCCTTCTCTGTGTTCCCATAGCACGTTGTTTATTTCCTGAATAATATCATGTTATTTATTACTGTGTTTTACTGTCAGACACAATAGGAAATAGTTTTCTAACTAGAAAAGCAATATTATTTTGGGGGCTGTCTCAAGTGGTGTATATGATAGGCTAAGCAAGTATAATTTTAATTCTGATGAAACATTTCCCATTTTCTGCATAAATTCCTGGTGTATTGAAATGATGTAGTGATTTATAAAGTATTTGGCCTTAGTTTTAACCATAATCAAGAATGTCAATTTTCTCAGTTAACACCATGCTTTGGTATAAAAAAATGTTTATGATGAGAATTCATAAGTAGCTCCATGGGAATCAGAAAACAAAAGTCCTGGAGTGAAGCTGAGTTGAGAACTTAATGGGACACACATATATTGAACACAGTATCTCTAACAAAGTGACATAGATCTATTTTATACAATAATGTCACTGCCATTACAAATTATTTTTGTTGAGCTGTCCACATGGATGGTAGCTCTTCCCCTGAGAGAGTATTCAACTTGTCACTTGCCTTTTTACAGAAATTATAGAAAAATTCGTATGTAATTCAATTCAACCAACAATTATTGAAGATTAATGTGTGCCTGTGTCAGAAACTTTAATAGTTATAGTAGATGTATAAAATATAAGCCTTTAAAAAGTTCATATCTTCCATAAATTAATAAAAAGTTTATTGATTGTGAACTAGACTTGATATCAAATTATTTGTACATATCTGATACAGATCTCAAAATCTATCTCTGCCCAGACCTTTTGCAGTATGTGTGACAATACTATTTGCCTACAATATTTTTCCTTTGCTCCCCAGACTAGAAAATTACTATTTCTTTGAGAATGTTACTTTCTCTGTTAAGTTTTCCCCAGATATGCTAGTCATTATTTGCAGGTGATTCTACTACAGAGATCCAGAAACTATCATTAATTATGGAGCATTCTGAGTTTGTTTAGTACTTTCCATTTAAAATTTTAAGTATCTCAAAAATTTCCACTGAGAATATGCTTCTTAATAATTTAGATAGGATATTATATGCTAACATCTTGATTATGAGATTAACAGAGAAAGAATGCCAAGGCAGAGTTCATAAATCATGACATTATTTCAATACATCAAGAATCTAATCGAAAAATGGGAAATACGACATCAGAATTTCAGTAATGCCTGGCTTACCTCACCATATCAATATACGGTTATTACACAATTGAGACAACTTCAAAATTGTATGTTCCTTTACATTAGAAAACTGTTAGATATTTCTGATATGTTTATAAAACAGACTTCCTTTTTGAGACTGTCTTAATTGTGTGATAACAGTAGCATAGATATAATGGGCCAAACAGGGCATGATTAGTAGTCTGAAGTCAAGTTTTCCTTTTTTAATTAGATACCTTATGCATTGAAATGATATAGTGATTTATAAACTTCTCAGCAATAGATTTAGACCATAATCAGAAAATAATGAAAAAGAATAAACTAATAACACAGACAACAATATAAATTAATTTCATAGACATAATTATGAATAAAAGAAGTCAGACACAAAGACTATATACTCTATGACTTCATACATATTAAATTAATTTTGAGAAAATTTAATCTATCTTTATTGATGTCAGAACAATGGTCACCTGGGGGTACTGATTAGGAGAAGGCACAAGGGAGTCTTTGGGTGCTTGAAATATTTTCTGTCTTATCTGGGTGACTACACACTTGCACACACATGTAAACTTTCATTGAATTGTAAACAAGATCTGTCTACTTTTCTGCCGGAAAGCTATACCTCAAAAAACTTTTTTAAAAGGAAGAAAACTAGTACCCAGGAGTAAAGTAATAAAGGAGGTGGTATGTATGCCAAAGAGTGGTATTATACAGTGAAAAGTGTATTGTTTCTTTTTTTTCGAAGAGCTATTCATCCATGCTTGTTTACTGCTATTCTAACACAATGGTTCCAAAATTTTTTTGTGAGAATAAACTTAGTACCGTCCATGCATTACTGCAGTTTAACTCAAAAGGAATTTTGGAGCACAGGGAGACATTTTGAGATACTGAACAGACCAGTGAGACAGCCATCATCTTTTACTTTGAAATTCTTTAAGAACTTTTTAATATAAATCTATGTATTAGTCAATATATGCCATGGAGAGGGAATGAGAAGTCAAATTATCTTAGAAATTTCTTCTAGTCATGGTTTTCTTGATCAACCATGCTGTGTCTTGAGGTATTTGAAGTATAGAGGTCTGAGGAAGTGGGATCTGTATGTTCTTACATTTCTCAGAAAAAAGAATTTGGGAAGGAACAGAAAAATTTAAAACTTTGGATGGATCCTATTAGCTAAGGCAAAAAGTTTAATAGTTGAATAAATAATAGTAAAGGGAAATTACCCTCTTTTTTATTGTGGTTCATTGAAGAGTTGTTAAACCGTGGACACTGTAAAGGGCTAGGCCAAGAGGGGCCAGAAAGAAAAGAGTGATTGTGCCTATGTGTGTATATGTCATAGTTTGAAATCTTTTTTAGACTGTGTTATTCAAACCTCATTTTTCAATTTGGTGTGATGTTGAGAGATGTCTATATTTTCCTGGTGTATATCACACCTTATTCTATTAATGAAATATCTTTCCCTTTTATATTGACTTCTTATGCAGCTTTACGCTCTTGCATATTTCTATGTATATCAAGCTCTCTTTGAAGTCAAGGGAGAGCATTCGGGGGACAAGATGAAAATCTGCTAGTTTGTTCATGTATATAAACAAACATCTTCTTTTTTATTGTTTCCCTGTGAACTCTTGCACAGAATTTAAAGATCCAAAGAAAAGCAAGTAAGTAGCATGATTCCAACTTGACCTTGAATTTTAATATGTATCAACAACTCCAGAGGTGGGATTAGGGAGTCTCTTCTGGTGTTGGAAAAACTGAAACCTAAAAGAATAAGTGTTAAAGAGAGTGTCACAATTCATTTACTCACTGCATATTCTGAACAGATATCCATGAATTAATTTTTCTTATATATTCTTCATAAAGAAGAGTTTACTGGCACTTGGTGGCAAATTCAAAGAAGTCATCATTATATTCAGTCTTGCTAAAGCAAAGGAGACCCATCTTGAAACAGGGGATGCTTAAAATTTCATTTTATAACAAAACAAATGGACACACTCAGATAGAATATGAGATGACTTAGTTGTTTCCAGAGAACAATTTGTTCATTAGAAAACTGACTTTCTAAAAATTATTATAATAGCCCATAAATTTCTGTACATCGTTATTATTATAGTGTTGTCGATATTATTAAATATGTCATTATATTATTGCTGCCAGTCTTTCTGCACAGGAGATAAACAGCAAGCAGTCGTCAGTCTCAGCAATAAACTCTAGTGGCAGTAAACTTAATCTGGTGTTAATTATGCCTGTGGAAAACTAAATCAAGCATCAAAAACCACAGATTATTTTAGGCTTCCTTTAGCATAAACATAAAGTCTTGAGGGTCCATAACATGTTACTTTGGTTGACAGTCTTCCATTTTTTGACCAATTGACTTCATGTTTCTGATATACTCTGTCTTGATTGCACTTAGCTCTATCTTCTCTTGGCCTCCAAGCAGCAGTTCGTTAATCCTTCCGACCTTTGTGTATTTAAGCCAGATTAAAAACTTCAAATACCTTGTAAAATGAACCTTTATACAACCTTTCAAAACCACTTAAGTGATCCAGTGATGGAAGTACCAGCCTTGTAAGTAAATACAGAACATTTTGGAAATCATGCCAAGTGTTTATTTATGAGCCATTTGTAATTACTAAGCAAGAATGAATGAAAGCTCTGGAAAATGTAAAACGGCAGAGCGTACTGCATTAAATTACTATTTACCCACAATGAGGAAAGGATAATACTGTTTTCTTAAAGCCTGTTCTAACTCAGGAGTGTGATTATGTTCTATAAGATCATTGATAAGTAAATGAAGATTTTTAAACTGCAGAAACTTTGGTAAACTTGTAAAAGAATGTCACTACAAAGAACAAGTAAACAGATATGAACAATGGCCATACGTCTTTACAAGAGTTTCTTAAAGTTTTATACACCTAAATGATGACTGATCAAGTAATAAAATTTTTATTTTGTCTCTTTAAGGTTTTTTTTTAAGTATTCCATAATATACTCCTTGAATTCTCCTCTTTCATTTTTCAAGCAGGGCAGAAACCCTCTATGCTTCTGTGCTTTCTCAGGAGTTACTTTTTCTCTTCCCTCCTTCCCTCCTTCCCTCCCTCCCTTCCTCCCTTCCTTCCTTCCTTCCCTCCTTCCTCTTACCTGCTTTCCTGTCTACCTTCCTGCCTTCTTCATCTCCATTCTTCCTACCTTTCAGCTCTCTCTCCCTCCCTCTCTCAACTTTATTTATCTCTCCATCTCCATCTCTCTGCATTCCCATGAACATTTCTTAAGCACCTACTCTGTATGAGGTCTTGAAGTAATAATATCAAGTAAGGTATATTCCTTGCCCTCAAGGAGATCATAACTTAGAGAGAGAAATGGACATGAACATAAAAAAAATACAATGTAGAATTCTATAATTAAAAAAAATAGAGTAAGTTCTATAATAGAAATATTCACTGGTGTTATAAGAAAACAGAGAATGGGCATATAAATCAGACTGACTGGAGGAAGTGATCAAGAAGGATTCTTGGAGATTGTAATGCTTATGATGGACTTTAAAGGACAAATAAGCGTTCATTGCAGCAATATTCACAATAGCCAAGATATATTTATACACACAAACAGTGAAATATTATTCACCCTTAAAAAAGAAATAAATTCTGCAATTTGTAACAACATAAATGCAGCTAGAAGACATTATGTTAAGCAGAATAAGCAGGACACAGAAAGAAAAATACTATGATACCACTTATATGTGAAATCTAAAATAGTCAAACTCATAGAAACAGAAAGTAGGGTGGTGTTTGCCAGGGACTGAGGGAAAAGGGAAATTAGATGATTTTGGTCAAAGACTACAAAGCTTAAGTTATGCAAGATGTATAAGTTCTGAAGTTCTAATGTACAGCATGGTGACATATGCTAAAAGGATAGATCTTAAATCAAGTCTTCTCACCACACACAAACACACACACACAAAAAAAAAACAACAACAATGGTAACTATGTAGAGATGATAGATATGATAATTAACTGGAATGCAGTGCTCATTTCAAAATGTATATGTATATCAAAACATCTCGTTTTACACTTTAAATGTATACAATTTTATATTTTAATATCTCAATAAAGTAGAACAGAAAGGAGTTACATATAATGGATAGATGAAGGGCACCATAAGTAGTAAAATGAACATATACAACAGCATGATGTTATCAGGCATTCAAAATGCTTTCTGGAACCTATGTACAGTATACTGAGAGGAGAGCTTGCATGTGGAGTATGGTAGGGTACAAGACCACAGAAACAGACATTAGTCAGAATATGAAGTGCCTTATGTGCTAAATTTAGGAAACTGACTTCAGCCTGGAAGACCTAGGCAGCCTTTGAAAGATTTTCAGCATGAAAATGGCAGAATCATGTTATGGATGTGTAAAAGATCACTTTAGAATTAGTGTGAAGGAAAAGAGGATGAGATAACTTAAGGCAGGAGACCAAGTTGGGGAGTGACGCAACAAGTAGGCAAGCATGGATGAGACTTGTATAAAGAAATGGCTTTGGAAGAACAAAGGAAGGAATAGGCTTGAGAGTTATTGAGTATGTGTTCTCTCAGGACTCAGTTGTATCCTGTAACTGTCCTGATTTAGTTATATCCCGTACTTGTTTCAAAGCATTTATGACATATGGAGTTGGTGGTACAGTGGTGAGCATAGCTGCCTTTCAAAGTATTTATGACAGTTGTAGCTATTATTCAATCACACCATATACAGTGTCTTGCACAAAACCTTTTACATAGAAAGTGATCAATAAATGTTTTTGAATAAAATAAAGTGACCTAGAATGTCAAAAAATTTTGGTTCAGAAAACGAGGTGCTGAAGTTTGCTTTTCAGAGATGGAGCTGTTCTAAATTATTGCAAATTCCAGAGTGTATTTATGGAAGTGAGTAGGTGAAGCGAAAGGTGACTGAAAAACAAGTGATCACGAGACAAAGGTGCTGAATGTGTTATCTAGGTGGATATTGACTTGAGCATGTATTAAGGAATCTGTGCTCATGGTGGTTTCTGAGGAGGCACAATCGTGATGAAACTTGGTGTGTTTCTGGCCTCTACAAAATTGGTTTCTAGTAAGGTGTTCATGCATAGGCAATTGTGAATAGCAAATATATGCATACATGAATGCTAATATTAAAAATAAATCAGACTGTGAGATGTGAAAGGTCACTGAGATAATTGCTTAAAATTAAAGCAATAATAATAAAGCAAACAACAATATAATGATATTGGCCAGTTGCAGCCCTTGGTTTATGAGACTTATCTAAATATACGTGTAAGGAAAATTACCTTGCCACAGATAAACAATAATTTTAATAGACGAAATGTGCCTTTTAAAATAGAGGATTAGTACATCCCATATTTACATGTTTTGGAGTCAAACCTTAGCATTTCAAACAACAGGAAAAATATTAATTAATGTCAAATTTTAAAATATTTTCTAGTATATTTAGAAAGACAAATTAACCATGTTTTGTCCTTCAGAGCAGCATTCCCAAACTTTATGTTTGTGGCACATGTACAAAATGATGATATTTGAGCATCTTATTGGAGGAAAATAGACCAGACTGTTCATGGTCACAGGACCTGGTACTAGGCTGCCTGGCTGTGTAGTGCCATCGTGAAGGCTGAGAGGATCAATGTCTTGGTACTCCTGTAACCCATTTTTGGCTCAGAGAGATCTCTAAAAAGTATTGAAACAATTTAGGTAAAACTTCCCCTGTTTATAGTCTCATTCTTCTTAGAAGGTACGTTTTTTCATGAATAAAAGAGCTCCAGTCAAGTTTTCCCAAATGTCACATAAATTTGTTCTGAAGTAACAAAAGAAATAAAAAAGAATGACAGTATTCCTTTTAAGAGCTACTGCTAGAGTATTAACATCCTATGTTATATAATTGCTTCTAATCACTATTGATTACTAGTTTCCTTTATCCTTAAATAAGTGCTCTACCAATAAGGTTCCATTTCCTTATTTTATTTATTTATTTTTAAATTATTAATTTATTTATTTTTTGCAGTACATGGGCCTCTCACTGTTGTGGCCTCTCCCGTTACAGAGCACAGGCTCAGCGGCCATGGCTCATGGGCCCAGCCCCTCCACGGCATGTGAGATCTTCCCGGACCGGGACACAAACCCATGTCCCCTGCAACAGCAGGCAGACTCTCAACCACTGCACCACCAGGGAAACCCCATTTCCTTATTTTTGTTTTGGTTTACTTTGCATGAGGGGACAGACCCCCCCAAAATATATTGCTATAATTTTGTGTCAAGAGCATTCTGCTTATGTTTTCTTCTAGAAATTTTATGGTTTTCAGTGTTACATTTTGGTGGTTACTCCATTTTGAGTTTATTTTTGTATATGATATGAGAAAATGTTCTAATTTCATTCTTTTACATGTAGCTGCCCAGTTTTCCCAGCATCACTTATTGAAGAGACTGTCTTCTCTACATTGTATATTCTGACCTCCTTGTACTAGATTAATTGATCATAGTGCATGGGTTTATTTCTGGGCTCTCTATTCTGCATCATTGATCTATGTGTCTGCTTTTGTGTCAGTGCCATACCGTTTTTATTACTCTAGCTTTGTAATATATTCTGAAGTCTGAGAGAATGATACCTCCAGCTTTGTTCCTTTTTCTCAAGATTGCTTTGGTTATTCAGGGTTCTCTGATTTCCTGTGAACTATAGGATAATTTCTTCCAGTTCTGTGAAAAATGTCATGGGTTCAATAGGGATTGCATTAAACCTGTAGATTGCTTTGAGTAGTATTGAAATTCTAAAAATATTATTTTTTCAAATTCATGAACATGGATATCTTTTCATTTCTTTGTATCATCTTCAATTTCCTTCATCAATGTCTTATAATTTTCAGAGTATAGCACTTTTAATATCTTGCTTAAGTTTATTCCTAGATATTTTATTCTTTTTCATGAAATTGTAATTTGAATTGTTTTCTTGCTTTTTCTTCCTGATAGTTGATAGAAAAGCAACAGTTTTCTGTATATTCTTCTTGTATCCTGAAATAAAATTTACTGAATTCACTTATTAGTTCTAATACTTTTTGGTGGAAAATTTTAAGGTTATCTATACATAGTAACATGCCACCTGCAAATAGTGATAATTTTATTTCCTCCCTTTTAATTTGGATGCATTTATTTATTTTTCTTGTCTGATTGCTGTTGCTAGAATTTACAATACTATGTTAAATGAAAGCAGTGAGAGTGGTTTTCCTTGTCTTGTTTCTGATTTTAGAGGAAGAACTCTCAGCTTTTCATTATTCAGTATGATGTTAGTTGTGGGTTTGTCATAATGTCTTTATTATGTTGAGATATGTTCTCTCAAGACCGACCTTGATGACAGTTTTTGTTTGTTTGTTTTTTGCGGTACGTGGGCCTCTTACTGTTGTGGCCTCTCTTCCCATGGAGCACAGGGTCCGGATGCACAGGCCCAGCGGCCACGGCTCATGGGCCCATCCGCCCCGTGGCATGTGGGATCTTCCTGGACCGGGGCACAAACCCATGTCCCTTTCATCGGCAGGCGGACTCTCAACCACTGTACCACCGGGAAAGCCCAACAGTTTTTTTTTTTAATAATGAGCAGATGTGGAATTTTGTCAAATCTATTTTCTGCATCTACTGAGATGATCACATGATTTTTTTTTTTTTTCAGTATTCGGGTCTCTCACCATTGTGGCCTCTCCCGTTGCAGAGCGCAGGCTCTGGATGTGCAGGCCCAGTGGCCATGGCTTACAGGTCCAGCCACTCCACAGCATGTGGGATCCTCCCGGACCGGGGCACAAACCCATGTTCCCTGCATCGGCAGGCAGACTCTCAACCACTGCACCACCAGGGAAGCCAAATCACATGATTTTTATTCTCTGATTTGTTTATGTGGTGTATCATATTGATTGATTTACCAATATTGAGACATTCTTACATCCCTGGAATAAATCACACTTGGTCTTGATATATAATCCTTTTTATATATTGTTAAATTCAGTTTTCAAGTATTTTGTTAAGAATTTTTACATCTATATACATCAGAATTACTAGCCTGTAATTTTTTTTTTCTTTTTACTGTCTTTGTCTGGTTTTGGTATTAAAGTAATTGTGGTTTCATAGAATAAATTTGGGAATATACCATTTTCTTCAAATTTTTTGAATATTTTGAGAAGGATAGGTATTACCTCTTCTTTATAAGTTTGGTAGCATTCCTCTGTGAAGCCATCCAGTCCTGGACTTTTGCTTACTGGAAATTTTATTTTTTATCACAAATGTAATTTCACTACTATTGATTGCTTTGTTAAGATTGCATCTTTCTTCCTGATTCAGTTTGGAAAATTGTATGCTTCTAGAAATTTTTACATTTATTCCAGGGTGTCTAATTTGTTGGCATATAATTGTTCATAATATTCTCTTATAATTTTTTGTATCTCTGTAATAGTACTTGTAATTTCTCTTCGTCCACTTCTTATTCTGTAAATTTGGGTACTCCATTTTTTTTTCCCTAATGAATCTGGCTAAAGACTAATCAATTTTGTTTACCTTTGCAAAACAACCCTCGGTTTTATTGATCTTTTCTATTTTTTGTCTTTAATTTATTTCCTCACTCATCTTCATTATTTCTTTCCTTCTGCTGATTTTGGGCTTTGTTCATCTTTTTCTAATTTCTTTAGATGGTAGGTTGGGTTGTTTATTTGAGGGTTTTTTTTGTTTGTTTCTTGAGGTAGGTCTGTATCACTATAAATTTCACTCTTAGATCTACTTTTGCCGTGTCCCATAGATTTTGGAAAGTTGTATTTTTATCTTCATTTGTATCAAGGTATTTTCTGGTTTCCTCTTTCATTTCTTCATTGAATCATTGTTTTTTTTTTTTAGTAGCATATCATGTATTCTCCATGTGTTTTTGTTTTTCACATTTTTCTTATTTTAATTGATTTCTAGTTTCATACCACTGTAGTCAGAAAACAAAATGCTTGTTATAATTTCTACACTCTTAAATTTGTTGAGACTTATTTAGTGGTCTACCATGTGATCTATCCTGGAGAACGTTCCATGTGCACATGAAAAGATGGTGTATTCTTCTCCTCTTACATGGAATGTCCTGTAGATGTCTTTCAAGACCAACTGCTCTATTGTCTTGTATAAGACCAGTGTTTCCTTATTGATTTTCTGTCTGGATGATCTGTTCATTGATGTAAACAGGGTATTAAAATCCCCTAATATTATAATATTATTATCAATTTCTCCCTTTATGTCTGTTAATATTTGCTTTAATATTTAGGTGATCTCATAATAGATACATATTGGTAGGGAAAAGATGGCAGAGGAGTAAGACATGGAGATCACCTTCCTCCCCACAAATACATCAAAAATACATCTATATGTGGAACAACTCCTACGGAAAACCTACTGAATGCTGGCAGAAGAATTAAGATTTCCCAAAAGGCAAGAAAATCCTCACATACGTAGGGCAAAAGAAAAAGAAAAAGCAGAGACAAAAGAATAGGGATGGGACCTGCACCTCTGGGAGGGAGATGTGAGGGAGGAAAAGTTTCAACACACTGGAAAGCCCCTTCACTGGCAGAGACTGGGTGGGGTCGGGAAGCTTCGGAGCCAAAGAGGAGAGCACAGCAACAGGGGTGCAGAGGGCAAGGCAGAGATTCCTGCACAGAGGATAGGTGCCAACCAACACTCAACAGCCTGAGAGGTTTGTCTGCACACCCACCAGGGAGGGTGGTGACTGGGAGCTGAGGCTTGGGCTTCAGAGGTCACACCCCAGGGAGAGGACTGGGGTTGGCAGCGTGAAGACAGCCTGAAGGGGGCTAGTGGGCCACAGTTAATCGGAAGGGAGTCCAGGAAAAAGTCTGGACTTGCCTAAAAGGCAAGAGAAAATTGTTTCGGGGTACACAAGGAGAGGGGATTCAGAGCACTGCCTAAATGAGCTCCAGAGACAGGTGTGAGCCACGGCTATCAGTTTGGACAGAAGAGATGGGCATGAAATGCTAAGGCTGCTGCCACTGCACCAAGAAAACTGTGTGCAAGCACAGGTCACCACACAGAGTCCATCCACTCCCTCTGGGACCCTGTGCAGCACAACACAGCCAGGGTCCCAAGATCGAGGGACAAAATCGCTGGGAGAAAACATGGTGCACCTCAAGCTGTTGCAATGACATGCCAGCCTCTGCTGCTGAAGGCTCAGCCCACATTCCAATTATGACTACCGTACTCACCACCTCCCTGGCCTGAGAGATCAAGACAGCCCTAATCAGCCGCTGCTTTAACCCCCTCCTGTCTGGGTAGGGAGCAGATGCCTGAGGGTACATGCAGAGGCAGGGCCAAAACCAAAGCTGAACCCCAGGAACTGTGCGAATAAAGAAGAGAAAGGGAAATTGCTCCAGGCAACTTCAGGAATAGCAGATTAAATCCCCACAATCAATGTGATGAACCCTGAATCTGTAGAATACCTGAATAAACAATGAAAGTTCCCAAAGTTGAGTTGGTGGAATTTGGGAGCAAATGTAGACTTCGGATATGCTGTCTGTGACTGATATGTTTCTGATTTTTATGGTTATCTTAGTTTAGATTTTAGAGCTTGTTATCATTAGTAAATTTGTTTATTGGTTTGGTTGCTCTAGTCTTACTTTATTTTTTATTTTTCTTATTTTTTTATTTTCTTATTTTATTAATTTAATATCATTTTGTTATTATTTTTTCTTTCTTTTCTTCTGAGCTGTGTGGTTGACAGGGTCTTTGTGCTCCTGCAGAGTGTCAGGCCTGAGCCTCTGAGGTGGGAGAGCTGAGTCCAGGGCATTGGACCACTGGAGACTTCCCAGCCCCATGTGAAATCAGTGAGAGCTCTCCTAGAGATCTCTGTCTCGACTTTAAGACCCAGCTCCACCAAACTGCCAGCAAGCTCCAGTGCTTGATGCCCCATGCTAAACAATTAGCAAGACAGGAACACAACCCCACCCATTAGCAGACATGCTACCTAAAATCAGAGTAAGTTTACAGACACCTATAAACATGCCACTGGACACAGCCTTGCTCACCAGAAAGAAAAGATACAGTCCCACACACCAGAACACAGGCACCAGTCCCCGGTACCAGGAAATCTACACAAGCCACTGAACCAACCTCATGCACTGGGGGCAGACACAAAAACAACAGGAACTACAAACCTGCCCCCTGCAAAGAGGAGACCCCAAACACAGTAAGTTAAACAAAATGAAAAGACAGAGAAAGACACAGCAGATGAAGGAGCAAGCTAAAAGCCCACCAGACCAAAAAATGAAGAAGAAATAGGCAGTCTACCTGAAAAAAATTTCAGAGTAATGATACTAAAAATGATCCAAAATCTCATAAACATAATGGAAAACTAAAAGAAACATTTAGCAAGGACCTAGAAAAATTAAAGAGCAAAGAAATAATGATGAATAACACAATAAATGAAATTAAAAATTCTCCAGAAGGAATCAATAGCAGAATAACTGAGGCAGAATAATGGATAAGTGACCTGGAAGATAAAATAGTGGAAATAACTACTCCAGAGCAGAATAAAGAAAAAATGAAGACAGTCTCAGAGACTTCTGGGACAACATTAAATGCACCAACATTCAAATTATAGGGGTCCCAGAAGAAGAAGAGAAAAGCAAAGAGTCTGAGAAAATATTTCAAGAGATTATAGTTGTAAACTTCCCTAACATGGGAAAGGAAAGAGTCAATCAAGTCCAGGAAGCAGAAAGATTCCAATACAGGATAAATCCAAGGAGGACCACCCCAAGACATATTAATCAAAGTATCAAAAATTAAATACAAAGAAAAAATATTAAAAGGAGCAGGGAAAAGCAACAAAAACATCAAAGGGAATCCCCAAAGGTTAACAGCTGATCTTTCAGCAGAAGCTCTGCAAGCTAGAAGGGAGTGGCAGGACATATTTAAAGTGATGAAAGGGGAAAACCTACAATAAAGATTACTCAAACAAGCAAGGATCTCATTCAGATTCAATGGAGAAATTAAAATCTTTACAGATAAGCAAAAGTTAAGAGAATTCAGCACCACCAAAGCAGCTTTACAAAAAATGCTAGAGAAACTTTTCTAGGCAGTAAACACAAGGGAAGGAAAAGACCTACAATAACAAGCTGAAAACAATTAAGAAAATGGTAATAGGAACATACATATCGATAATTACCTTAAATGTAAATGGATTAAATGCTCCAACCAAAAGATATAGACTGGCTGAATGTATACAAAAACAAGAACCATATATATGCTGTCTACAAGACACCCACTTCAGACCTAGAGACACATACAGACTGAAAGTGAAGGGATGGAAAAAGATATTCCATGCAAATGGAAATCAAAAGAAATCTGGAGTAGTAGTAATTCTCATATCAGACAAAGTAGACTTTAAAATAAGACTATTAAAAGAGACAAACAAGGACACTACATAATGATCAAGGGATCAATCCAAGAAGGACATATAACATTGTAAATATTTATGAAACCAACATAGGGGCACCACAATACATAAGGCAAATGCTAACAGCCATAACATAAGAAATCAGCAGTAACACGATATTAGTAGGGAACTGTAACACCCCACATTAACCAAAGGACAAATCATCAAAAAAGAAAAGAAAGAAACACAAGCTTTAAATGACACATTAGAGAAGATGAATTTAACTGATATTTATAGGACATTCCATCAAAAATCAACACAATACACTTTCTTTTCAAGTGCTCATTGAACACTCTCCAAATAGATCATACCTTGGGTCACAAATCAAGCCTTGGTAAATTTAGGAAAATTGAAATCAAATCAAGTATCTTTTCCAAACACAACGTGATGAAATTAGATATCAATTAAAGGTAAAAAAAACCTGTAAAAAATACAAACACATGGATTCTAAACAAAACGCTACTAAATAATCAAGAAATCACTGAAGAAATCAAAGAGGAAATCAAAATATACCTAAAAACAAATAACAATGAAAACACAATGAGCCAAAACCTATGGGATGCAGCAAAAGCAGTTCTAACAGGGAAGTTTATAGCAATACAATCCTACAACAAGAAACAAGGAACATCTCAAATAAACAACCTAACCTTACACATAAAGTAATTAGAGGAAGAAGAACAAACAAACAAACAAAAAAACAAAAGTTAGCAGAAGGAAAGAAATCATAAAATCAGATCAGAAATAAATGAAAAACAAATAAAGGAGACAATAGCAAAGATCAATAAAACTAAAAGCTGGTTCTTTGAGAAGATAAACAAAATTGATAAACGAGTAGCCAAACTCATCAAGAAAAAAGAAAGAAGACTCAACTCAACACAATTTGAAATGAAAAGGCGAAGTAACAACTGACACTGCAGAAATACAAAGGATCATGAGAGATTACTACAAGCAACTATATGCCAATAAAATGGACAACCTGGAAGAAATGGACAAATTCTTAGAAAAGTACAACCTTCCAAGACAGAACCAGGAAGAAACAGAAAATATGAAAAGACCAATCAGAAGCACTGAAATTGGAACTGTGATTAAAAATCTTCCAACAAACAAAAGCCCAGGACCAGATGGCTTCACAGGTAAATTCTATCAAACATTTACAGAAGAGCTAACACCTATCCTTCTCAAACTTCCCAAACTCATTCCACAAGGCCGCCATCACCCTGATACCAAAACCAGAAAAGGATGTCACCGAAAAGGAAAACTACAAAGGACATCGATGCAAAAATCCTCAACAAAATAGTAGCAAACAGAATCCAACAGCACATTAAAAGGATCATACACCATGATCTACTGGGGTTTATCCCAGGAATGCAAGGATTCTTCAATATACGCAAATTAATTAATGTGATACACCATAGTAACAAACTGAAGGATAAAAATCATGTGATAATCTCAATAGATGCAGAAAAAGGTTTGGAAAAAATTCAACACCAATTTATGATAAAACTGTCCAGAAAGTGGGCATAGAGTGAACTTACCTCAACATAATAAAGGCCATGTATGACAAACCCAGAGTCAACATTGTTCTCAATATTGAAAAATTGAATCCACTTCCTCTAAGATCAGGAATAAGACAAGTTTGCCCACTATTATTCAACATAGTTTTTGAAGTTTTAGCCACGGAAGTCAGAGAAGAAAAAGAAATAAAATGAATCTAAATTGGAAAAGAAGTAAAACTGTCACTGTTTGCAGATGACATGATAGTATACATAGAGAATCCTAAAGATGCTACCAAAAATTACTAGACCTAATCAATGAATGGTAAAGTAGCAGGATACAAATTTAATGCCCTGAAATCTCTTGCATTCCTATGCACTAATGACAAAAAATCTGAAAGAGAAATTAAGGAAACACTCCCAACTACCTTTGCAACAAAAAGGATAAAAACCTAGGAATAAACCTACCTAAGGAGACAAAAGACCTTTATGCAGAAAACTATACGACACTGATGAAGGAAATCAAAGATGATACAAACATGGAGAGATATATCATGTTCTTGGACTGGAAGAATCAACATTGTCAAAATGACTATACTACCCAAAGCAATCCACAGGTTCAATGCAATCCCTATTATATGATAAATGGTATTTTTCACAGAACTAGAACAAAAAATTTTACAATGTGTATGGAAACAAAAAAGAAACCCAATAGCTAAAGCAATCTTGGGAAATAAAAACAGAACTGGTGGAATCAGGCTCCCTGACTTCAGACTATAAGACAAACCTACATTAATCAAGACAGTATGATACTAGCATCAAAACAGAAATATATATCAATAGAACAGGATGGAAAATGCAGAGACAAATTCACGCACATATGGTCACCTTATCTTTAACAAAGGAGGCAACAATATACAATGGAGAAAGACAGCCTCTTCAATAAGTGGTGCTGGGAAAACTGGACAGTTACATGTAAAAGAATGAAATTAGAACACTCCTTAACACCATACACAAAAATAAACTCAAAATGGATTAAACACCTAAATGTAAGTCCAGACCCCATCAAACTCTTAGAGGAAAACATAGGCAGAACACTCTATGACATAAATCACAGCAAGATCCTTTTTGACCCACCTCCTAGAGAAATGGAAATAAAAAGAAAAATAAACAAATGGGACCTAATGAAACTTAAAAGCTTTTGCACAGCAAAAGAAATCATAAACAAGACCAAAAGACAGCCCTCAGAATGGGAGAAAACAGTTGCAAATGAAGCAACTGACAGTGGATTAACCTCCAGAATATAAAAGCAGCTCATGCAGTTCAATATCAAAAACAAGCAAACAACCCAATCTAAAAATGGGCAGAAGACCTAAATAGACATTTCTCCAAAGAAGATATACAGATTGCCAAAAACACATGAAAGGATGCTCAACATCACTAATCATTGGAGAATTTCAAATCAAAACCACACTATGGTATCACCTCACACCGGTCAGAATGACCAACACCAGAAAAGCTACAAACAATAAATGCTGGAGAGGGTGTGGAGAAAAGGGAATCCTCTTCCACTGTTGGTGGAAATTTAAATTAATACAGCCACTATGGAGAACAGTGTGGAGTTTCCTTAAAAAAGTAAAAATAGAACTACCATATGACCCACCAATAACACTACTGGGCATATACCCTGAGAAAGCGGTAGTTCAAAAACAGACATGTACAACAATATTCATTGCAGCAATATTTCGAATAGCCAGGACATGGAAGCAACCTAAGTGTCCATCAACAGATGAATGGATAAAGAAGATGTGGCACATATATACAATGGAATATTACTCAGCCATAAAAATAAATGAAATTGAGTAATTTGTAATGAGGTGGATGGGCATAGGGTCTGTCGTACAGAGTGAAGTGAGAAAGAGAAAAAGAAATACTGTATGCTAACACATATGTATGGAATCTTTAGAAAACATGGTTCTAATGAACCTAGGGACAGGACAGGAATAAAGATGCTGGTGTAGTGAATGTACTTGAGGGCACAGGGAGGGGCAGTTGTAAGCTGGGACAAAGTGAGAGAAAAGCATTAACATATATACACTACCAAATGTCAAATAGACAGCTAATGGGAAGCAGCTGCATAGCACAGGGAGATCAGCTCAGTGCTTTGTTAACACCTAGAGGGGGGATAGGGAGGGGGGGAGGGAGACACAAGAGGGAGTGTATATGGGAATATTTGTATACATACAGCTGATTCACTTTTCTATACAGCAGAAACTAACACAATATTGTAAAGCAATTATACTCCAATAAAGATGTTAAAAAGGTGCATATTTATATATATTAATGAATATTATATCCTCTTATTGTATTAATCCCTTCATCATTATATAATGCCTTTCTTCAAATTTTGTTAGATTGCTTTATAGCATACTTTGTCTGATGTGAGTATTGCTACTCCAGCTTTCTTTTCATTCCCATTAGCATGAAATATCTTTTTACATCCCCTTTCAGTTTGTGAGTTTCTTTAGATCTGATGTGATTTTCTTGTAAGCAGGTGTTGTTTTTGTATCATTTCAGCCACTTTATGTCTTTTGATTGGAGCATTTAGCCCACTTACAGTTAACATAACTATCAATATTTATTTTCTTATTGCCATTTTGTTAATTGTTTTAGGTTTATTCATGCAGGGTTTTTTTCTTTATTTTAAGCAGCATATAGAGTAGTCTTCTTTTATTCATTGAGCCACCGTATGTCTTTTGATTGGAGTATTACATAAATTGAATTTAAAGTTATTACTGATATGTATGTACTTACTGCTGTTTTAAAACTTGTTTTCTGGGGTTTTTTTGTAGTTCTTCTCTTTTCTTTTCTTTTAATTTCTTCCCTTGTGAATTCATGATTTTCTTTCATGGTGTGCTTGTGTGCCTTTCTCCCTGGTTGTGTATCTATTGAATGTTTTTGCTTTGTGATTACCATGGGGCTCATATATGTTCACCTATGACTATATCTACTTCTTTTAGGTTAGAGTCATTTAAGTTCAAACACATTCTTAATAATCTACATTTTTAAACTCCTCTCCCCCACTTTTTATCTTTTATATATCATATTTTTCTTCTTCATTTTTATTTCAGTTTAATGCAGTTATAGTTTATCTTATAATTTTGTCTTTTAATATTTGTTCTAGGTTATTTAAGTGGTTGACCTATACCTTTTCTATATATATATATTTCTTTACTAGTGGGATTTTTTCCTTCCTATAAATTCTTAATCTTTGTCATAACTTTTTCTTATCCACTTAGAAAAGACCCCTTTAATGCTTTATTTTAGGGTTGGTTTAGTATCGATTAGTTCTTTTAGCTTTTGTTTGTCTGAAAAAATATTTATATCTCCTTTGATTCTGAATGATAGCATTGCTGGGTAGATTATCCTAGGCCGTAGGTTGTCCCCTTTCAGTGCTTTAAATATATTTGCCACTCCCTCTGGCCTGCAATGTTTCTGCAGAAAATTTAGCTGATACCTTTTGGGCATTCCCCTGTATGTGACTTTTTTTTTTCTTTTGCTGTATTTAGAATTCTCTCTTAGTCTTTAATTTTGCCATATCAGTTATGATATAAGTGGTGTGGATCTCTTTGGATTTCTCTTATTTGGGACTCTCTGTGATTCCTGCACCTGGATAACTGTTTTCTGATTTGTATTGGAAAATTTTTCAGCCATGATTTCATCAAATATATTTTTGACCCCTTTCTCTCTCTCTTCTCCTTCTGGGACATTTATAATGCAAATGTTAGTACTCTTGATGTTGTCTCAGAGGTCCTTTAAACAGTCCTCGTTTTTTAAAGTTTTATTTTTGCTGTTCTGATTGTGTGATTTCCATTTTTCTATCTTCCAGATCACTCATTAATTCTTCTCTACCACCTGGCCTGTTGTTAAGTACTTCTGGTTTGTTTTTCATTTCAGTTATTGTATAGTTCAGCTCTGATTGTTTCTTTTTAATAGTTTCTTGCTAAAATTCTTTCTGTGTTCATCTATTATTCACAAGTTCAGTTATATTCTTATTAATAATGCTTTGGACTCTTTATCTAGTAAATAATTTATCTCTGTTTCATTATTTTGTTTTAAGTTTTGGTTTGTTGTTCTTTCATTAAAACAAATTCCTCGGTCTTCCCTTATTTTTTTTTTTTTTTTTTTGTGGTATGTGGGCCTCTCACTTTTGTGGCCTCTCCCGTTGCAGAGCACAGGCTCCGGACACACAGGCTCAGCAGCCACTGCTCATGGGCCTAGCCACTCTGCGGCATGTGGGCTCTTCCCAGACCAGGGCACAAACCCGTGTCCCTGCATCGGCAGGTAGACTCTCAACCACTGTGCCACCAGGGAAGCTCTGTCTTCCCATTTTGTTTAACTTTCTGTGACTTTGTGAAATTGGGTGAAACAGTTACTTATCCCAGTCTTAAAGGGATATCCTTGTGTGGGAACCTCTCTATGCAGTCTGCATGTGGCAAGTGGCTTTAGTGGAAGAACTGGATCTGAAGTTAGTTAGCATAAGTCACATCTTCCCCCAGGGTGTGCTGTCACCTATCACTTTATTGTGTGCTGGGGCTGGAGGTGAATAGGATAGAGCCATAGCCACATGTGAACCAGGTCTTCTCCTATACTCAGTGCCTATTGCTGCTCTATCAGGAACAGGGGTCGGTACCAAGGGGCTAGAGCAAAACCCATGAGGTTCGAGTCCTAGCTGGCTCCATTCTCACTAAATGTGCATACCCCCCCATCCCGACAACATCTTTGCCCTGAGGGGAGCAGCATTGAAGCAAGAGGGGCAAGAGTGGGTGCCTGGTGTGGGCTGGGGCATGCACTGGGATGGTTCTTGCATGAGAGTCAGAGCTCCAAACATCTTCCAATCCACCATCTCTGCAAGTACCAGTAATGGATGCTCAGACCCCATTCAGGTGCAGTGCCAGATCTGAGCTGGCTCTGCCCACACACACACAAGTGTACACTCCTCAGCAATGACATCCTTTGCCCTAGTAGGGAGCTCTACCAGAGCTAGAAGGGATGAGGTGAGTGTATGTTGAGGGTGAGTACATGTTGGTACAGTCATAGGAAATCTGCCAGAACCCCATTCAGTTTCAATCTGCTTCCTCTGTCTTGTTCCCAGGAGTAAAAAAGCATGTGTGTGCCCTTTGAGAGCATAGTCTCAGTTTCTTATATCTCTCCTGTAAGTCCTACTGGTTTTCAAGCCAACAAAGTGTACCCTTCTTCCTGGCATTGAACCCCAAGTCTGAAGTGTCCAATATGCTGTTCAAACCCTCACATCCCAGGAAGGATTTCTGAGCACATAATAGCCCCCTTTATTTCTGTGTCCCCTCCTAGAGTCATGGGTCCTGACATGATCACTTCTCCTCCCATTCTACCTGACTCCATGTGTATCTTTCATTACAGCCTTGGTTGTAGAATACTCTTTCTGTCAGTCACCAGTTTTTTTAGTGAGAATTGTTCCACATGTAGATGTATTTTTGATGTTTTCTGTGGGAAGGTGAGCTTAACTTCCTCCTACTCTGCCACTTTGATCTCCTCTCCTCCGTTTTGTCTAGTTCATATATACTTCTATCTGTTCTGTTATTGTGACTATGAAAGTAAGCTACTAAAATACAACACAATTAAATCTATGTCAACAATTTTTTCTTCGTTCTTATAAATAAGCTAAAAGGAAATAGATCCCCATCAGCAGAACTGATGGTTTTGTTTCACTAAAAATTGTAAATAATAATATTTATTCTATTGCCAATTAATTTTCAAAAAGTGTATCAGGACCTCTCTGGCCACCCAGTGGTTAAGACTCCATGCTTCCACTGCAGGGTCACAGGTTTGATTGCTGGTGGGGGAACTAAGGTCTTACATGTCCATTGGTGTGGCCAAAATAAATAAATAAATAACAAAAACAAAAATCTATCACAAAAAATATCTATGTTGATGAGTGTTCTAGGGTTTTCGCCTTTCTTTCATTAGCTACAATGTAGGACATAGATTATTAGATAGATAGATTGGTAAATAAGATAATAGAAGACACCTGCCTATTTATCTCAAGTGAGGCTAAGCAAACATTGGCCACTAGAGGGCAGTAGAAGATCAGAATGGGCAGAAACGGGCTGGCTACAGATAGGATCAATAATTTGACTGTGAGAGCAACTGAAAGAAACTTCCTGACACATCACTTTGGCCCTGAGGAAGAGCCCTGGACTGGCCTGAAGCACAGAACATGGTGGTGTCACAACTCAGAGACATAATAATATCGCTATACCTCAAAAATTCTGAAATAGATAAGGAATTGAGCAATGTATTTAATGGTTTTAAGAAACAAACAGGAACAAGACTTAGGAATCCAAATCTCAGATTAAATTAGTTTTTAAATCAGGTTATTAATGATAAAATCAAAGTTGTACTGAAATCCAAGCACAGATGAGGAAAGAATGAAATCAAGGTGAGTAAGTAAATAGATTACTGGGCCATGCAGTGTTTTTCCAACACATTGTAAAAGATGCCACCTCTTTTTGAAGCATTACCATGTCTAAATAACATCTAGATAGATACAGTTTAAAGAATGCAGCTCCTAAAGAAGATGTGGCACATATATACAATGGAATATTACTCAGCCATAAAAAGAAATGAAATTGAGCTATTTGTAATGAGGTGGATAGACCCAGAGTCTGTCATACTGAGTGAAGTAAGTCAGAAAAAGACAAATGCCATATGCTAACACATATATATGGAATACAATTATACTCCAATAAAGATGTTAAAGAAAAAAAAAGGAATGCAGCTCCTAGACATTTTTAGGCAGCTTGATACTCTTCTGTCCTCAGGTTCATGTCTAAGGAATAGTGAAATCTTTAAAGGGGTATCTTTTGTGAAAAGCTATAAAAAAGATGGACAGAACCCCATTGATGTGGGTTGCTAACCTAGTGTTTCCACATAAATGTATCTAATGTTAAAGCTATCCCCACCCCAATAATCAAACTATTGTGTTCAACTCCAAAAGTACCAGGAACACAAAACTACAATATTAGTTTATATCAGAAAAGTTTATGTGCATTATCAGGAGTAAGCAGCAGGTAATGTGAGTGGAACCCATTACTGGCACCGGAAGACCGTTTATAGTAGACATTGGACAGCCTGAGGTATTTTTTAGCTGCCAGAATCCACATCCATCCTAATAATATCCTAGTTTCTTTCTAGAGATTTACCTCTTCTCCACTATATTTAGTTTTTGCATGACAATGCTAAATGCACCCATCTCCCACTGCCCAAATCCATACCTCTGACTATGAATGCTGAGAGCATCAAAATGTTGGGCACATTACTTAAACTCTGTCAATCAAAGCTCTTTTCCTGGACTTTAGATTTTGAAGAAAATAATAAATTCAGAATTCATATTTAGACATAATAATTTTCTTAGAGCTGCAGCCGAAGTGGTAGCAGAAATAGAACTGGCAAACTGGCAATAACATTTGAATACGTGGATCCTTCTTAAAAGACACGTGCTATAATTTTTGTTTCCTGTTTCTCCCTTTTTCAGATCTTCCTAATCTATTAGCTTCTCATTAATATTTTGAGCCTTCTGTACCATATTGCTAAATTTCTTTTTGCTAAAGTTTGACAAATTTGTTTTCCGTTGTTTTTCATAAAGGACCTTAATAGAAGAATATTCTGAATGGAAGTGTCTAACACATTACTATCAACAAATTCCCTTGTGGAAAGAGAAAGCACTTTATTATCTTTGTTTCTTTTTTACATCTTAATTAGAGTATAATTGCTTTACAATGGTGTGTTAGTTTCTGCTTTATAACAAACTGAATCAATTATACATATACATATGTTCCCATATCTCTTCCCTCTTATGTATCCCTCCCTCCCATCTTCCCTATCCCACCCCTCTAGGTGGTCACAAAGCACCTAGCTGATCTCCCTGTGCTACGTGGCTGCTTCCCACTAGTTATCTATTTTACATATGGTAATGTATATATGTCCATTCCACTCTCTCGCATTGTCACAGCTTACCCTTCCCCCTCCCCATATCGTCAAGTCCATTCTCTATTAGGTCTGTGTCTTTATTCCTGTCTTACCCCTAGTTTCTTCAAGACATTTTTTTCCCTTAAACTCCATATATATGTGTTAGCATATGGTATCTGTCTTTCTCTTTCTGACTTACTTCATTCTGTATGACAGAATCTAGGTCCATCCACCTCATTACAAATAGCTCAATTTCATTTCATTTTATGGCTGAGTAATATTCCATTGTGTATATGTGCTGCATCTTCTTTATCCATTCATCTGATGATGGACACTTAGGTTGTTTCCATCTCCGGGCTATTGTAAATAGAGCTGCAATGAATATTTTAGCACATGACTCTTTTTGAATTATGGTATTCTCAGGATATATGACCAGTAGTAGGGTTCCTGGGTCATATGGTAGTACTATTTGTAGTTTTCTTTCTTTTTTTCTTTTTTTTTTTTTTTGCGGTATGCGGGCCTCTCACTGTTGTGGCCTCTCCCGCTGTGAAGCACAGGCTCTGGACGTGCAGGCCCAGCGGCCATGGCGCACGGGCCCAGCCGCTCCACAGCATGCAGGATCCTCCTGGACCCGGGCACAAACCCACAACCCCTGCATCGGCAGGCAGACTCTCAACCACTGTGCCAAGAGGGAAGCCCCCTACTTGTAGTTTTTTAAGGAACCTCCATACTGTTCTCCATAGTGGCTGAACCAATTCACATTCCCACCAGCAGTGCAAGAGGGTTCCCTTTTCTCCACACCCTCTCCAGCATTTATTGTTTCTAGATGTTTTGATGACGGTAGGTTTATTCCTAGATATTTTGTTCTTTTTTTTGCAATGGTAAATGGGAGTGTTTCCTTGATTTCACTTTCAGAGTTTTCATCATTAGTGTGTAGGAATGCCAGAGATTTCTGTGCCTTAATTTTGTATCCTGCTACTTTACCAAATTCATTGACAAGCTTTAGGAGTTTTCTGGTAGCATCCTTAGGATTCTCTATGTATAGTATAATGTCATCTTCAAACAGTGACAACTTTACTTCTTCTTTTCCTATTTGGATTCCTTTTACTTCCTTTTCTTCCCAGTTTGCTGTGGCTAAAACTTCCAAAACTATGTTGAATAAGAGTGGTGAAAAGGGGCAACCTTGTCTTGTTCCTGATCTTAGTGGAAATGCTTTCAGTTTTTCACCATTGAGGACGATGTTGGCTGTGCGTTTGTCACATATGGCCTTTATTATGTTGAGGAAAGTTCCCTCTATGCCTACTTTCTGCAGGGTTTTTATCATAAATGGGTGTTGAATTTTGTCGAAAGCTTTCTCTGCCTCTATTGAGATGATCACATTTTTTTTTCCTTCAATTTGTTAATATGGTGTATCACATTGGTTGATCTGCATATACTGAAGAATCCTTGCATTTCTGGAATAAACTTCACTTGATCATGGTGTATTATCCTTTTAATGTCCTGTTGGATTCTGTTTGATAGTATTTTGTTGAGGATCTTTGCATCTATGTTCATCAGTGATATTGGCCTGTAGTTTTCTTTCCTTGTGACATCCTTGTCTGGTTTTGGTATCAAGGTGATGGTGGCCTCATAGAATGC
>NW_020173760.1:198795-275932 GCF_003031525.2 Neophocaena asiaeorientalis asiaeorientalis
TACAAATTTTGAAATTTTTTGTTCTAGTTCTGTGAAAAATGCCCATGGTAGTTTGATAGGGATTGCATTGAATCTGTAGATTGCTTTGGGTAGTAGAGTTGTTTTCGCAATGTTGATTCTTCCAATCCAAGAACATGGTATATATCTCCATCTATTTTTATCATCTTTAATTTCTTTCATCAGTGTCTTATAATTTTCTGCATACAGGTCTTTGGCTCCTTCGGTAGGTTTATTCCTAGATATTTTGTTCTTTTTTTTGCAATGGTAAATGGGAGTGTTTCCTTGATTTCACTTTCAGAGTTTTCATCATTAGTGTGTAGGAATGCCAGAGATTTCTGTGCCTTAATTTTGTATCCTGCTACTTTACCAAATTCATTGACTAGCTTTAGTAGTTTTCTGGTAGCATCCTTAGGATTCTCTATGTATAGTATAATGTCATCTTCAAACAGTGACAACTTTACTTCTTCTTTTCCTATTTGGATTCCTTTTACTTCCTTTTCTTCCCAGTTTGCTGTGGCTAAAACTTCCAAAACTATGTTGAATAAGAGTGGTGAAAAGGGGCAACCTTGTCTTGTTCCTGATCTTAGTGGAAATGCTTTCAGTTTTTTACCATTGAGGACGATGTTGGCTGTGCGTTTGTCACATATGGCCTTTATTATGTTGAGGAAAGTTCCCTCTATGCCTACTTTCTGCAGGGTTTTTATCATAAATGGGTGTTGAATTTTGTCGAAAGCTTTCTCTGCCTCTATTGAGATGATCACATTTTTTTTTCCTTCAATTTGTTAATATGGTGTATCACATTGGTTGATCTGCATATACTGAAGAATCCTTGCATTTCTGGAATAAACTTCACTTGATCATGGTGTATTATCCTTTTAATGTCCTGTTGGATTCTGTTTGATAGTATTTTGTTGAGGATCTTTGCATCTATGTTCATCAGTGATATTGGCCTGTAGTTTTCTTTCCTTGTGACATCCTTGTCTGGTTTTGGTATCAAGGTGATGGTGGCCTCATAGAATGCGTTTGGGAGTGTTCTTCCTTCTGCTATATTTTGGAAGTGTTTGAGAAGGATAGGTTTTAGCTCTTCTCTAAATGTTTGACAGAATTCGCCTGTGAAGCCATCTGGTCCTGGGCTTTGGATTGTTGGAAGATTTTTAATCAGTTTCAGTTTCAGTGTTCGTGATTGGTCTGATAATATTTTGTATTTCTTCCTGATTCAGTCTTGGCAGTTTTGCATTTCTAAGAATTTGTCCGTTTCTTCCAGATTGTCCATTTTATTGGCATAGAGTTGCTTGTAGTAATCTCTCATGATCTTTTGTAACGGTTTTTTTTTCTTCTTTCTCTAATTGCTTTTGGAGCAAGTTTAGGTTGTTTATTCGAGATGTTTCCTGTTTCCTAAGGTAGGATTTTATTGCTATAAACTTCCCTCTTAAAACTGCTTTTGCTGCATCCCATAAGTTTTTGGTTGTTGTGTCTCCATTGTCATTTGTTTATAAGTATTTTGAGATTTCCTCTTTGATTTCTTCAGTGATCACTTCGCTATTAAGTAGTGTATTGTTTATCCTCCATGTGTTTGTATTTTTTACAGATCTTTTCCTGTAATTGATATATAGTCTCATTGCATTGTAATCGCAAAAAGATACTTTATACAATTTTAACTTTCTTAACTTAACCAAGGCTTTCTTTGTGATGCAAAATATGTTCTATCTTGGAGAATGTTCCCTGAGCACTTGAGAAAAATGTGTATTCTGTTATTTTTGGATGGAATGTCCAATAAATATCAATTAAGTCCATCTTGTTTAATATATCATTTAAAGCTTGTGTTTCCTTATTTTCATTTTGGATGATCTGTCCATTGGTGAAAGTGGGGTGTTTAAGCCCCCTACTATGATTGTGTTACTGTCGGTATCCCCTTTTATGGCTGTTAGTATTTGCCTTATGTATTGAGGTGCTCCTATGTTGGGTGCATAAATATTTACAATTGTTATATCTGCTTCTTGGATCGATCCCTTGATCATTATGTAGTGTCCTTCTTGTTTCTTCTGATAGGCTTTATTTTAAAGAGTATTTTGTCTGATATGAGAATTGCTACTCCAGCTTTCAGTTGGTTTCTATTTGCCTGGAATATATTTTTTCATCCCTTTATTTTGAGGCTGTATGTGTCTCTAGGTCTCAAGTGGGTCTCTTGTAGAAAGCATATATAGGGGTCTTGATTTTGTAACCATTCATCCAATCTGTGTCTTTTGGTGGGAGCATTTAGTCCGTTTACTTTTAAGGTAATTATCGATATGTATGTTCCTATTCCCATTTTCTAAATTGTTTTGGGTTCATTATTGTAGGTCTTTTCCTTCACTTGTGTTTCTTGCCTAGAGAAGTTCCTTTAGCCTTTGTTGTAAACCTGGTTTGATGGTGCTGAACTCTCTCAGCTTTTGCTTGTCTGTAAAGGTTTTAAATTCTCCATCAATTCTGAATGAGATCCTTGCTGCATAGAGTGATCTTGAATGCAGGTTTTTCTCCTTCATCACTTTAAATATGTCCTGCCAGTCCCTTCTGGCTTGCAGTGTTTCTGCTGAAACATCAGCGGTTAACCTTATGGGCATTCCCTTGTGTGTTATTTGTTGTTTTTCCCTTGCTGCTTTTAATATGTTTTCTTTGTATTTAATTTTTAACAGTATGATTAAGGTGTGTCTTGACGTATTTTCCTTGGATTTACCCTGTATGGGACTCTCTGTGCTTCCTGGAGTTGATTAACTATTTCATTTCCCATATTAGGGAAGTTTTCAACTATACTCTCTTCAAATATTTTCTCAGTCCCTTTCTTTTTCTCTTCTTATTCTGGAACCCCTATAATTCGAATGTTGGTGCATTTAATGTTGTCTGAGATGTCGCTGATACTGTCCTCAGTTCTTTTCATTCTTTTTTCTTTATTCTGCTCTGCAGTAGTTATTTCCACTATTTTATCTTCCAGGTCACTTATCCGTTCTTCTGCCTCAGTTATTCATTTTTTTTTTTTGTCTTCTCACTTTGCTTATCTTACTGTGTTTGGGGTCTCCTCTTTTCAGGCTGCAGGTTTGTAGTTCCCGTTGTTTTTGGTGTCTGTCCCCAGTGGCTAAAGTTGGTTCAGTGGGTTGTGTAGGCTTCCTGGTGGAGGGGACTAGTGCCTGTGTTGTGGTGGATGAGGCTGGATCTTGTCTCTCTAGTGGGCAGGTTCACATCTGGTGGTGTGTTTTGGGGTGTCTGTGGCCTTATTATGATTTTAGGTAGCCTCTCTGCTAATGGGTGGGGTTGTGTTCGTGTCTTCCTATTTGTTTGGCATAGGGTGTCCAACACAGTAGCTTGCTGGTCGTTGAGTGAAGCTGGGTGCTGGTGTTGACTTGGAGATCTCTGGGAGATTGTCACCATTTGATATTATGTGGAGCTGGGAGGTCTGTTATGGACCAGTTTCCTGAAGTTGGCTCTCCCACCTCAGAGGCACAGCTTATAATAAAGACTGTGCTTATTATAATGTATGTGATCAAGATATGTGATCAAGATATGATCAAGGGAGTCCCCATAAGGTTATAAACTGAGTTTTCAGAAGAAACTCTTCAGGCAAGAAGGGAGTGGCACAATATATATAAAGTAATGAAAGGGAAAAACCTACAAACAAACTCATCGACCTATAGAAACCCTGATTTTGAAACCACCCATGAATAGGAATACTTTTTTGGGTACCTGGGAGTCGAGTAGAGAAGTTCCAGCATGCAAATGAAGCAAAAAGTCTGAAAACAGACATATTGAAGAGGGTAAGAAAAACAGCTTCACTTTACCTGTGTCACTCTCTCCCCCAGGAAAGCACAGTGTATTGCCAAGCGAGTCTTACTTGGCCTGTGATAGCTCCCACAGGATAGATGAATGTGAGAACACAGTAGGTTCCTGGCTTTCCATGCTATGCAAGACACTGCCAAGTGACACAGTTCTTTCTCACTCAGATAAGAATACTGAGAGGATTGGCAAGACTGGATAGCTTAAGGGAAGCTAGGAGCAGCAAAAACTGTCAGGGTTCACAGTAACTGGGCACAAGACTCAACAAAGGAGAATGGATTCTATTAAAATCTTTGCAGACTCCATCCAAGAGACCGTCTTGTAAACCTCATAAAATGTATCACTAGCAGATCCACCTCCAACAAGGCTATGTGAATCTTAACTACTTCTTTTCCATAAACACTGCTCCACATATGTCAGCATCTGCAGATCATGCATGTGCATTTGCAGACACTGTCTAGGAAAAATAAACAGAATGTTCTCATCATCTGACCTGGATTTGGAACATCAAGAAAAAGTGTAAAATGTTAAGACTTAACCCTCAAAAGGCAACATGAGGAAGAGAGGATGTATCCATAGAAAGAGTCTGAGAGAATTCCAAAATTCCTAGGTGACTGGTGAAGGTATTTTGTTACTGAAACCAGTTGGTAAACTTTGGAACAGGTAACTACATCTTCAAATGTAAACACAGCAACTTAGGATTTAAAGAAACAGAAAAAAAAAGGAAACATGACAACACCAAAGGAACACAATAATTTTCCAGTAACCAAATTCAAAGTACTGGAGATCTATGAATTACCTGACACATAATTCAAAGAGTTGCTTCAAGGAAGCTCAGCAAGCAACAAGGAAGCAAAGATAAACAACTCAAATAAATAAGAAAAAATACATGAAGAAAATTATAAGTTCAACAAAGAGATGGAAATTATAAAAAAGAACCAACAAATTTCTGGATCTGAGGAATAAATGATCAAACTAAAAAATGGAGCAAAGAGCTTCAAAAGTAGACTCAGTCAAACATAAGAGAGAATCTATAAACTCAACAAGAGGTCATTTGAAGAGGTTGGAGAAAAGATTGCAGAGTAGAAGGACTTGAGCTCACCTTTTCTCACAAAACACTAAAGTCACAACTAACTGCCAAACAACCATCAACAAAAAGAATGGGACCTAACAAAAAATATATTCTACTTCCAAAGACAAAGAAGAAACCACAACAAGATGATAGGTGGGGTGCATTCGCGATACAATAAAATCCCATACATGCCAGGTGGGTGGCCCACAAACTGGAAAATAATCATGTCACAGAGGGTCTCCCACAAGAGTGAGAGTTCGGAGCAGCACGTCAGACTCCCAAGCCTGGGAGTCTGGAATCAGGAAGAGGAGTCTCCAGATCATTTGGCTTTGAAGGCCAGCAAGGCTTGATTTCAGGGCCTCCACAGGTCTGGAGTAAACAGAAACTCCACTCTTTGAGGGTTCACACAAGGTCTCACGTGCACCAGGAACCCAGGGAAAAGGCAGTGATTTCAAAGGAGCTGCGGTCAGACGTACCTGCTGGTCTTGGAGGGTCTCCTGGGAAAGTAAGGGGTGGCTGTGGCTCACTAGGAACAAGGACACTGGTGGCAGATGTACTGGGAAATATTCATTGGCATGAGCTCTCCTGGAGGCCACCATTTTGACACCAAGACCTGACCCCACCCAACAGCCTGCAGGCTTCAGTGCTGGTACGTCTCAGGCCAAACAATCAATAGGGTTGGAACACAGCACAATGCATCAGCAGACAGGGTGCCTAAAATCATCCTGAGTCCACAGACTCACCTAAACACACCTCATGACACAGCCCTGCTCACCAGAAGTACAAGACCCAGCTCCACCCAAGCAGTGGGTAGGCATGAGTCTCTCACACCAGGAAGCCTGCACAAGCCTCTTAAACCAACTTCACCGACCAAAGGGCAGCAACCAGAAGCAAGGGGAACTACAACACTGTAACCTGTGGAACAGAAACAGCAATCACAGGAAGTTAGCCAAAATGATATGGCAGAGGAATATGTTTCAGACCAAGAAACAAGATAAAACACAGAACAACAAAGTGAAGAGGAGATATGCAAACTACCTGAAAAATAATTCAAAGTAATGATACTAAAGATGATAAAAGATCTCAGGAAAGAATGGAGACAGACCAGTAAGATACAAGAAATATTTAACAAAAAGCTAGAAGATATAAAGAACAAACAAAGATGAAGAATACAATAACTGAAGTGAAAAAATACACTAGAAGGAATCAATCAATAGGAGAATAAATGAGGCAGAAGAATGGGTAAGTGAGCAGGAAGACACAGTGGTGGAAATCACTGCCATGGAACAGAATAAAGAAAAAGAGAATGAAAAGAATGAGGACATTTTAAGAGACCACTGGGACAACGTTAAATGCACCAACATTCACATTATATGAGTCTCAGAAAGAAAACAGAGAAAGAATGGGTCTGAGAAAATATCTGAAAACATAATAGATGAAAACTTCCCTAACATGGGAAGGGAAAGAGTCACCCAAGTCCAGGAAGCTTAGAGAGTGCCATAAAGGATAAATCCAAGGAGGAACATGCCAAGACAAATATTAATCAAATTGACAAAAATTAAAGACAGAGAAAATATTAAAAGAAACAAGGGAAAAGCAACAAATAATATACAAGGGAGTCCCCATAAGGTTATAAACTGAGTTTTCAGCAGAAACTCTCCAGGCAAGAAGGGAGTGGCACAATATGTGTAAAATAATGAAAGGGAAAAACCTACAAACAAGAATACTTTAACCATCAAGGCTCTCATTCAGATTTGATGGAAAAATCAAAAGAATTACAGACAAGCAAAAGCTAAGACAATTCAGCACCACCAAACCAGCTATACAATAAATGCTAAAGGAACTTCTCTAAGTAGAAAAGAAAAGGACACAACTATAAAAAAGATAATTACAAATGGGAAAGCTCACCCATAAAGGAAACCATACAGTAAACGTAGAAAGTCAAACACAAACAAATACAATATCAAAACCAGCAATTGTGAGAAGAGAAGGGTATAAATGCAGGATATTGTAAATGAATTTGAAACTAAAAAAACAGCAACTTAAAAGAATATTGTGTATTTAACATGCCATAACAAAACATTCTGCTAACCACAAACCAAAAATCTACAATAACTACACACACACAAAAGAATAAGGGATCCAAACGCAACACTAAATTTAGTCATCAAATCACAAGAGAAGAGAACAAACAAGGAAAGGAAGAAAAAAGACATAAGAACAAATCCAAACAATTTACAAAATGGCCATAAGAACATACATATTGATAATTATCTTGAATGTAAATGGATTAAATGCTCCAACAAACAGACATAGACTGGCTGAATGAATTTAAAAAAAAAAAAGACATATATATGCTATCTACCAAGGACCAACTTCTGATTTAGGGACACATACAGACTCATACTGAGGGGATGGAAAAAGTTATTCCATACAAATGGAAGTCAAAAGAAAGCTGGAATAACAATAATCATATCAGACAAAATTCTCTTTAAAATAAAGATGGCTACAAGAGACAAAGGACATTACATATGATAAAAAGGATCAATCCAAGAAGGAGATATAACAATTATAAATATATATGACCCCAAAAAAGGAGCACCTCAATATATAAGGCAAATGCTAACAGTCATAAAAGGAGAAATTGACAACAAGACAATAATAGTAACAGATTTTAACACCCTACTTTCATCAATGGACAAATCATTCAGACAGAAAATCAATAAGGAAACACCGTCCTTAAATGAAACATTAGACCAGATGAACTTAAGTGATATTCATAGAGCATTCCATCCAAAGCAGCAGAATACAGCCATAAAATGAAACGAAACTGAGTTATTTGTAGTGAGGTGGATGGACGTAGAGTCTGTCATACAGAGTGAAGCAAGTCAGAAAAAGAAAAACAAATACCATATGCTAACACATATATATGGAATCTAAAATTAAAAAAAAATTGTTATGAAGAACGTAGGGGCAGGACAGGAATAAAGACCCAGACATAGAGAATGGACTTGAGGCCATAGGGAGGGGGAAGAGTAAACTGGGACAAAGTGAGAGAGTGGCATGGACTTATATATGTTACCAAATGTAAAATAGATAGCTAGTGAGAAGCAGCCACATAGAACAGGGAGGTCAGCTTGGTGCTCTGTGACCACCTAGAGAGGTGGAATAGGGAGGGTGGGAGGGAGATACAAGAGGGAGGAGACATGGGGATATATGTATATGTATAGCTGATTCACTTTGTTATAAAGCAGAAACTAACACACCATTGTAAAGCAATTATACTCCAATAAAAATGTTTTTAAAAAAAGGAGCAGAATACACAATCTTCTCAAGTGCACATGGAACATTCTCTAGGATTGATCACATACTGGGCCACAAAATGAGCTTCGGTAAATTTAAGAAAATTGAAATCATAACAAGCAACTTCTCCAAACACAATGCTATGAGATTAGAAATAAACTTCAAGAAAAAAAAATGTAAAAAACACAAGCACATGGAGGCTAAATGCAACTAAACAACCTATGGATCACAGAAGAAATCAAAGAAGAAATCAAAAAATACCTAGAGACAAATGAAAATATGACAATTCAAAACCCATGGGATACAGCAAAAGCAGTTCTAAGAGGGAAGTTTCTAGCAATAAATTCTTACCTCATGAAGCAAGAAAAATCTCAAATAAACAACCTAACTTTACATCTAAAGCAACTAGAGAAAAAAACAAAACCCAAAGTTAGTAGAAGAAAAAGAATCATAAAAATCATAGCAGAAATAAATGAAATAGAAATGTGGAAAACAACAGAAAAGACTAATAAAACTAAAAGTTGGTTGTTTGAGAAGAGGAACAAAACTGATAAACCTTTAGACAGACTTATACAGAAAAAAAAGGGAGAGGGCTCAAAGTAAAAAATATATGTATACAAATGAAAAAGGAGAATTTACAGCTGACTCCAAAAATAAAATAAAATAAATTACAAAGGATCATAAGAGACTACTACAAGCAACTATATGCCAATAAATTGGACAACCTAGAAGAAATGGACAAATTCTTGGAAAGGTACAGTCTCCCAAGACTGAGCCAGGATGAAATAGAAAATATGAACAAAGAAATCACAAGTGCTAAAATTGAAAGTGTTATGTAAAAACTCCCGACAAACAAAAGTCCTGGGCCAGATGGCTTTGTGGACAAATTCTATCAAACTTTTAGAGAAGAGTTAACACCTATCCTTCTGAAACTATTCCAAAAAATTGTAGAGCAAGGCACACTTCTGACCTCATTCTATGAGGTCACCATCTCCCTGATACCAAAACCAGACACATACACTAAATCCCCTACATATGAACGAGTTCCATTCTGAGAGCACGTTCTTAGGTCCAATTTGTTCATAAGTCCAGCAAAGTTAGCCTAGGTACCAAAGTAACAGTATCAGCTATATAGTACTGTACTGTAATAGGTTTATAATACTTTTTACACAAATAATGCATAAAAAACACAAAAATAAAACATTTTTAATTGTACAGTACAGTACCTTGAAAAGTGCAGTAGTACAGTACAACAGCTGGCATACAGGGACTGGCATCGAGTGAACAGTCAGGAAGAGTTACTGACTGGAGGACGGAGAGGAGGTGGGAGATGGTAGAGCTGAAGGATCATCAGCAATAGGAGATGGAGGGCAAGCTGCAATTTCACTCACACCTGATGTTGATGGCACATGTCCAGGTTCCTTGCTGCATTCAATTCAATCTACCCACTTGAAAAAAATAATCCAGCAATGTCTGGGTAGTAGCTCTGTTTCTCTTCTCATAAATGACATGGTAGCAATGGATTGCATTCTGAATGGCTGCTGCAACTTTCGTGTACTGTTCTATATTCGGATCTTGTGCCTCAAAACCTAACAGTGCCTCCTCAAATAAAGAAAATCACCTTGCCACTTCCTGCATCATGAATCTCTTCAGTCCTTCAGTTACTCCTTCTCCTCTTGTCTCTCTTCATCCTTTTTCGGGGCCTCCAATTCCATCAGGTCTTCATTAGTAAGCTCCTCGTGTTGCACAGCAAGGAGTTCAACATAGTTATCCTCTTGCAGATCTAGCTCCAGCTTCTCATTGAGGGTCGCTAAGTTGCTGAAGACCTCTTTGGACTCCTCATCCACCTTCTCAAATCCATGAAAATCATGAACAAACTGCAGGCAAAGGTTCTTCCAAACCCCATACATGGTGATGGCCGTAACATCATGTCAAGCAAAGTCAATGATTTTTTATGGCCTTGTAGATGTTATAGTCTTTCCAAAAGTGTCACAAGGTTGTTCCTGATTTGTCACTCACCTTTACCGCCTGACAAAAAAAGTGTGATGTAAATAATATTTCTTGAAAATCGCTATAACTCCCTTGTCCATAGGTTGGATGAGCAACATAATATTTGGTTGCAGATATACTACTTTGATGTTGGGATAAAAGTCATCCATGAATGGGGGGTAGCCTGGAACATTGTTGAGAAGCAAAAGAATGTTAACGGGACGTCCTTCTCCAAGAAGTATTTATCTACCTCCAGGAAAATGTGGTGGAAAAACCAGTCCTGGAAAATGGACTGTGTAACCCAGGCTTTAGGGTTACACTTACAAACAACAGGAAGAGAGCCATTACCTATGTTTTTAAGGGCTCTTGGTTTCTCTGAATGATAAACTAAGATAAACTAAGAGAGGCTTCAGCTTCATATGCCTGGAATCATTGTCACCAAACAAAAGGGTTAGCTTATCCTTTACTGCTTTATAACCTGGCATCAACATTTCCTCCTTACTGATGTTTTTCCTGAAGTGCTTCAGGAAATTCCTGGGCAGCTACGATATGTGCACCCACTGCCTCACCACTTACTTTCATGTTGAGATGGTTGGCCCTAGCCTTGAACCAGTGAAACCAGCCGTGGCTGGCATTAAAAAATGTGCCTTCTGATTCTTCACCTTGTTTATTCTTCAAGTCTTCATAAAGGTTTTTAGCTTTCTCTTGAATCATCATTAAGTGGAGTGGGACTTGACAATAATGCTGATTCTGAATCCACACACTGAGAAGTTTCTCCATCTCCTCCATCTTTTTTCCACCCTTCTTTGATACTACTGCTGATGTCATCAGCATAGCAGACATCACATATTCAATGATCTTCTCCTTGTTCTTTAGAATCATGCTGATGGTTGAACAATTCATGTTATAAGAACAAGTGATGGGAGGATCTTCAAGATGATGGAGGAGTAAGATGTGGAGATCACCTTCCTCCCCATAAATACATCAAAAATATATCTACATGTGGAACAACTCCTCCAGAACACCTACTGAACACTAGCAAAAGACCTCAGACTTCCCCAAAGGCAAGAAATTCCCCATGTATCTGGTTAGGGAAAAAGAAGAAACAGGACAAAAGAATAGGACAGGACCTGCATTGCTGGGAGGGAGCTGTGAAGGAGGAAAAGTTTCCACACAAAGAAGAAATGGACAAATTCTTGGAAAGGTACAGTCTCCCAAGACTGAGCCAGGATGAAATAGAAAATATGAACAAAGAAATCACAAGTGCTAAAATTGAAAGTGTTATGTAAAAACTCCCGACAAACAAAAGTCCTGGGCCAGATGGCTTTGTGGACAAATTCTATCAAACTTTTAGAGAAGAGTTAACACCTATCCTTCTGAAACTATTCCAAAAAATTGTAGAGCAAGGCACACTTCTGACCTCATTCTATGAGGTCACCATCTCCCTGATACCAAAACCAGACACATACACTAAATCCCCTACATATGAACGAGTTCCATTCTGAGAGCACGTTCTTAGGTCCAATTTGTTCATAAGTCCAGCAAAGTTAGCCTAGGTACCAAAGTAACAGTATCAGCTATATAGTACTGTACTGTAATAGGTTTATAATACTTTTTACACAAATAATGCATAAAAAACACAAAAATAAAACATTTTTAATTGTACAGTACAGTACCTTGAAAAGTGCAGTAGTACAGTACAACAGCTGGCATACAGGGACTGGCATCGAGTGAACAGTCAGGAAGAGTTACTGACTGGAGGACGGAGAGGAGGTGGGAGATGGTAGAGCTGAAGGATCATCAGCAATAGGAGATGGAGGGCAAGCTGCAATTTCACTCACACCTGATGTTGATGGCACATGTCCAGGTTCCTTGCTGCATTCAATTCAATCTACCCACTTGAAAAAAATAATCCAGCAATGTCTGGGTAGTAGCTCTGTTTCTCTTCTCATAAATGACATGGTAGCAATGGATTGCATTCTGAATGGCTGCTGCAACTTTCGTGTACTGTTCTATATTCGGATCTTGTGCCTCAAAACCTAACAGTGCCTCCTCAAATAAAGAAAATCACCTTGCCACTTCCTGCATCATGAATCTCTTCAGTCCTTCAGTTACTCCTTCTCCTCTTGTCTCTCTTCATCCTTTTTCGGGGCCTCCAATTCCATCAGGTCTTCATTAGTAAGCTCCTCGTGTTGCACAGCAAGGAGTTCAACATAGTTATCCTCTTGCAGATCTAGCTCCAGCTTCTCATTGAGGGTCGCTAAGTTGCTGAAGACCTCTTTGGACTCCTCATCCACCTTCTCAAATCCATGAAAATCATGAACAAACTGCAGGCAAAGGTTCTTCCAAACCCCATACATGGTGATGGCCGTAACATCATGTCAAGCAAAGTCAATGATTTTTTATGGCCTTGTAGATGTTATAGTCTTTCCAAAAGTGTCACAAGGTTGTTCCTGATTTGTCACTCACCTTTACCGCCTGACAAAAAAAGTGTGATGTAAATAATATTTCTTGAAAATCGCTATAACTCCCTTGTCCATAGGTTGGATGAGCAACATAATATTTGGTTGCAGATATACTACTTTGATGTTGGGATAAAAGTCATCCATGAATGGGGGGTAGCCTGGAACATTGTTGAGAAGCAAAAGAATGTTAACGGGACGTCCTTCTCCAAGAAGTATTTATCTACCTCCAGGAAAATGTGGTGGAAAAACCAGTCCTGGAAAATGGACTGTGTAACCCAGGCTTTAGGGTTACACTTACAAACAACAGGAAGAGAGCCATTACCTATGTTTTTAAGGGCTCTTGGTTTCTCTGAATGATAAACTAAGATAAACTAAGAGAGGCTTCAGCTTCATATGCCTGGAATCATTGTCACCAAACAAAAGGGTTAGCTTATCCTTTACTGCTTTATAACCTGGCATCAACATTTCCTCCTTACTGATGTTTTTCCTGAAGTGCTTCAGGAAATTCCTGGGCAGCTACGATATGTGCACCCACTGCCTCACCACTTACTTTCATGTTGAGATGGTTGGCCCTAGCCTTGAACCAGTGAAACCAGCCGTGGCTGGCATTAAAAAATGTGCCTTCTGATTCTTCACCTTGTTTATTCTTCAAGTCTTCATAAAGGTTTTTAGCTTTCTCTTGAATCATCATTAAGTGGAGTGGGACTTGACAATAATGCTGATTCTGAATCCACACACTGAGAAGTTTCTCCATCTCCTCCATCTTTTTTCCACCCTTCTTTGATACTACTGCTGATGTCATCAGCATAGCAGACATCACATATTCAATGATCTTCTCCTTGTTCTTTAGAATCATGCTGATGGTTGAACAATTCATGTTATAAGAACAAGTGATGGGAGGATCTTCAAGATGATGGAGGAGTAAGATGTGGAGATCACCTTCCTCCCCATAAATACATCAAAAATATATCTACATGTGGAACAACTCCTCCAGAACACCTACTGAACACTAGCAAAAGACCTCAGACTTCCCCAAAGGCAAGAAATTCCCCATGTATCTGGTTAGGGAAAAAGAAGAAACAGGACAAAAGAATAGGACAGGACCTGCATTGCTGGGAGGGAGCTGTGAAGGAGGAAAAGTTTCCACACAGAAGGAAGCCCCTTCACTTGTGGAGACGGGTGTGTGTGCAGTGGGGGGCGAAGCTTTAGAGCTATGGAGGAGAGCACAGCAACAGGGGTACAGAGGGCAAAGTGCAGAGATTCCCACACAGAGGATCAGTGCCGACCAGAACTCACGAGCCTGAGAGGCTTGTCTGCTCACCCGCTGGGGTGGGTGGGGGCTGGGAGCTGAGGCTTGGGCTTCAAAAATCAGATCCCATGGAGAGGAGTGAGGTTGGCTATGTGAACACAGCCTAAAGGGGCTAGTGCACCACAGCTAGCTGAGAGACAGTCCGGAAAAATCTCTGGACCTGCCTAAGGGAAAGAGACCCTTGTTTGGGGGTGCATGAGGAGAGGGAATTCCTTCCCTGTCTGCCCACAGAAGACAGAGCACTGCTTAAATGAGATCCAATGACGGATGCAAGCCACGGCTATCACTGTACACTACAGAGAGGGGCATGAAACGCTAACGATGCTGTTGCAGCCAACAAGAATCCTATGTGCAAGCACAGGTCACTATCCACAACTCCTCTCCTGAGAACCTGTGCAGTCTGCCACTGCCAGGGTCCCATGACCCAGGGAAAAATAACCCTGGATAACACATGGCATGCCTCAGGCTGCTGCAATGTCACACTGGCCTCTGCTGCCATAGACTCGTCCCACATTCCGTACCCCTCCCTCTCCCCAGCCTGAGTGAGCCAGACCCCCTAATCAGCCGCTGCTTTAACCCCCTCTTGTCTGGGGGAAGAACAGATGCCAGAGAGCAACCTACACGTAGAGGCAGGGCCAAATCCAAAGCTGAACCCCAGGAGCTGTGCGAAAAAAAAAGAGAAAGAGAAATTTCTCCAAGTGGCCTCAGGAGCAGCAGATTAAATCTCCGCAATCATTTTGATGTACCCCACATCTGTGGAATACATGAATAGACAACGAATCATCTCCAAATTGAGGTAGTAGACTTTAGGAGCAACTGTAGACTTGGGGTGCTGTATGCGACTGACTATTTTCAGATTTATATGTTTATCGTAGTTTAGTTTTTACAGCTTATTATCATTGGTGAATTTGTTGGTTTGGTTGCTCTCTTTTTTCTTAATTACTTTTTAATTTTAATAATATTTAAAAACATTTTTAATTACTTTATTTTTCGCTTTCTTCCTTTCTTTCTTTCCTTCTTTCTTTCTTTCTTTCTTTCTTTCTTTCTTTCCCTCCTTCCTTCCTTCCTTCCTTCTTTCTTTCTTTCTTTCTTTCTTTCTTTCTTTCTTTCTTTCTTTCTTTCTTTCTTTCCTTCTTTCTTCATTTTCTTCTGAGGTATGTGGCTGACAGGGTATCTATGCTCTGGCCGAGTGTCAGGCCTGAGCCTCACAGGTGGGAGAGCCGAGTTCAGGACATTTGATGACCAGAGACCTCTTGGCCCTACGTAGTATCAGTTAGCAAGAACTCTCGCAGAGATATATGTCTAAACACAAAGACCCAGCTCCACTCAACAGCCATCAAGCTACAGTACTTGACACCCCATGCCAAATAATTAGCAAGAAAGGAAGAGAACCCCATCAATTAGCAGAGAGACTTCCTAAAATCAAAATAAGTTCACTGACACCTCAAAACATACCACCAGACTTGGTCCTGCCCACCGGAAAGACAAGATTCAGACTCATCCACCAGAACACAGGCACCAGTCTCCTCCACCAAGAAGCCTACACAACCCGCTGAACCAACCTTATTCACTGGGGGTAGAAAACAAAATAGAATAGGAACTATAAACCTGCAACTTGTGAAAAAGAGACCTCAAACACGGTAAGGTAAGCAAAATGAGAAGACAGAGAGATACACAGCAGATGAAGGAACAAGGTATAAAACCAACAGACCAAACAAATGAAGAGGAAATAGGCAGTCTACCTGAAAAAGAATTCAGAGTAATGATAGTCAAGATACCCAAATCTTGGAAATAGAATGAAGAAAACAGAAGGTTTAAAAACGACCTAGAAGAACTAAAGGGCAAACAAACAATGATAAGCAACACAATAAATAAAATTATCTAGAAGGAATCAATAGCAGAATAACTGAAGCAGAAGAAGAGATAAGTGACCTGGAAGATAAAATAGTGAAAATAACTACTGCAGAGCAGAAGAATAATGAAAAGAATTCAGGACACTCTCCAAGGTCTCTGGGACAACATCCAATGCACCACCATTCGAATTATAGGGGTCCCAGAAGAAGAAAAGAACAACAAAGGGACTGAGAAAATATTTGAAGAGATTATAGTTGAAAACTTCCCTAATATAGGAAAGGAAATCAAGTCCAGGAAGCACAGAGAGTCTAATAGAAGGATAAATCCAAGGAAAGACACGCCAAGACACATATTAATCAAACCATCAAAAATTAAATACAAAGAAAAGACTATTAAAAGCACCAAGGGAAAAGCAACAAATAACATACAAGGGATCACCATAAGGTTAACAGTTGATTATTCAGCAGAAACTCTGCAAACCAGAAGGGAGTGGCAGGACATATTTAAAGTAATGAAAGGCAAAAGCCTACAACTAATATTATTCTACCTATCAAGGATCTCATTCAGATATGATGGAGAAATTAAAATTTCACAGACAAGTAGAAGCTAAGAAAATTCAGCACCACCAAACCAATTTTACAACAAATGCTAATGGAACTTCTCTAAGCAGGAAACAAAAGAGAAGGAAAAGACCTACAAAAACAAACCCAAAACAACTAAGAAAATGGTAATAGGAACATACATATTGATAATTGCCCTAAATGTAAATGGATTAAAGGCTCAAAGGAAAAGACACAGACTTGCTGAATGGATACAAAAACAAGAACCATATATACCCTGTCTAAAAGAGACCCACTTCAAACCTAGGAACACATTCAGGCTGAAAGTGAGGGAACGGGAAAAGATATTCCCTGAAAATGGAAATCCAAAAAAGGGGGAGCAGCAATACTTATATCAGACAAAATAAACTTTAAAATAAAAACTATGACAAGAGGCAAAGAAGGACACTGCACAATGATCAAGGGATCAATTCAAGAAGAAGATATAACAATTGTAAATATGCACCCAAAAAAGGAGCACCTCAATACATAAGGCAAATGGTAACAGCCATAACAGGAGAAATCGATAGTAGCACAATAACAGTAGGGGACGTTAACACCCCACTTTCACCAATGGACAAATCATCCAAAATGAAAACAAATAAGGAAACAGAAGCTTTAAATGATAAATTAAACAAGATGTACTTGATTGATATATATAAGACATTCCCCCCAAAGAGAGCAGAATACACTTTCTTCTCAAGTACTCATGGAACATTCTCCAGCATAGATCATATCTTGGGTCACAAATCACACCTTGGTATACTTAAGATTATTGAAATCATATCAAGTATTTTCTCGACCACAGCATTATGAGACTAGATAATCAAAACAGAAAAAAGCTGTAAAAAATACAAACACATGAAGGTTGCAATATGATGATAAATAACCAAGAGATCACTGAAGAAATCAGAGAGGAAATTAAAAAATACCTAGAAACAAATGGTAATGAAAACACGACAGCCCAAAATCTATGGGAGGCAGCCAAAGTAACTCTAAAAAGGAAGTTTATAGCAATACAATCCTACCTCAAGAAACAAGAAAAGTCTCTAATAAACAACATAACCTTACACCCAAAGCAATTAGAGAAAGAAGAAAAACAACAACAAAAAATCCCAAAGTTAGCAGAAAGAAAGAAATCATAAAGATCATATCAGAAATAAATGTAAAAGCAGTGAAGGAAACAATAACAAATATCAAAAAATCTAAAAGCTGATTCTTTGAGAAGATATACAAAATTGAGAAACCATTAGCCAGACTCAATAAGAAGAAAAGGGAGAGGATGTAAATCAACAGAGTTAGAAATGAAAAAGGAGAAGTAACAACTGGCAATGCAGAAACACAAAGGACCATGAAAGATAATGATCTCTCGTGATTGGCACCTATATTCCAATAAAATGGACAAATTGGAAAAATGGACAAATTCTTAAAAGAGCACAACCTTCTGAGACTGAAACAGGAAGAAATAGAAAATATACACAGACCAATCACAAGCACTGAAACCAAAAGCGTGATTAACACTCTTCCAACAAACAAAAGCCCAGGACCAGATGGCTCCTCAGGAGAATTCTATCAAACATTTAGAGAAGAGGTAACACCTATCCTTCTCAAACTCTTCCAAATATAGCAGAGGGAGAAACACTCCCAAACTCATTCTACGAGGCCATCATCACCATGATACCAAAACCAGACAAAGAAATTACATAAATGAAAACTACAGGCCAATATCAATGATGAACACAGATGCGAAAATCTCAACATAATACTAGCAAACAGAATCCAGCAGCACATTAAAAGGATCATACTCCATGATCAAGTGGGGCCTATCCCAATAATGCAAGGATTCTTCAATATAAGCAAATTAATCAATGTGATACACCATATTAACAAATTAAAGGAGAACAACCATACGATAATCTCAATAGATTCAAAAAAATGCTTTTGACAAAATTCAACACCCATTAATGATAAAAACTCTCCAGAAAGTAGTCATAGGGGGAAATTACCTTTACATAATCAAAGCTATAAATGACAAACTCACAGTCAACTTTGTGCTCAATGGTGAAAATCTGAAACCATTTCCACTAAGATCAAGAACAAGACAAGGTCACCACATTATTCAACAGAGTTTTGAAAGTTTTATCCACAGAAATCAGAGAAGAGAAAGAAATAAAAAGAAAACAAATCAGAAAAGAAGTAAAACTCACTGTTTGCAGATGACATGATACTACACATACAGAATCCTAAATATGCTACCAGAAAACTACTAGAGCTAAATCAATCAATTTAGGAAAGTACCAGGATCCAAAATTACTGCACAGAAAACTCTTGCACTCTTATACACTAACAAAAATTCTGAAAGAGAAATTAAGGAAACACTGCCATTTACCATTGCAACAAAAAGAATAAAATGCCTAGGAATAAACCTACCTAAGGAGAAAACAGACCTATATGCAGAAAACTATAACACACTGATGAAAGTAATCAAAGATGATACAAACAGATGGAGAGATACATCATGTTCTTGGATTGGAAGAATCAACATTGTGAAAATGACTATATTACCCAAATCAATCTGCAGATATAATGTAATCCCTATCAAACTACCAATGGCACTTTCCACAGAATTAGAACAGAAATTTCACAATTTGTATGGAAATTAAAAAGACCCTGAATAGCCAATGCAATCCTGAGAAAGAAAGTGGAGCTGGAGGAATCAGGCTCCTGGTCTTCAGAATATACTACAAAGCTACAGTCATCAAGACAGTATGGTACTGGCACAAAAAGAGAAATATAGATCAATGGGACAGGATACAAAGCTGGGAGCTAAACCCATGCACATATGGTCACCTTATCTTTGATAAATGAGGCAAGAATATACAGTGGAGAAAAGACAGCCCCTTCAATAAGTGGTGCTGGGAAAACTGGACAGCTACATGTAAAATAATGAAATTAGAACACTATCTAACCCCATACACAAAAATAAACTCAAAATGGATTAAAGGCCTAAATATAAGGCTACACACTATAAAACGCTTAGAAGAAAACACTCTGACATAATTCATAATAAGATCCTTTTTGACCCATGTCCTAGAGAAATGGAAATAAAAACAAAAATAAACCAATGGGGCCTAATGAAACTTAAAATCTTTTGCACAGCAAAGGAAACCATAAACAAGATGAAAAGGTAACGCTCAGAATGTGAGAAAATATTTGCAAGTGAAGCAACTGACAAAGGATTAATATCCAAAATATACAAGATGCTCATGTAGCTCAACATCAAAATAAATAAATAAATAGATAAACCAAATCCAAAAATTGGCAGAAGACCTAAATAGGCATTTCTCCAAAGAAGATATACAGATTGCTAACAAACACATGAAAGGATGCACAACATCACTAATTATTAGAGAATTGCAAATCAAAACTACAATGAGATATCACCTCACACCGTCAGAAAGACCATCATCAATAAATCTACAAACAATAAATGCTGGAAAGGGTGTGGAGAAAAGGGAACCCTCTTGCACTGTGGGTGGGAATGTAAGTTAATATGGCCATTATGGAGAACAGTATGGAGGTTCCTTAAAAAGCTAAAAATAGAACTACCATATGACCTAGCAATCCCACTACTGGGCATATACACTGAGAAAACCATAATTCAAAAAGAGTCATGCACCACAGTGTTCATTGCACCACTATTTACAATAGCCAGGACGTGGCAGCAACCTTAGTGTCCATCAACAGATGAATGGATAAAGAAGATGTGGTCCATAGATATACAATGGAATATCACTCAGCAATAAAAAGAAACAAAATTGAGTTATTTGTAGTGGGGTGGGTGGACCTCGAGTTTGTCATACAGAGTGAAGCAAATCAGGAAGAGAAAAACAAATACTGTATGCTAACACATATATATGGAATATATAAAAAGAAATGGCTCTGAAGAACTTAGGCACAGGACAGGAATAAAGACACAATCATAGAGAATGGATGTGAGGACACAGGGATGGGGAATGGTAAGTTGGGAAGAAGTGAGAGAGTGGCATTGACATATATACACTACCAAAAGTGAAATAGATAATGGGAAGCAGCTGCATAGCACAGGGAGATCACCTCAGTATTTGTGACCACCTAGAGGGGTGGGATAAGGAGGGTGGGAGGGAGGGACACACAAGAGGGAAGAGATATGGGGATATATGTATATGTATATAACTAATTCTCTTTGTTATACTGCAGAAACTAATACAACAATGTAAAGCAATTATACTCCAGTAAAGGTGTTAATAAAAAAAAGTGAAGTGTAACATCATTTCCCCTTGCTCCACCTTCTCAATTATTTTCACTTTTGTTTCCATACACTAACAATAAAAATAAGAAAGAAGAATTAAGGAATTAATCCCCTTTGCCGTCACATCAAGAAGAATAAAATACCTAGGAATAAAACTACCTAATGTGGCAAAAGACCTGTACTCCCAAAACTATAAGACACTGTTGAAAAAAAATCAAAGATGACACAAACATATGGAAAGACATATTGTGTTCTGGCATTGGAAGAGTCCACATTGTTAAAATGACTCTACTAACCAAGGCAATTTACAGATGCAATACAATCCCTATGAAATTACCAAGGACATTTTTCCAAGAAATAGAACTGAAATCATAAAATTTGTATGGAGACACAAAAGACCCCAAATAGAAAGCAATCTTGAGAAGGAAAAGCGGAGCTGGAGGAATCAGCGTTCCTGCATTAAAGTATACTACAAAGCAACAATAATTAAAACAGTATGGTGTATCACATTGATTTATTTGAGTATATTGAAGAATCCTTGTATTCCTGGAATAAACCCCACTTGATCATGGTGTATGATCCTTTTAATGTGCTGTTGGATTCTGTTTGCTAGTATTTTGTTGAGGATTTTTGCATCTATGTTCATCAGTGATATTTGCCTGTAGTTTTCTTTCTTTGTGACATCTTTGTCTGGCTTTGGTATCATGATTATGATGGCATCGTAGAATGAGTTTGGGAGTGTTCCTCCCTCTGCTATATTTTGGAAGAGTTTGAGAAGGATAGGTGTTAGCTATTCTCTAAATGTTTGACACAATTGGCCTGTGAAGCCATCTGGTCCATCATCAAAAAATCTACAAACAATCAAATCTGGAGAGGGTGTGGAGAAAAGGGAACACTCTTGCAGTGCTGGTGCGAATGTAAATTGATACATCTACTATGGAGAATAGTATGGAGGTTCCTTAAAAAACTAAAAATAGAGCTACCATACGACCCAGCAGTCTCACTACTGGGTATATACCCTAAGAAAATCATAATTCAAAAAGAGTCATGTACCGAAATGTTCATTGCAGCTAGCCAGGAGATGGAAGCAACCTAAGTGTCCATCATTGGATGAATGGATAAGGAAGATGTGGCACATATATACAATGGTATATTACTCAGCCATAAAAAGAAATGAAATTTAGTTATTTGTAGTGAGGTGGATGGACCTAGAGTCTGTCATACAGAGTGAAGTAAGTCAGAAAGAGAAAAACAAATACCATATGCTAACACATATATATGGAATTTAAGAAAAAAAAAGTCATGAAGAACCTAGGGGTAAGATGGGAATAAAGACACAGATCTACTAGAGAATGGACTTGAGGATATGAGAAGGGGGAAGGGTAAACTGTGACAAAGTGAAAGAGTGGCATGAACATATATACACTACCAAATGTAAAATAGATAGCTAGTGGGAAGCAGCCACATAGCACAGGCAGATCAGCTCGGTGCTTTGTGACCACGTAGAGGGGTGGGATAGGGAGGGTGGGAAGGAGGGAGATGCAAGAGGGAAGAGATATGGGAACATATGTATATGTATAACTGCTTCACTTTGTTATAAAGCAGAAACTAACACACCAATGTAAAGCAATTATACTCCAATAATGGTGTTAAAAAAGTAAAAAATAATAAAATAGGAGGAATCCACCTACCCAATTTCAAGACAATATTTGGCTACAGTAATCAAGATCGTGTGGTATTGCTAGACAAATAGATACACAGATCAATGGAAAGAACAGAGGACACAGAAATAGATGCACACAAATATCCCCAACTGATGTTTTGACAAAAGTTCAAAAGCAATTCAAGGGAGGATAGGTGGTCTTTCAACTTATTGCTGAAACAATGACATATCTAGGCAATAAAATAAACCTTGATCTCAGTCTTACTGCTAACACAAAATTAACTCAGAATGTATCAAAGACTTAAAGGTAGAATGTGAAGATATTAACCTTTTAGAAAATAAATGAGAAAATCTTCAATATCTTGGACTAGACAGAATTGTTAGACTTGATACCAAAAACATGATCCATAAAAGGAAAAATTAATAAGTGGACTTCATTAAAAATAAAATGTTTTACTGTGCACAGGACCCTATTAAGAAGATGAAAGGACAAGCTACAGAGTAGGAGAATCAAGCCACATATCCAACAAAATATCTAGAATAAAGAACTCTCAAAACTCACCAACGCAAAATCAAGCAATCTGATTAAAACATGGGCAAAAGACATGAAGAAACATTTCACAGAAGACATACAGATGGCAAATGAGCACATGAAAGGTTATTTAACATCATTAGCCATTAGGAAATGCTAATTAAAACCACAATGAGATACTACTAAACACTTATCAGAATGACTAAAATAAAAATTAATGACAAGACCGAATGCTGGTGAGGATGCAGAGATACTGAATAATGTTATATTACTAGTGGTGATGAAGAACACTGTAGCCACTCTGGTACTCTTTGGCAGGTTAAAACAATAATAACAACAAAAGAAAACACCTTAATGTGTAACTACCATGTGTCTCAGAAGTTATACTTCTGGACAATTATCCCAGAGAAGTAAAGATCTATGTTTACACAAAAACAGGTACCCAGATGTTTATAGCAGCTCTATTCATAATAGTACAAAATTGGAAGCATCTAGATGTCCATCAGTGGATGAATGTTTAAAAAAACTGGCACATCGCAATAAAAAATATTAAACTATTGACACCTTACAACAACCTGGATGAATCTCCAAAGAATTATGCTGAGTAAAAAAGCCAACCCCAATAGATTACATATTTGATGTTTCCATTTATTCAACATGCTTGAAATTATAAATTATAGAAATGGAGAACAGATCATGGTTGTGGAGTTTATTAGGAGGTGGGAGCACCAGAAGGGAGATAATGTGGTTATAAAAGAGCAACATTAGGGATCTTTGTGGAGAGGAAAATGTTCCAGATCTTGACTGTATCAATGTCAATATCCTGGTTGTGATATTCAACTACACTTTTGCAAGATGTTTCCTTTAGGGAACTGAATAAAGGATTCAGAGAATAATAATAATATAAAAAACAGTATGATACTGGCATAGAAACATGTATACATGAATGGATCAGGATAGAAAGTCCAAAAGTAAACCCACACACCTATGGACAATTAATCTATAACAAAGGAGGTAAGAATATACAATGGAGAAAAGACAGTCTCTTCAGTAAGTGGTAATGGGAGAACTGGACAGCTACATGTAAAAGAATGAAATTAGAACACTATCTAACCCCATACACAAAAATTAACTCAAAATGGATTAAAGACCTAAATGTAAGACCAGATACTATGAAACTCTTAGAGGAAAGCATAGGAAAAACACTCTTTTACATAAATCACAGCAAGATTTTTTTCAATCCATCTCAGAGTAATGGAAATAAAAAGAAAAATAAACAAATGGAACCTAATTTTATTCAAAAGCTTTTGCACAGCAAAGGATACCATAAAAAAAAAAAAAGACTAGCCACAGAATGGTAGAAAAGATTTTCAAAAAATGTGACCCACAAAGGATTAAGCCCCCAAATATACAAAGAGCTCATACAGCTCAGTATCAAAAAAAAAACAACACCTCAATCAAAAAATGAGCAGAAGATCTAAATAGACATTTCTCCAAAGTAGACATACAGATGGCCAAAGAGTACATGAAAAGATGCTCAACCTCACTAATTATTAGAAAATGCAAATCAAAACTAAAATGGGGTAACACATCACACCAGTCGGAATAGCCATTATCAAACAAAAAATCTACAAAAATTAAATGCTGGACAGGATGTGGAGAAAAGGGAACGCTTCTACACGGTTGGTGGGAATGTAAATTGGTAGAGCCACTATGGAGAACAGTATTGAGGTTTCTTTAAAAGCTAAATATAGAGCTACCATATGATCCAGCAATCCCATTCCTGGGCATATATTCAGAAAAAAACATAATTCAAAAAGATACATGCATGACAATATTCATTACAGAATAATTTACAATAGCCAAAACATGGAAGCAACCAAAATGTCCCTTGACAGATGAATGGATTAAGAAGATATGTTACATATATACAATGGAATGTTACTCAGCCATAAAAAAGAATTAAATAAGGCTATTTGCATCAACATGCATAGATCTAGAGATTATCATTCTAAGTGAAGTAAGTCAGACAGAGAAAGACAAATATATCATATCACTTATGTGTGGAACCACAAAAAGTGATACAAAGGACATTAAGAAACCCCATGAAAACAGAAGAAATTATGAAACTCACTGGTAAAGCTAAATATATAATGAAATTCAGGAAATGTTTTCTGGTGTTTTGTAAAGTACTTTTAACTAGCATAAAAGTTAAAAGACAATAATATTTAAAATATTGCAATAATTTTTAATGAATGCACAATCTAAAAAGATATGAATTGAGACATCAATTATATAAAATTTTGAGAGGGAATAACATATAGTTTTTGTAGACAACTGACATTAAATTGTTATCAGCTTTACATAGACTCTTATAACTATAGATGTTTTATGTAAGCCTCATGGCAATCACAGAGCAAAAACCTACAGTAGGTACTAAAAATATATATAGAAAGAAAACAAAGTATTACAATATGGAAAATCATCAATCACAAAGGAATGCAGTTATAGAGGAAGAAAGGAGCAAGGACACTACAAAATAGGCAGAAAACCATAAGGTGGCAAGAGTAAGGCTTGATTTATCAATAGTTACTTTAAATGTAGATGGAATAAGTTATCTAATCAAAAGGTATAATGTAACTAAATGGATAATAAAAGACACAACTATATGTTGCCTACAAGAGACTCACTTCAGGTTTAAGGACATACACAGTCTTAAACAAAAGAAATGAAAAAAAAATATTTCATGCAAAGAGAAACCAAAAGAGAACAGATGTATTTATATAGACAAAATAAACTTTAACTTAAAGCTGTAACAAGAAAAAAAGATGGTCATTATATAATGAAAAATAGATGAATTAATCAAGAGGACATAATCTTTGTAAATATATATTCACCCAATACAGGAGTATTTAAATATATAAGGCAAATATTAACAAACCTGAAGGGAGCAGAAATAGACAGCAACACAAAAAAGTAGGGAACTTCAATACCCCACTTTCAATAATGGATAGACCACTAGGCAGAAATTCAATATGAAAACAGAGATTTGATTAACTCCATAGGCCATATGGACCTAACAAACAGCAAAATACATACATATAGGTCAATAACATATGGGACATTCTCCAAACTATTCTCCATATGTTGCTAGACCATAAAAAGAAGGGTTAACAAATTTAAGGAGATTGATATCATATCAAGTGTCTTTTCAATCACAATGATACATAACTAGAAATCAGTAGCAAAAGGAAAATTAGAAAATTCAAAACTATGTGGATATTAAACAAAACATTCCTGAACCAATAGGCCACTGAAGAAATCAAAACGTAAGTAAAAAATATCATGAGGAAAATGAAAATGGAAACACAACATAGCAAAAGTTATGGGATGCAGTAAAAACAGTTCTAAGAAAGATGTGTTTTCTGGGTTTTATTGGTTTGGGTTTTTTTAAGATTTTTTTCTTGTTGCACACCATTTTTAAAGACTTTATTGAATTTGTTACAATATTACTTTTGTTTTAGGTTTTGGGTTTTTGAGAGTGAGGAATGTGGGGTCTTAGCTCTCCAACCAGGGATCGAACCAGGACCCCTTGCACTGGAAGTCTTAACCACTGGACTGACAGGGAAGTCCCTATTTTAATTTACTTTATTTTTTTAATTTATTGTTTGTTGTTGGTTTTTAAATCTTTACTGGAGTATAATTGCTTTACAATTGTGTGTTAGTTTCTGCTTTATAACAAAGTGAATCAGATATACATATACATATATCATCATATCTCCTCCCTCCTGTGTTTCTCTCACACCCTCCATATTCTACTCCTCTAGGTGGTCACAAAGCACTGAGCTCATCTTTCTGTTATGTGGCTGCTTCCCACTAGCTATTTTACATTTGGTGCTGTATATATGTCCATGCCACTCTCTCACTTCTTCCCAACTTACCCTTCCTCCACCCTGTGTCCTCAAGTCCATTCTCTATGTCTGGGTCTTTATTCCAGTCCTGCCGCTAAGTTCATTAGAAACTTTTTATTTATTTTTATTAGATTCCATATATATGTGTTAGCATACAGTATTTGTTTTTCTTTATGACTTACTTCACTCTATGACAGACTCTAGGTTCATCCACCTCAATACAAATAACTCAAATTCGTTTCTTTTTATGGCAGAGTAGTATTCCATTGTACATATGTGCCACATCTGCTTTATCCATTCATCTGTCGATGGACACCTAGGTTGCTTCCATGTCCTGGCTCTTATAAATAGAGCTGCAATGAACATTGTGGTGCATGACCATTTTTTGAATTATGGTTTCCTCAGTGTATATGCCGAGTAGTGGGATTGCTGGGTTGTATGAGAGTTCTAATTTTAGTTTTTTAAGGAACCTCCATACTGTTCTCCATAGTGGCTGTATCAATATACATTCCCACCAACAGTGCAAGAGGGTTCCTTTTTCCCCCCACTCTCTCCAACATTTATTGCTTATAGATTTTTTGATGATGGCCATTCTGACTGGTGTGAGGTGATACCTCATTAGAGTTTACGTATGTTTTTCTCTAATGATTAGTGATGTTGAGCATTGTTTCATATGTTTATTGGCAATCTGTATATCTTATTTGGAGAAATATCTAGTTAGGTCTTCTGCCCAATTTTGGACTGGGTTGTGTGTGTTTTTGATATTGAGCTGCATGAGCCACTTGTAAATTTTGGAGATTAATCCTTTGTCAGTTGCTTCATTTGCAAATATTTTCTCCCATTCTGAGGGTTGTCCTTTTGTCTTTTTTATGTTTTTCTTTGCTGTGCCAAAGATTTTAAGTTTATTTAGGTCCCATTTGTTCATTTTGGTTTTTATTTCCATTTCTCAAGGATATGTGTCAAAAAGGATCTTACTGTGATTTACATTATTGAGAATTCTGCCTATGATTTCCTCTAAGAGTTTTATAGTGTCTGGCCTTATTCTTAGGTCTTTAATCCATTTTGAGTTTATTTTTGTTTATGGTATTAAGGAGTGTTCTAATTATATTCTTTTACATGTAGCTGTCCAGTTTTCCCGACACCACTTATTGAAAAAGCTGTCTTTTCTCCATTGTATATTCTTGCCTCCTTTATCAAAGATAAGGTGACGATATGTATGTGGGTTTACCTCCGGGCTTTCTATCCTGTCCCACTGATCTATATTTCTCTTTTTGTGCCAGTACCATACTGTCTTGATTACTGTAGCTTTGTAGTATAGTCTGATGTCCAGGAGCCTGATTCCAGCAGATCCATTTTTCTTTGTCATGATTGCTTTGGATATTCGGGGTCTTTTGTTTTTCCATACAAATTGTGAAATTTTTTGTTCTAGTTCTGTGAAAAATGCCACTGGTAGTTTGATAGAGGATCATCGTGTTTTATTGCCATTTGTTTCTAGGTATTTTTTAATTTCATCTTTGATTTCTTCTGTGATCTCTTGGTTATTTAGTAGTGTACTGTTTTACCTCCATGTGTTTGTATTTTTACAGATTATTTTTTCCTGTAATTGATATCTAATCTCATAGCATTGTGATCAGCAAAGATACTTGATAAAATTTCAATTTTCTTAAATTTACTGAGGCTTGATTTGTGACCCAAGATATGATCTATCCTGGGGAATGTTCCATGTGCACTTGAGAAGAAAGTTTATTCTGTTGTTTTTGGATGCAATGTCCTATAAATATCAATTAAGTCCATCTTGTTTAATGTATCCTTTAAAGCTTGTGTTTCCTTATTTATTTTCATTTTGGATGACCTGTCCATTGGTGAAAGTGGGGTGTTAGAGACCCTACTATGATTGTCTTACTGTCAATTCCCCCTTTTATGGCTGTTAGCATTTGCCTTATGTATTCAAGTTCTCCTATGTTGGGTGCATAAATATTTTAAAATGTTATTTCTTCTTCTAGGAGTGATCCCTTGATCATTATGTAGTGTCCCTCTTTGTCTGTTGTAACAGTCTTTATTTTAAAATCTATTTTGTGTGATATGAGAATTGCTACTCGAACTTTCTTTTGATTTCCATTTGCATGGAACATCTTTTTCCACTCCCTCACTTTCAGTCTGTATGTGTCCCTAGGTCTGAAGTGTGTCTCTTGTAGTCAGCATATATATCTTCTTGCTTTTGTATCCATTCAGCTAGTCTATGTGTTTTGGTTGGAGCATTTAATCCATTTACATTTAAGGTAGGTTTTGATACGTATGTTCCTATTACTATTTTCTTAATTGTTTTGGGTTTCTTTTTGTAGGTAGTTTCTTTCTCTTTCTTCTCCTGCCATGAGAAGTTCCTTCAGCATTTGTTGGAAAGCTGGTTTGGTGGTGCTCAATTCTCTTAGGTTTTCCTTGTCTGTAAAGGTTTTAATTTCTCCATTGAATGCGAATGATATCCTTGCTGGGTGGAGTAATCTTGGTTGTAGGTTTTTATCTTTCATCACTTTAAATATGTCCTTCCACTCCCTTCTGGCTTGCAGAATTTCTACTGAAAGATCAGCTGTTAACATTTTGGGGATTCCCTTATATGTTATTTGTTGTTTTCCTTTGTTGCTTTTAATATTTTTTCTTTGTATTTAATTTTTGGTGGTTTGATTAATATGTGTCTTGGCATGTTTCTCCTTGGATTTATCCTCCTATGGGACTATCTGTGCTTTCTGGGCTTGATTGATTTTTTTCCTTTCCCATATTAGGGAAGTTTTCCACTATAATCTCTTCAAATATTTTCTTAATTCATTTATTTTTCTCTTCTTCTTCTGGAACCCCTATAATTTGAATGTTGGTTCATTGGATGTTGTCCCAGAGGTCTCTGAGACTGTCTTCAATTCTTTTCATTCTTTTTGCTTTATTCTGCTCTATGTAGTTATTTCCACTATTTTTTCTTCCAGGTCACTTATCCATTCTTATGTCTCAGTTATTCTTCTATTGATTCCTTCTAGAGAATTTTTCTTTTCATCTATTATATTATTCATCATTGTTTGTTTGATCTTTAGTTCTAGGTCCTTGTTAAACTTTTCTAATGTTTTCTCCATTCTATTTCCAAGATTTTGGATCATCTTTACTATCATTACTCTGAATTCCTTTTCAGGGAGACTGTCTATTTCCTCTTCATTTGTTTGGTCTGGTGGGTTTTTACCTTGCTCCTTCATCTGCTGTGTGTTTTGTCTTCTCATTTTGCTTAACTTACTGTGTTTGGGGTCTCCTTTTCACAGGCTGCCAGCTTACAGTTCGCATTGTTTTTGGTGTCTTCCTCCAGTGGCTAAGATTGGTTCACTGGGTTGTGTAGGCTTCCTGGTGGAGGGGGCTGGTGACTGTGTTTTGGTGGATGAGGCTGGATCTTGTCCTTCTGGTGGGCAGAACTGCATCCAGTGGTTTGTTTTGGGGTGTCTGTGACCTTATTATGATTTTAGGCATCCACTCTGCTAATGGGTGACATTTTGTTCTTGTCTTGCTAGTGATTTGGCATAGTGTGTCCAGCCTGTAGCTTGATGGTCTTTGAGTGGAGCTGGGTCTTAATGTTGAGATGGAGATCTCTGGGATTACTTTTGCCATTTGATATTATGCACGGCCGGGTGGTCTCTGGTGGACCAATGTCCTTAACTTGGCTCTCCCACAATAGAGGCACAGGCTTGACACCTGGCCGGAGTACCAAGACTCTGTCAGCCACATGGCTCAGTAGAAACAGTAGAAAGAAAAGAAAGAAAGAAAGAAAGAAAGAAAGAAAGAAAGAAAGAAAGAAAGAAAGAAAGAAAGAAAGAAAGAAAGAGGAAGAAAGAGAAAGAAAGAGAAAGAAAGATAGAAAGAAAGAAAGGAAGAAAGACAGAGAAAGAAAGAAATAAAAAATATGTAAAAGAAAGTTATTAAAATTTAAAAAAATTTAAAAGTAATAAAAAAAGAAAAAGAAGGAACGAAGAAAGAAAAGAGAAACCCAACCCAAAAACAAGTCCACCAGTGATAACAAGTGTCAAAAACTATACAAAAATAAATAAATAAAGACAGACAGAACCCTAGGACAAATGGTAAAATCAAAGCTACACCAACAAAATCACACAAAGTAGCATGCACATACACACTCACAAAAAGTGCAAAAGGAGAAAATACATATATTTCTATATATTAAACAAAAAAGGAAGAAAGCAAACAAATCAATAAACAAATCTACAAATGATGATAAATTCTAAATACTAAACTAAAATAAACATAAAAACAGAAAAATATTAGATGCAGAACACAAACCTGATGTCTACAGTTGCTCCCAAAGTCTACCACCTCAATTTTGGGATGATTCATTGTCTCTTCAGGTATTCCACAGATGCAAGGTACGTCAAGTTGATTGTGGAGCTTCAATCCACTGCTCCTGTGGCTACTGGTAGAATTTTCCCTTTCTCTTCTTTGCTCACACAGCTCCTGATGTTCAGCTTTGGATTTGGCCTCGACTCTGCATGTAGGTCTCCTGAGGGCATCTATTCCCCACCCAGACAGGATGGGTTAAATAGCAGCTGATTAGGGGGCTCTGGCTCACTGAGGCCAGGGGGAGGGACGGGCATGGAATGTGGGGGGAGCCTGCTGCAGCAGAGGCCCGTGTGACATTTCAACAGCCTGAGGCATACCATGTGTTCTCCCAGGGAAATTTTCCCTGGATCATAGGAATCTGGCCGTGGTGGGCTGCAGTCTCCCTGGAGGGGAGGTGTGGGTAGTGAACTGTGCTTCCACACAGGTCTCTTGGTGCTTGCAGCAGCAGTCTTAGTGTTTCATGCCTGTCTCTGGGATCCATGCTGATAGCCACAGCTCACACCCAGCTCTGGAGCTCATTATGGCAGTGCTCTGAATCCCCTCTCCTCATGCACCCCGAAACAGTGATCTCCCTAGGAAGGAAGTTTATAGTGATGAAATCCTATGTAATAATGAAGGCAGATTTCATATTAAGAAAACCTAACATAACACTGTAAAGAACTAGAAAATAAGTAATAAATTAAACCTAAATTCAGCATAAGGAAGGAATTAATAAAGATTAGATCAGAAATATACAAAACAGAAACTAGGAAAATAACTAAAATGTTAAAACTAAAAGTTGGTATTTTGAAAATATTTTTAAAAATTGAAAAACCTTCAGCTTGACCAACTATCCAAAGAATAATGGAGGGGAAAAAATCGCATTTACAACAGCATCAAGAAGAATAAAATACTTAGGAACAAGTTTAACCAAGGAAGGGAAATATCTATGTACTGAAAACTATAAAATATGGATGAAAGAAATTAAGTAAGACACAACTAATTGGAAAGATATCACAAATGCCTGGACTGTAAGACTTAGTATTTTTAAAAATCCATACTAATGTGATCTGCAGGTTCAACAAAATCATTATCAAAATTGCTGTGACTGTTTTTTATAGAAAACACTTTGAAATCCTAAAGTTTATATATAACCAGAAAAATACCATATTGCCAAAGCAATCTTGTACAGGGAAAGAAGAGGTGGAGACATCACATTTCCTAATTTCAAAATACATTACAAACCTACAGAAATAAAAACAGTAAGGTACTCCCTGTTTAAAAAAAAAAAAAAAAACAAAGAAAGACATATAGATAAATTAACAGGATATGCATCCCAGAAATAAATCTGCAAATCTACAGTCAAATTATGTTTGAAGAAAAGTATGAAGAACAAACAATGGGGAAATGATAGTCTTTTCAATAAATTGTATTTGGAAAAATAGATATCCATATACAGAAGAAAGAAATTGGACCTTTATCTCACACTACATACAAAAATCAGCTCAAAAGGTTAAAAAAATGTAACTATAAGTCTTGAAATTGTGAAACCACTTGAAGAAAATGTACAGAGGAAAGCTTATCATTGTGGATATCACCCCAAAAGCAAAAGCAACAAAACCTAAGATAGATAAGGGGTTTTCAATTCAACTAAAAATCGTATGCAGAGTAAAGGAAACAACCAAAAGCATAAAAAGATAACTGACTGAATCAGAGAAAATATTTGCATACCATACACCTGATGATAACTTAACATCTAAAAAATATAAGTAATACCTAAAACTAAATAACACAAAAACAAATAACCTCATTTAAAAATGGGCAATGAACATGAATAGACATTTCTCCAAGAAGACCTACAAATGGCCAACAGAGAGATGAAAATGTTCTCAACATCACAAGTCATCAGGAAAATGCAAAGCAAAACCACAATGAGATATCACCTCACACATGTTCGAATGGATATCAACAAGATAAGAGATAAGTATTGGAGACGATGTGGAGAAAAGGAAAAACTGGTGCACCATTGGTGGGAATGTAAAGTGGTACAATCATAATGGAAAAGAGTATGGAGTTTCCTAAAAAAAGTAAACATAAAACTTCCACATGATCCAGCAAACCCAAGTCTGGATATATTGGAAGGTAATAAAATCACTATCTGAAATATATATCTGCACTGTCAGGTTCATGGCAGCATTATTCACAGTAGCCAAGATATGAAAATGATCTTAAGTGTCAGTCAGTGGATGAATGGACAAAAAAATTGCCATACATATATTGTTATGTATTAAAATACATATAAGACAATTCTATATAACACTGATCTAAAAAATAAGCAATTCCTGCCATTTGCAACAACATGGATGAATATGGAAGACATTTTGGTAAGTGAAATAAGCCAGACATAAAAAGACACATACTGCATGATCTCATTGTATGTGGAACCAAAAATGCTGAAATTAAAGCAGAGAGTAGAATTGTGTTTTCCAGGGGCTGAAGTTTGGGAAAAATGAGTAGATGTTGATCAAAGGATACAAAGTTTCAATTATGCAGGATTAATGATGTATGGAGATCTAATGGACAAGAGGTTAACTATAGATAATAATAATGTATTTTATAAACGTATCCCCCACTTTTTGAAAATTTGTTTAACCATTAGCTGACTCATCAAGAAAAGAAATAGAGAAGACCCAAATAAATAAAACCTGATATAAAAAAGAAGTTGCAACCAACACCATAACTGATGGACAGGGTCAGTGAGAGGAAATGAAACAGTCTTTTCAGTGGCTATTAAAGCAAAATGCAAGTAAATAAATAAAAACTTTCTATTCACTATAAAACAAATCATAAGAGATTACTAGAAACAATTATATGGCAATAAATTGGACAACCTAGAAGAAATAGATGAATTCCTAGGAATGTACAATCTCCCAAGACTTAATCAGGAAGAAATACAAAATATGAAAGAACAATTACCAGTAATGAACTTGAATCAGTAATTTAAAAAATCTGAACAAACTAAAGTCTAGGGCCAGATTGCTCCACAGGTGAATTCTACCAAATATTAAAAAAAAAATAGCACTTATCCTTCTCAAGTTATTCCAAAAAAATGAGGAAGAAACACTTTTGAATACATTCTGCGAGGCCAGAATCACTCTGACACAAAATAAGACAAGAGCACCACAACAAAAGAAAAATTACAGGTCATTATCACTGATGAATACAGATGCAGAAAAACTAAACAAAATAATAGCAAACTGATTTTAACAATACATTAAGAGGATCATACATCATGATCAAGTGGGATTTATCCTACAGATGCAAGGATCCACAAATAAATAAATATCCACAAATCAGTCAATATGATACACCATATTAACAAATAATAAAAATCATATATCATTGCAATAGATACAGAAAAACCCTTTGACAAAATTCAACGTCATTTATCATAAAAACTCTCAACAAAGTGGTACAGAGGAAACATACTTCAACATAATAAAGCCTATATGTGACAAATCTACAGCCAACATCCTATTCAATGTTGAAAAACTGAAAACATTTTCCCTAATATCAGGCACAAGACAAAGATGCCCACTCTCACCACATTTACTTGATATAATATTGGAAGTCCTAGCCACAGCAATCAGACGAGAGAAAGAAATAAAAGTTGGATATGAAGAAGTAAAGCTATAACTTTTTTCAGATAACATGATATTTTATATAGGAAATCCTAAAGATGCCACCAAAAATGTATTAGAACTAATAAATGAATTTGGTAAAGTTGCAGGAAACAAAATTAACACACAGAAAGCTGTTGCATTTCTACACACTAATAATGACCTATCAAAATGAGAAATTAAGAAAATAATCCAATTTACAATTGCATCAAAAATAATAAAATACCTGGGGATAAATCTACCAAGGAGGTAAAAGATCTGTACTCAAAAAACTATAAGACACTGATTAAATTAATTAAAGATGACACAAACAAATGGAAAGATATTCTATGCTCATAGGTGGGAAGAAGTAATATTGATAAAATAATCATACTACCCAAGGCAATCTACAGATTCAATGCAATCCTTATGAAAATACCAATGGCATTTTCCACAGAACTAGAACAAATAATTCTAAAATTTATATTGAACCACAAAAAGACCTACAATAGCCAAAACAATCTTAAGAAAGAAGAACAAACCTGAAAGAATCATGCTCCCTGATTTCAAACTATACTACAGAGGTACAGTCATCAAAACAGTGTAGTACTGGTATCAAGTGAATAGAAAGGAGATCCCAGAAATGAACCCACACTTATATGGGCAATTAATCTGTGACAAGGTTGGCAAAATGTATAATGAGAAAAAGGTAGCTTCTTTAATAAACTGTGTTGGAAAAACTGGACAGCTAAATGAAAAATAATCAAACTGGACCAGGGGGCTTCCCTGGTGGCAGAGTGGTTGACAGTCTGCCCTCTGTTGCAGGGGACACAGGTTCGTGCCCTGGTCTGGGAAGATCCCACGTGCCGCAGAGCAGCTGGGCCCGTGAGCCATGGCCACTGAACCTGCGCGTCCGGAGCCTGTGCTCCGCAACGGGAGAGGCCACAACAGTGGGAGTCCTGTGTACCCCCCCCAAAAAAAAATACTGGATCACTCTCTCACCTGATGCACAAAAATAAATTCAAAAATGGATTAAAAATTTAAATGTAAGGCCTAAAACTATAAAACTTCTAGAAGAAACCATAAGCAGTACAATCTTTCACATCAGTTGTCTTAATAATTTGGATATGTCTCTGCAGGCAAAGGAAACAAAAGCAAAAATATACAAATAGAACTACATCAAACTAAAATTCTTTTGCACAGCAAAGGAAAATATCAACAAAGAAAAAGGTACCTGCTAAATGGTAGAAGATATTTGCAAATAATAAAGGGTTAATATGCAAAATATATGAAGAATTCATACAACTCAACATTTAAAAAAACCTGATTTAACAATGGGCAGAGGACCTGAATAGACATTTTTCCAAAGAAGACATACAGATGGTCAACAAGGACATGAAAAGATGCTCAACATCACTTCATCATCAAGGAAATGTAAATCAACCCACAATGAGATATCACCTAAAACCTGTCAGAATAGCTATTATCAATAATACAACAAATTACAAGTGTTAGTAAGGATGTGGAGAAAAGGGAACCCTCATGCACTGTTGGTAGGAATGTATATTGGTGCAGCTGCTGTGGAAAACAGTATGGAGATTCCTCAAAAAATTAAAAATAGAACTACTATATGATCCAGAAACTTCTCTCCTGTATATTTAAACAAAGAAAACAAAAACATTAATTAGACAGTTAGATGCACCCCTATTCACTGCTGCATTATTTACAATAGCCAAGATATAGAAGCAACTCATATGCTCATCAATAGAGGAATGGATAAAGAAGATGTGGCATATATGTACAATGGAATATTGCTCAGCCATAAAAATAATGAAATCTTACCGTTTGTTACAACATGGATGAACCTAGAGGTTATTATGCTAAATGAAATATGTCAGACGGATAAAGATAAGTACTGTATAATTTCACTTATATTTAGATTCTAAAACATAAAACAGATGAACAAACATAACCAAACAGAAACAGAGTTATAGATATAGAGAACAAACAGGTGGTTGCCAGAAGGGAGTGGGGTGGGGAGAGAAAAGGAACAGTTGAGGGATTCAAGAGGTACAAACTTCCAACTGCAAAATAAATGTCATGAGTGTGAAATGTACCGTGTGGGGAATATAGTCAATAACTATGTAATATCTTTGAATGGTGACATATCCTACCTAGATTTATCCTGGTTATCATTTTGAAATTTATAGGAATACCAAATCATTATTTTGTGTAACAGCAACTAACATAGTGTTGCAGGTCAATTATATTTCAAAAACAAGCAAACAAACTCATAGAAAAAGAGAACAGATATGTGGTTACCAGAGGCGGGGAGTCTGAGGAAGGGAAATTGGATGAAGGCAGTCAAAAATACAATCTTCCAGTTATAAGATAAATAAGTACTAGTTATATGATGTACAACATGATAAATATAATTAACACTGCTGTATGATATATATGAAAGTTTTTAAGAGAGTAAATCCTAAGAATCCTCATCACAAAACATTTCTTCTTTAATTTTGTATCTATATGAGATGATGGATGTTCACTAAACTTATTGTGATACTCATTTCATGATGTATGTTAGTGAAATCATTATGCTATACACCTTAAACATATACAGTGCTGTATGCGAAATAGATCTCAATAAAACTGGAAGAAAAAAAACCATCATGTTGCATACCTTAAATTTATAAAACTTTTATTTGTAAATTATACCTCATAAAGCTGGAAAAAGTAAAATAAATTAAACTAATTAGTCAAACAAAAAAATAAGAAACAGTTTTAAATTGAATCTCTGCCTCTTACAGTTTGTGTAAATTTGTGTGAGATTTTTAGACTCTCAGGGACTGAATTTCCTCATCAATATAAATGGAAATAATAATAACTTTCTTATAAGCTAATTGAGATCATTAAATGAGAAAATCCCATGTAAAGCATTAGCATCATTCCTGGAATGTGGTAAATTCTCATTTGTTGCTATTTTAAATTATATAATTAATTCAACAAATATTTATTGACCACCTATTATTTACCAGGTACTATGCTAAGCAGACTAAAGTGAGACTCCCATGGATTATACAAGCTAGTGAAAGAGATAGACATTTATAAATCTAAAAGTCTTGAATATGAAAAATGTAATTGTGGCAAACAATATGAAGAATAGATACATTGTTTTCTGGGTTATTATGCTAGTAGAATGACTAGAGGATAGGGAGGGTTTCCTTAAGAGAGTGGCATAGTGGAAATGGGAATGAAAATGAGTGATCTATTAGAATTATATGTTGGAGGAATAATCTACAGAGCTTGTTGTTTGAGTGGCTATGGGATATATGATAGAAGGAGGTGTCAATGACTACTTCCACTTTCTGAAGTGTGCAATGGGAAGGTAATATTTACTAAAATGGAAAATATTGATTGAGATACAGGTTGAACAAGTGAGTGTCGAATATTCAGTTTGAAAAATATTCTGTTTCACTTGCCTGGGCTACATTTAAATGCAGATATTAAGTAGGTAGCTGAATATAACATTCTGGAAGTTGGTAACTGGAAGTACAAATTTAAAAGTAAGCAGTGTATAGATAACAGTTAAAATTGTAAGACTGGATGAGATTTCCTTTTGAGAGGAAATCCAGTAGAGAAAGAAAAGAGCACCCAGAATGAAACCCTGAGGAGCTCCATATTTAAAAGACTAGATAGCAAAGGTAAAGAGCTTGAGATAAAGTGGATAAAGTTAAAAGTTTAATGCCATATAAGCCAAGGAAAGAGAGCGCTTTAAGAAGAGGGAGGTCAAATGTCCAATGATAAGAGACCAAATAAACTAGATTTTTTTCCCATATAACTTTTCAACATAAAGATCATCGGCAATACGGGTTTCAATGAAAGGGTGTAGGTGGATGACTGATTGGAGTTGAGAAGTGACTGGGAATAGTGTAAATAATACCTTGAGAAATTTTAGAGTTGCCAGACAAAATACAGAAAGTTCTGTATTTTTATTTACTAAATGTCACAAACCTTGCCCATGTATAGATTGCCCTTTTTAAAAAGTTAGCTCTGAAGGAGAACATAGAGATAGAGAAAGAGATAGAGATAGAAATAGAGATAGATGATAGATAGATAGATATATAGATAGATAGATAGAGGGAGGGAGTGTGAAATCCAGAGATTTATATTTTTTAAGATGAAGAGTGTAGAATACTTGAATAATAACATATATCTCTAGGGGCAATATATACAAGGAGGTGAGTAGAAATGAACTTGTGTTTTAATTCCTTGAAAGTTTCCTGGGACTAAGGCATTCATTGAAGTGCCTACTATTTCCCCAGAAGATTTGTTAGAAAGAGCAGGGGCCACAGAAGGGAGTAGTAACCTAATATAATCATCTTTGGAATGTGAAAGATTATTGAAAGTTTATTTTAAAATTAGATGTGTGTCCTAATCAGTACTCATCTGACTTTCCAGAGGTCCATCCCAATCCCTTGTGAGGATGTTACATACAGCAAACACTTGACTTGAACTTCATAAAATTCATAATTCTAAATTTTTGGCAAAATAGTTGATGCTATTGGAGACAGTCCAGGTCCATCTGGTCAGTGTTGTCATGAGTAGACTAAGATATTACCCAGATACTTAATCATGCTTCAATCCAGGAAAGTCCAGAAACACCATGTTCATAAACTTTTGGAAAATCGCCCAGACATAATAAAATCCAAAAGGCATAATGGTTCATAAACACACCAGCCATACTGAGTGCAGAAAAACATTTTTTCTGTTATCTCACTCCTGAAACTCTGCACTGTCACTGAACCTATGAAGAATAGGTGTCATTGTTGGTTGATGGAATTGTTAAAACAGGTTAGGGATCAGTTGGAGAAATCCTGTTCTTCCGTGTAGTTTAACCTATTGTTTCTACATAGAATGTAGGGACTCCAGCCCGGGAAATTGTTAGATAAAAAACGTTTACTCATGATTGGCTTCTGTATATTTTATAATGACAAAATCTTAAAAATTAAAAAGAAATACATTTGTCCAATTAGAACATGTATACCTAAAATTAAGGAGCTAGCATACTTACAATGTCAGAGGGGAGTCAAAGATTCAGTCATAAAGGTGGAAAAGACGTTTCATAAATTTGGTCAGTACAGAAACCTGAGGTATCCAGTATATCATGGTAAGCTCCATTTTAATTTGTAAATAACTTTTCTGTCTCTTGGTTTGAAAATAACTTCTAATAAGGAGCATATTTGTTTGAGGAATTCTTGTTTCAGATGGAAGTGCAGTGAACACCACAGTACATACAGCTAGAACTAGCCAAAGTACTTAAAAACAAAATGAAGAATATAAGTTATTTAGGTGATAATAAAGTCATGCCTCTCTCCCTAAGGAATGTGGAGAAATCAGACATTGTTTAATGGACAGTGCCAGCCACATAAAATTATATCCCAGATGGAATCTGATGGGAATGAGGCTTATCATCAGTGTTCATTAATACAAGAGAAAGTTTAAGATGGTGCTAGAGAAAAACTTGATTTACAAAATTACTTTATGCTTCAGTCCACAGTGGTATATACGTAGAAATTAGTTCATGCCACTTTTAGATTCATGGCTAAATGAAAGTGACTGATAATTTTGTCATTGGTGCCCAATACAGAGCCTGGCACACAGAAAATAGTAGACCTCAAAGTGTGATGTTAGCAACATGGCTGAATAAGATGTTCCTCATTTGTAACCCACCTCAAAAAACAACAATTTGGCTTCTATTCACAGATAAAAGCACCTTTGTAAGAGCTGTGGTATCCAGACCTATTTACCAGGAAACGCAGGAAGAGTCTCACTCATCCATGCATCAGGCAATAGTCATAAAGACCTTGGTCTCATCTGTGGACTCTGCAGTTGCTAATGAACCAGCTACAGCCCCTCTCAGTAGTGATCCAAGGGTCCCTGGAGAGCACTGCCTCAGAAAATCACCCATGGATGAGAGAGTTTTGTGGAAATACAGGTTTCCAGCAGAGAATTTCCAACACACCATTGGAGAAAAAATACAAGTTTGAATGCATTTGAGAGGATTACTGAATTATAAGTTGCATAGCTGGGAGGGAAGGAGCTGGAAGAGTGGTATATTGGATACCTGGAGGTCATTAAAGGGGCTTGGATCCTACTACCTGCCTTGCAGACTCCATCAAGAACCTTGTCAATAAGCCACTGTGGATGTCTCGACAATGGATACACCCAACTGGCTTATGGGCACCCCAAAGGTTCTGCATGGCTCATCCACATATCCCTCTCTTCTTTGGTCAGATCCCTATAAATGTACCTAATGGTGGCATTAAGAGCAAGTTTTGGCAGGTGGGTAATGAGCATACACAGAAAACTAACATAAATCTACAGGCCAGGGACAGACAACAAACTTGTACTTTAGTGCCACATTTGGGGAAAAAAAGGAAAGGCTGTCAGCACTTGTTCTGTTGCACTGTAAGTCTGAGAGAAGACATACAAGTTTAAGAATTCTGCCACAAGACAGAGCAAGAAGCATGGATCAGATGTACAATACCATAGAAGGCCTGAGAAAATCTAAGATCTCTAATACAGCTGATGGAAAATATTTCTCTCTGGAACGCAGTTAGTAATAACTGGAGGAGGTGAATGCTATTACAAATGGGAAGACAGCAACACAAAACATCAAGGAATACAAAAAACTAAAGAAACATGACACCATCAAAGGATCCCGATAATCTCCTAGTATCAATCTCAAAGTCATGAGAATTTTTGATTTACCAAATAAATAATTCAAAATAGCTGTTTAAATGAAGTTCAATGAGCTACAAAAAGGTACAGAAAGACAATTTAGCAATTGGGAAAATAATGCAAAGACACAATGAGAAGTTTAACAAACAGATAGAAATCATAAAAAAGAACAAAATAGAAATACTAGAGCTGAATATTGCAATTAATAAAATAAAAATGCAATAGAGAGCATAAACATCAGAAGGGATCAAGTAGAAAAAACCCTGTATGCCAGAAAAAGTAACTTTAAAATTATCAAGTCAGAGGAAAACAAAGAAAAAATAATGACCCAATAAAGAAAAGTCCAGGACTATATGACTTCATTGGTAAATTCTACTCAACAAGTAAAGAATTACTACCAATCCTTTTCAGACTCTTTCAAAAAATAAGAGAAGGAAACACATACAAACTCATTTTATGAGGTCAGTGTTAACCTGAAAACAAAATCAGACAGGGACACTACAATATAATAAAATTACAGCCCAAACGACGCTGATAAACATAGATGCAAAAATCCTCAACAACATATTAGCAAACTGAATTCAACAATACATGAAAATATTAAACTCCGTGATCAAATGGGATTTGGTCCATGGATTCAAAGATGGCTAAAGATGTGCAAATCAATCAACGTGATACACCACTTTAACAAAATAAAGGATAAAAATCACATGATAATCTCAAAAAATGCAGAAAAGCATTTGATAAAATGTGGTATACATTCTTGATGAAAATTCTCAACAAAGTGTGTATAGAGGAAATGTACTTCAACATAATAAAGACCATATACAACAACCCCACAGCTAACAACATTCTCAATGGTAAAAAGTTGAAAGCTTTTCCTCTAAGATCAGGAATAAGACAAAGATGACCACTTTTGCCACTTTTATACAAAATAGTACTGGAAGTCCTAGCAAGAGCAATTAAGCAAGAAAAAAAGTGATTCAAAGAAAAAAGTAGAATTTTTATTTACAGATATATATATATATATAAAGCAATATGCAAAGTTAGTTGCATTTACTTAAACTAATAACAAATGATTAGAAACAGAAATTAAGTAAACAAGCCAATTCACAACTACATCAAAAAGAATAAAATACACAGGAATAAATTTAACCAAGAAGTTAAGAAGTCTGTACACTGAAAACTATAAGACAATGATAATATGAATTGAAAAAGACACAAAATTAATGGAAAAGTATTCTGTGCTCCTGAATTCGAAGAATTAATACTGTCAAACTATCAATACAACACAAAGCAATATACAGATTCTATACATTGCCTATCAAAAGTATAATGACATGTTTTGCAGAAATAAAACAAATAATCCTAAAATTTGCATGAAACCACAAAAAGCCCCATGTAGCCAAAGCAATCTTAGGAAAGAGAAATAGTTGGAGGCTTCACACTTCCTGATTTCAAACTATCTTACAAAACTATAATAATCAATACACTATGTTATTGATGTAAAAACAGACACAGAGATAAATGGAACAGAATAGAGAGCCCAGAAATAAACCCATGCACATATGGTCAACTAATTTGTAGCATTAATTTATGAAAAGGAAACCAGTAATATAAAATGGTGAAAGGATAGTCTCTTCAATAAATAGTACTGTTAATACTGGACAGCCACATGCAAAAGAATGAAACTGGACTAATATATTACACCATACACAAAAATCAACTCAAAGTGGATTTTAAAAACTTGAACTTAAGACCTGAAACCATAAAACTCCTAAAAGAAAATGTAGAGGAGGAGCTCCTTAACATCAGTCTTGGCAATGATTGTTTGGATTTTACACCAAAAGGAAAGGTAACAAAAGCAAAAATAAACAACTGGAACTACATCAAACTAAAATGTCTTTGCAAAGAAACCCACCAAAGAAAATGAAAAGATAACCTACTACATAGGAGAAAATATTTGCAAACCATATATCTTAGAAGGAGTTAATACCCAAAGTTTAGATATAACTCATACAAGTCAATAGGAAAAAATCCAATTAAACAATAAGCAGAATATCAAATCGACATTTTTTTTCAGTGAAGACATACAGATAGCCAAAAGGTATATGAAAAAGTACTCAACATCACTCTTCATCAGGGAAATGCAAATCAGAGCCATGAGCTATCACCTTACACCTGTTAGAATGCTTACTATCAAAAAGACAGGAAACAACAAGTGCAAAGATGTGGAGAAAAGGGAATACTTATGCACTATTGATGGAAGTGTAAATTGGTCTGGCCATTTTAGAAAACAGTATGGAGGTTCCTCACAAAATTGCAATTCCACCTTGGAATATTTACCTAAAAGAAACTAAATCACTATCTTACAAAAAATGTGCATCTCCCTATTCATTGCAGCATTATTTAAAATCACCAAGACATGTAAATATCTCAGTGTCCATTGGAAGATGCATAGATTAAGGAAAATGTGGTGAAATATACAAAAGAATATTATTCAGCCATGAAAAAGGAAATCCTACCATTTACATCCACAATGATGTAACATTAGGGCACTATGGTAAGCTAATTATGTTAGACAGGGAAAGAGAAATCCTATATGATCTTATTATATCTGAAATCTAAGAAAACTAATAGATACAGAGGGATGATTGGTAGTTGCCAACAGCAAGTTATTGGGAGTGGGTAAAATAAGTGAAGATGGTCAAAATGAACAAACTTCCAGTTATAAAATAAATGACTCCTGGTGATGTAATATACAGCATGGTGACTATAGTTAACAATGTTGTATTGTATATTGAAAATTGCTGAGAGTAATTCTTAAAAGTTCTCATTACAGAAAATATGTTGTAAATATGTATGGTGATGGATGTTAACTAAATTTATTGTTGTAATCATTTTGCATACAAATCTTTATGTCTTACACCTAAAACTAATACAGTGTTGTATGTCCATTATATTTCAACAACAACAAAAAGCTAAAGTATAAAAAAAGGTGAAAAAGGCTACATATTCTATTGGAATCAATGAAAAGAAACAATTTTCAAATTATTTGAGTCCCAGAAGAAAAAGGGAGAAGGTTGCAGAAAACTTATTTAAACAAATAATGGTTGAGACTTTCCGAAATTTGGAGAGGAATTTTGATATCCAAGTTCATGAAGCTTATGGTTCAACAAATAAACTCACTTAAAGATATCTTCTACAAGACACATAAGAAAGAAAATGATCAAAACCAAAGAAAACAAAGAGGGAAGAAGCTTGTAACTAATGAGGAAATTTGTACAAGGCTATCAGCAGATTTCTCAGGAGAAATCTACAGGTTAGGAAAAAATGTGATGATATATTCAAAGTGCTGAAAGTGGGGGAAAAAAAAAAAACCTGCCAACCAAGGATACTCTGTCAAAGTATTTTTTTTCAGAATTGAAGGAAAGGTAAAGACTTTCTCAGACAAACAAAAGCTAAGGGAGTTAATCACTACTAGACTTAACTTGCAAGTTGTTGAAAGGATGCTAACTAGTAACATAAAACATAAAAATATACATCACACTGGTAAAGGTAAGTATATAATAAAATTCAAAATATTCTGTTTTGTAATATGGTGGTTTATTAATCATTGAACTCTAGTATAAATGTTAAAGGATAGAATATTAAAATATAGATTAAATAATTTGTTAATGAATACACAATCTAAAATGAGGTAAATTGAAAAAACATAAAGGAGATGTAAAAAGGTAGAATTTTGGACATGATCAAAGTTAAATTGCTAGTATAAAACAGGTATAATATCTATAAGATATGTTATGTATGTAACTTGTGGTACCTATAAAGCAAAAACCTACAGTAGATTCACAAAAGATAAAGAGAAGGCAATGAAAGTGTAACACTATGGAAAATCACCATTCCCAATGGAAGACAGCAAGAGAGGGAGAAATGAACAAGGAACAAGGGAAACAAAACTGGAAGAAAACAATTAATAAGAGCATTAGTAAGTTTTACCTGTCAGTAATTACTTTTTTTTTTTTAAGGCGGACTCTCAACCACTGCGCCACCAGGGAAGCCCAGTAATTACATTTTGTGTAGATGGCTTAATTTCTCCAATCAAAAGGCATAGTGTGGCAGGTTGAATCAAAAACAAGACCAACAATATGCTATTTAAAACAGATTCACTTCACTTTCGAAGACAAACATAGCTCCAAAGTGAAGCGACGAAAAGAATATTCCATAAAAGTGGAAGCCAAGAGACCATAAGTAGCTATACTTATATGAAAAAATAAACTTTAAATCAAAAACTGTAACAGGAGACAAAGAAGTTTCTTATACAACGACCAAGGGATCAATTAATCAAGAGAATATAACAAGCATAGATATATATGTACCCAATATTGTAAAAGCTAATTATATTAAGCAAATACTATCAGAACTGTAGGGAGAAATAGATGATGATACAATAATAGCAGTAGGGTTCAATACACACTTTCAACAGAGGAGAGATTATCCAGGTAGAAAATCAATAAAGAAACTTTGGGCTTGAACTATGCTTAGACCAAAGAAACCTAAGAGAAATGTATAGAACATTCCATCCAACAGCAGCAGCAGCATATACATTCTTTCAAGAGCACATGGACATTCTCCAGGACAAACCATATGATATATCACAAAACAAGTCTTAGCAAATAAGAAGATTAAAATTATATCTAGTACATTTTCAACCACTATGATGTAAAACTAGAAATAAAAGGAGGAAAACTGGAAAATTCACAAAATTGAACAACAAAACCCTGAAAAAAATATTGACTCAAAGAAAATCTAAAGGGGAATTACAAAATATATTGAAACGAATGAAAATGAAAACACAACGTACTAAAATTTATGGGATGCAGCGAAAGCAGTTTTAAGAGAAAATATTTTAGCCATAAATGCTTACATTAAAAAAAAGATATCAAAATAAACAACCTAACTTCCAAGAATCTAGAAGAAGAACAATTCAATACCTAAGTTAACATAAGGAAAGAAATAACAAATGGAGCAAAAATGAATGAAATAGACATAACAAAAAAGATAAAATGGACAAACATTTAACTAGACTAAGACAAAAAGAGAGGTCTCAAATAAATCAAATCAGAAATTAAAAAGGTTATATTACATCTGATACTACAGAAATACATAGGCTCATAAAAGATTACTATGAACAATTATATGCCATCAAATGAGATAACCTAGAAGAAGTGGATAAATGCCAACAAACATACTACATACCAACAGTGAATCAGGAAGAAATAGAACATCTAAACAGACCAATAACAAGTAAGGGGTTAAATCAGTAATCAAAACTCTCGCAACATAGGAAAGCCCAGGACAAGAGAGTTTCCCTGGTGAGTTCAATAAACATTAAGATAATGCCACTTCTTTTCTAATCCCCTGAAAATAACTGAAGAGGAGGGAACATTTCCAAACTCATTCTATGAGGCCAACATTACACTGATACCAGACATTATAGGAAAAGAAAAATGCAAGCCAATATCCATGATAAATATAGATGAAGAAATTTTAACAGAGAACTAGCAAACTTAATCAACAACACATTGAAAGGATCATACATATTGATCAACAACACATTGAAAGGATCATACATATTGATCAACTGAGATTTATCCCTCAGATACAAGGTTGGTTCAACATATGCGAATCAATAAATATGACACAATAAATTAATAGACTGAAGGATAAAAAGTATATGATCATCTCAATAGATGTAGAAAAAGCATGTGACAAAATATAACATCCTTCATGATAAAAACTCTCAACTGATTTGATATTGAGAAATGTATCTCAACACAATAAGGGCCATATATGACAAGACCACAGCTAACTTCATACTCAGTGCTGAAAGTTTGAAATCATTTACTCTAATATTAGGACATGAATATTCATGTTCTCTTTCACAACTCTTATTCAACATAATACTGAAAGCCCTAGACAGAGAAATCAGGCAAGGAAAAGAAATAAGAAGCATCCAATTAGGAAAGAAAGAAGTAAAATTGTGTTTATATGCCAATGATATGATCTTAAATGTAAGATCCTGAAGACTCAACACAATACTGTTATAACTAAGAAATAAATTCAACAAAGTGGTAAGATATAAAATCAACAGAAATCAGTTGTGTTCTATACACTAGCAATGAATATCTAAAAAAGAAGTACAGAAAAAACACCATTCACAATAGCATAAAAAACAAAGGCTAAGGAATAAATATCAAAAAGAAATAAAAAGACTCAAGAATAAATTTAACCAAGGAACACTAACTAAAATCTATTAGACTTTGATGCAAGAATTTGAGGAAATACAAATGGAATTATATCCCATGTTGAGGAATCAGAAGAATTTATCAAAATGCCCATACTAAGACCTATAATAACGAACCCAAAACAATTTAGAAAATGGGAATAGGAACAAAAAGACAAATACCATAGGCTAACACATATATATGGAATTTAAGAAGAAAAAAAAAATGTCATGAAGAACCTAGGAGTAAGACAGGAATAAAGACACAGACCTACTGGAGAATGGACTTGAGGATATGGGGAGGGGGAAGGGTGAGCTGTGACAGGGCGAGAGAGAGTCATGGACATATACACACTAACAAACGTAAGGTAGATAGCTAGTGGGAAGCAGCCGCATGGCACAGGGATATCGGCTCGGTGCTTTATGACCGCCTGGAGGGTTGGGAATAGGGAGGGTGGGGAGGAGGGAGATGCAAGAGGGAAGAGATATGGGAACATATGTATATGTATAACTGATTCACTTTGTTATAAAGCAGAAACTAACACACCATTGTAAAGCAATTATACCCCAATAAAGATGTTAAAGAAAAATGCCCATACTACCCAAAGCCCTGTGCAGATTTAATACAATCTAAATCAAAATCCCATTGGCATTTTCCACAAAAGTAGAACAAACTATTCTAAAATTTGTGTAGAATCGCAAAATGCCCCAAATAGCCAATCAATCACGAAAAAGCACAAAGCTGAAGGCATCATACTTTCTCTTTTCAAACTATAATACAAATCTGTAGCCTGGTCCTGGCAGAGAAATAGACACATAGATCAATGGAACAGAATAGCAAGCCCAGAAATAAACATTCACAGATATGGTGAGCCTAATATTTTCCAAGTGTGTAAAGATTACTCAGTGGTAAAGAATAGACTCTTCAATGAATAGTATTGGTAAAACTGGAGAATCACATGCAGAGGAATGAATTTGGGCCCCTATCTTACACAACTTACAAAAAATAACTCCAAAATGGATTAAAGACTTAAGCATAAGACCTGAAACCATAAAACTTATAGAAGAAAAAAATATTGAAAAAGCTCTTTGGCATTGGTTGTGGCAAAGAGTTTTTGTATATGATACCAAAAGCTAAAGCAACAAAAGCAAAAATAAATAAGCAGAACTACATCAAACTTAAAAGCTCTTCATAAAAAAAACAAAGAATCAACAACATAAAAAGGTGACATATAGTATGGGAAAAAATGTTTGAAAATCATATATCTGATAAAAGGTTAATATCCAAAATATATGTGGAACTCATACAAATCAATAGCAATAAAACAATCTGATTTTAAAATGTGCAGAAGAATTGAACAGTTTTTTTTTAACATCTTTATTAGAGTAGAATTGCTTTACAAAGGTGTGTCAGTTTCTGCTTTATAACAAAGTGAATCAGTTATACATATACATGTGTCCCCCTATATCCCTAGGTTCTTCTCACAATTTTCTTTTTTCTTTTTTTTAGATTCCATATATATGTGTTAGCATACGGTATTTGTTTTTTTTCTTTCTGACTTACTTCACTCTGTATGACAGTCTCTAGGTCCATCCACCTCACTACAAATAACTCAGTTTCGTTCCTTTTTATGGCTGAGTAATATTCCATTGTATATATGTGTCACATCTTCTTTTCCAAAGAAGGCATGCAAATGGCCAATATATACAATGAAATGTTATCACTATTATTGAATAGTGAATGAATAATAATTGAATGAATATCACTAATTATTAGGGAAATTCAAAGCAAAACCACAGTGAGATATTACCTCACACCAGTTAGAATGGCTGTTATCAAAAAGACAAGAGATAACAAGAGTTGGCAAAGGTGTGAAGAAAAGCAAAAACTTGTGTACTGCTGGTGGGAAAGTAATTTGTACAGCCACTATGGAAAACACTATGGAGGTTCCTCAAAAAATTTTTAAGAATAGAACTACCAGCAACTCCAATTCTGGGTACTTATAAAGTAAATAAATCAGTATTTCAAAGAGATATCTGCATTTCTGTAATTCTTACAGCATTAGTCACAATAGCCAAGATATAGAAACAACCTAAGTGTCGTCTATGGATGAATGGATAAAGAAAATAAGTGAATATTTATTATTCAGCCATGAGAAAGAAGTAAGTCTTACCACTTGTAACGACATAGAAGGAACTTTAGGACATCATGATAAGTGAAATAATGACAGAGAAAGACATCTATTAGATAATATCCTTCTTTTTTATAATATCCTTTATATGTGGAATTTAAAAGAGCCACACTCATAGAAACAGAGAATTGTATAGTGCTTACTTGGGCATGGCGGTTGGAAATTATGTAGATGTTAATCAAATTGTACAAACTTCCAGTTATTCTGAGGATCTAATGTAAATGATAGCTATAGCAAACTATTTTGTATTATGTAGTTGAAAGTTTTTTAGAGTGTATCTTCATAGTGGCTGCATCAATTTACATTCCCACAAATAGTGTAGGAGGGTTTGTTTTTCTCTACACCCTCTCCAGCATTTATTGTTTGTAGACTTTTTGATGATGGCCATCCTGACCGGTGTGAGGTGATACCTCATTGCAGTTTTGATTTACATTTCTCTAACAATGAGTGAGGCTGAGCATCTTTTCATGTGCCTATTAGCCATCTATATGTATTCTTTGGAGAAATGTCTTCTTACAATTTCTGCCCCTTTTTTTTTTTTTTTTTTTTTTGGACGGGCCCAGCCACTCCGCAGCATGTGGGATCTTCCTGGACCAGGTCACGAGCCCATGTCTCCTGCATCAGCAGGCAGACTCTCAACCACTGTGCCACCAGGGCAGCCCTGCTCATTTTTTTGATTGGGTTGTTTGTTTTTTTTTTATATTGAGCTGTATGAGCTGTGTGCATATTTTGGAAATTAAAATCTCTTGTCAGTCACATCATTTTCAAATATTTTCTCCCATTCCTTAGGTTGTCTTTACATTTTGTTTATGGTTTCCTTTGCTGTGAGAAACCTTTTAAGTTTCATTAGGTCCCATTTGTTTATTTTTGTTTTTATTTCCATTACTCTAGGAGGTGGATCAAAAAAGATCTTGCTGTAATTTATGTCAAAGAGTGTTCTGCCTAAGTTTTCCTCTAGAGTTTTGTAGTATCTGGTCTTAATTTTAGGTCATTAATCCATTTTGAATTTATTTTTATATATGGTGTTAGAGAATGTTTTAATTTTATTCTTTCACATGTAGCTGTTCAATTTTCCCTGCACTATTTATTGAAGAGACTGTTTTTGCTCCATTAAAAAACTAAAAATAGAGTTACCATGTGATCCAGTGATCCCACACCTGGGCATATATTAATATCTAAGACATGGAAGCAACCTAAATGTCCATTGAAAAGATAATATGATGGGATATTACTCAGCCATATAAAAGAATGAAATAATGCCATTTGCAGCAAAGTGGATGGGCCTAGACATTATCATACTAAGTGAAGTAAGCCAGAGAAAGACAAATACCATATGATAAGGTTGATATGTTGAATCTAAAAAAAATGATACAAATGAACTTACTTACAAAACAGAAATAGATTCAGAGACATAGAAAGCAACTTATGGTTACTAAAGGGGAAAGTGAAGAGGGACGAATTAGGAGTTTGAGATTAACAGGTACACACTACTATATATTAATAAATAAATTATGCAAACAAAAATATCTACCTTTGCATCTGAGAAATTATTTAGAAACTGGACTAAGTAATGTTTGCTGAATAAATGAGCAAAGTAATTATATGACCATAATTTTAGATGTTAGTTAAACTTATTCCGTTAAGGGTTAGAAGAATACATTCCAACAATTTCCTGTCAGGACACTGAAGTACATATATTGATTCAACATGTATTTTTTGATATATATGCCCAGAAGTCGGGTTGCTGGATCATGTGGTAACTCTAACTTTTTTAAGGAACCTCCATAGTGTTCTCCATAGTGACTGCACCAATTTACATTCTCACCAGCAGTGCAGGAGAGTTGTCCTTTCTCCACACCCTTTCCAGCATTTACTAATTGTAGAATTTTTAATGATGGCCATTCTGACTGGTGTAAGGTGATACCTCATTGTTTTATTGATTTGCATTTCTTTAATAATTAGTGATGTTGAACATCTTTTTATGTTCCTGTTGGACATCTATATGTCTTTTTGGGGAAATGTCTATTTAGGTCTTCTGCCCATTTTTTGATTGGGTAGTTGGTTTAGATAGATAGATAGATATTAAGCTGTATGTGCTGTTTGTATATTTTGGAGCTTAATCCCTTGCTGCTCACATCATTTGCAGATGTTTCTCCTATTCAGTAAGCTGTCGTTTCATTTTGTTTAGTTTTCTTTGCTGTGCAGAAGCTTTTAAGTTTACTTAGGTCCCATTTGTTTATTTTTGCTTTTATTTCCATTACCCTAGGCAATGGATACAAAAAAGTATTGCTGTGATTTATGTCAAAGAGTGTTCTGCCTATGTTTTCCTCTAGGAATTAGATTTTTTTCCTCTAATAAAGTGAGTCCTTACAAAGAGAAAAACAACACACAGGATGAGAAAAAATAGCACGTTTTAATGACACTTCCTGCTATCACTAAACACAGTGGGGAGGAACAAAATGATCCCTAAAGTAGGTTAAAGTAGCAGTTAAAGTTCTCACCACTCCAGGCAAATAATGAAACACACTAATGGTAGAAAGATAAAACACATCAGTATCAACAGTTCCTCTCTGTACTATGCTGGATCTTCACCATCCTATTAAGAGAGTGACAGAAATTCCATCTACAGATTCTACTAGATGTAACAACAGTGGTACAAAGTTGTTTTGTCAGGCTGCTCTAGAGAGAGGGTCAAAAAAAACCACTCTTTTACAGAGTGAGTTGGGTAAAATTGTGACTCTTATTGAGAGTTTTCAATTATTTTTTAATTTTACACATACGCAAATAACTTAGAAAACCCTTCAACTTATCTCACTAAAAGCACAATATGCTCAGAAATGATTTCATCAAGGTAGCAGTATAGAAGATTAACATACAGAAGTCTGTTTTATTTCTTTACACAAATAATAAAACGTCTGAAAGGGAAAGTAAAAAAAAATCCCATTTAAAATCACATCAAAAAGAATAAAATACCTAGGAATAATCTCAATCAAGAGGTGAAAGACCTATACACTGAAAAGTATAAAACTTCGATAATGAAAATTGAAGATGGTTCAAAGAAATGGAAAGATATCCCATGCTCTTGGATTGGAATAATTAATATTGTTAAAATGGCCATACTACCCGAATCATTCTACAGATTTAATGCAATCCCTATCAAAATAAACATGACAATTTTCACAGGACTAGAACAAATACTCCTAAAATTTACATGGAACAAAAAAGACCCAAACTGCCAAAGCAATCCTAAGGAAAAAGAACAAAGATGGAGGTATAACCCTTCTAGACTTCTGACTATACCACAAAGCTGCAATAATCAAAACAGTGTGGTGTTGGCAGAAAAATAATCATACAGATCAGTGGAACATAATAGAGAGCCCAGAAATAAATCCACACACCTATGGTCAATTAATCTACAACAAAGGAAGAAAGAATATAAAATGGAGAAAAGATAGTCTCTTCAACCAGTGGTGTTGGTAATTCTGGACAGCTACCTGTAACTCAATGAATTTAGAACACTTTCTCACACCAATATTCAAAAATAAACTCAAAATGCTAAAGTCCTAAATATAAGACATGATACCATAAAACTCCTAGAAGAGAATATAAGCAAAACATTCTCTGACATAAATCATGGCAATAGTTTCTTCGATCAGTCTCCCAAGCAAAAGAAATAAAAGCAAACAAACCAATGGGTCCTAACCAAACTTAAAAGTTCTTGCACAGCATAGGAAACCATCAACAAAATGAAAAGACAACCAGTGGAATTGGAGAAAAAATTTGCAAACAATGCAGCTAACAAAGGGTTAATATTCAAACTATACAAATACATACAACTCAGTATTGAAAACACAAGTAACCCAATCAAATAATGGGCAGAAGACCTAAATAGACATTTCTCCAAGAAGACATACAGATGTCCAAAATGCACATGAAAAGATGCTCAACATTGCTAATTAGCAGAGAAATGAAAATCAAAACTACGATGAGGTACCACCTCACACTGGTCAGAATGGCCATCATTAAAAAGTCTGCAAATAGTAAATTCTGGAGAGAGTGTGGAGAAAAGGGAACCCTCCTACACTGTTGGTGGGAATGGAAATTGGTACAGCCACTATGGAAAACAGTGTGGAGGTTCCTTAAAAAAAACTATAAATAGAGCTACCATATGATTCATCAATCCCAGTCTCGGACATATATCCGGAGAAAACCATAATTCAAAAAATACATGCACCTCAATGTTCACTGAAGCACTACTTACAATAGCCAAGACATGGAAGCAAACTAAGTGCCTATCAACAGATAAATGGATAAACAAGATGTGGTATATAAATGCAATGGAATATTACTCAGCATTAAAAAGAATGAAATACTGCCATTTGCAAAGTGGATAGACCTGGAGAGTATTATACTTAGTGAAGTAAGTCAGACAGAGGAAGACATATGTTATATGATATCACTTATATGTGGAATGTAAAATATAGTACAAATGAATCTATGTACAAAACAGAAACAGAGTCACAGACTTTGAAAACAAACTTATGGTTACCAAAGAAGAAAGGGAGGGGGAAGTATAAGTTAGGAGTATGGGAGTAGCATTATTTATACGTAAAATAGATAAGCAACAAAGATATACTGTATAGCACAGTGAATTATATTCAGTATCTTGTAATAACCTATAATGGAAAGCAATCTGAAAAAAATATATATGTATAGATATAACTGAATCACTTTGCTGTACACATGAAAGTATCACAATATTATAAATCAACTGTACTTCAATAATAAAAGGTAGTGTGACCCTAGCATGAGGACATACCATAGAGAAAAGGAAAAACTGGCATTTAAAAACAAACTTACAAAATATGGTCATCTGATTTACAACAAGCATATTTATGTCTTCAAAAGATAAAAGGTGTTCTTTTTGGATAAATTGTACTTGGGACAGTTGGATATCTTTATGTAAAACAATGAATCTTAACTCTAACTCACATTATACACTACTATTAATTTGAAATGGATTGTAAATGTAAATATACAAGAAAAACAAGAAAGTTTCTAGGAAAAAACATGACAGCATAACACAAAAGTCATTCACTATACAATAAAAGATTTATAATTTGATCTTTACTAAAATTACTAACTTCTATTCATTTAAAAACAATCCTTAAGAGAGTGAAAAAGTGAGCTATAGACTTGGAAAATATATTTGAAATGTAGATAATAGTAGAGGGTGAGATATAAAATAGAGAGAGAGAGATCTGACAATAAATTAGTTTCCTGAATATATACAAACAAAAAATCTCCTAGTAAGTCCGAACCTATAAATAATTAATTTCAATGTAAGCACATAAAATTCTCCAGTTAAAAGACAGAATGGTTGAATGAATAAAAAATATTCCAACAATATGCTGCCTTCAAGAGACTCACTTTAGCATTAGACATAAAGAGACTTAGAGTGAAGGGATAGAAAAAGACATTTTAAGCAAATAGTAACCAAAATAATCAGAGGTAGCTATACTTATATTTTAAAAATACACTTTAAATTAAAAATGGTAAAAAGAGACAAAGGAGGTCATTATATAATGATAAAGTAGTCACTTTATCAAAAAGATATAACAATTGTAAATATTTTCACACCCAATATTGGAGCACCTAAATATATAAAGGAAAAAATAATAGCTAAAAGGAGAAATAGACACTGATACAGTAATAGTTGAGGATTTTAAAATCCAGCTCTCAACAATGGATAGACCTTGCAGACAGAGAATCAATAAAGAGGCAGCAGATTTGACAACACTATAGGCCAAGTGTACTTAACAAATACATAAAACATTCTATCTAACAGCAGAACACATTCTTCTAACACATTCTTCTAAAGTGCACATTGAACATTTTCTAAGATAGAACATATGTTAGGCCACAAAAATGTCTTAACAAATTAAAGAAGACAAGTAGACCAATGGAACAGAAGGATCAAGAGCCCAGAAATAAATGCAAGCATATACAGTTAAATAATACATGACAAGGGAGCCAATAATACTTAATAGAAAAAAGTCTTTTCAATAAATGGTTTGGAGATAATTGGAAATTCACATGTAAAATAATAAAACTGGACCTATATCTTACACCACTCACAAAAATTAACTCAAAATGCATTAAAGAGTTAAATGTAAGACCTGAAACTGTAAAACTGCTAGAATAAAACAGAGGAATAAAGCTCCTTGATGTAGATCTTGGTAATTATGTATTGTATTGGGTTGGCCTAAAAGTTATTTCGGGTTTTCCCATATGCTGCAGAAAATCCCAAACGAACTTTTTCGCCAACCCAATATATTACAGGTAAAGCACAAGCAATAAAATGAAAAATAAACAAGTAGGACTAGGACGTCACCTAACTAAAAAGCTTCTCCACGACAAAATAGACCATCAACAAAGTGAAAAACAAACTGCAGAATGGGAAAATTACTTGCAAACCACACATCTGTTAAGGGGTTGATATTCAAAATCTATAAATAACTCTTTCAACTCAATTGCAAAAAAACGAATAACCCAGTTTAAAAATGGGCAAAGGATTTGAACTGACATTTTTTCCAAAGAAGATATATGAAAGGCCAACAGGCACTTTCATATGAAATGAAAGTTTTTCACATCATATGACATGATGTTTAAAAACACTAATAATTAGAGAAATGCAAATTAAAGCCACAATGAGATGTCATCTCACACCTCTTAGAGTCATCATTATAAAAAAGGACAAGAGATGACAAATGCTGGTGTGGATCTGGAGAAACGGGAAACCTCATGCACTATTGGTGTGATTGTAACTTGGTACAGCCGTTATAGAAAACAGTATGGAGGGCACTCAAAAAATTAAAAATAGAATTACCATATGATCCAGAAATTCCACTTCTGGGAATATATCCAAAGGAAATGAACACACTAACTCAAAATGATATCTGCACCCCCATGTTCATAGCAGCATTATTTACAATAACCAAGACATACATGAATAAAGAATTTGTGAGATATTTAATAGAATATTATTTAGCCATGAAAAACAAGGAAATCTTACCTTTTTGACAACATGAAAAGATTTTGAAGACATTATGCTAAATGAAATAAGTCAGACAGAAAAAACAAATACTGTATGATCTCACTTACATATGGAATCTTAAAAAGAAAATTCATAGAAAAAGAGATTGGACTTGTGGTTACCAGAGGCAGTGGGTGGGGGACAAGGAATAGAAGGAAAGTGGTCAGAAGGTATAATCTTTCTGTTATAATATAAATAAATACTAGAGATGTAATGTACAACATGATGGCTATACTTAACACTTCTGTAGGATATATAGGAAAGTTGTTAACAAAGTAAATCCTAAGAATTTTTATCACAGGGAGAATTTTTTTCTTTTTTCTTTTCTTCTTTTCCTTTCTTTTTGTTGTATCTATATGAGAAGCTGAACCTATCATTTCACAATATATGTAATTCATACCATCATTCTGTATGCCTTAAACTTATACAATGAAATATTTGCAAATCATATATCTAATACAGATCAAGAATTCAGAATATATAAATTCACAATATATAAACAACACTTACAATTCAACAACCAAAAGTTCAGCAACCCAACTTAGAAAGATAGACAAGAGATCTAAATAGAAATTTATCCAAGTAAGATAAAGAAATTGCCAATAAGCACATGAAAATATGCTCAAATGTCATTTGTCCTTAGGAAAATGCAAATAAAACCCACAATGAGATACCACTTCACATTCACTAGGATAGCCATGTTCAAAGAAATAGAAAATAACAAGGGTTGGTGATGATGTGGGGAAACAGAAATCCCCGTAGTTTGTTGGTGGGACTGTATCATGGTGCAACTGCTATGGAAAACATTTTGGTGGTCCATCAAAAAGCCAATCATAGAAATACCATATGATCCAGCAATTCCATTCCTTGATATATATCCCAAAGAATTGAAAACAGGTGTTCAAATAAAAATTTGTACATGAATGTTTATAACAGCGCTATTCATAATGTTAAAGCAGAAAAACTCAAACCTCCATCATCTGATAAATAGATAAAATGTGGTATATTTATACAATGGAATGTTGTTCAGCCATAAAAAAGAATGATGTACTAATGTAAGCTACCACACGGATGAACTTTGAAAATAATGATAAATGAAAGAAACCAGAAACTACAGGTCACATGTTGTATGATTCCATTTATATGAAATGCAAATCTATAGATACAGAAAGCAGGTAAGTGTTTGTCTTAGGTTGTGCAGAGTGGGGAACGACAAGTGATTTTTTTTAAAGTTTACAGGGTTTCTCTTTCAGATGATGTAAAACTTTTTGAACTAGATAGTGATGATGTACTACATTATAAATGTATTTAATACCATAGGCTTACACACTTTAAAATTGTTAAAATGGTAAATTTTACTATAATATAAAAGAATAAATAAAGGATTATTTTAGTATCAGTGGTCCCTTCATATTTTTCTCCCTGTGTCTATAGGACTGGATGATTGCAGAGAACACCACTTTGAGAGACAGCTATTAAGACTGATATGTTTTATGAAAAAATGAGGCTGGACTCTTCAAAGTGAGGCAAGATCACTTCAAATATGTCAAAATTCTCTTATGACACATCTGATTAACCCTTAATGGACAGGGGAGGAACATCACTTGGGACCTGTGATATATGACAGGACAGGGTGCCAAAAACAGGAAAGAAGAATATCTGAAAAAGAGAAAAGCTACTGAAGATAAATTCTACGTATTTATTTTGTCAAGGGATAGCCTTGACAGGATCATATTCTTAAATATTTTTTTTACCAGTTCCTGAAAAACTCCAGAATACTGTTCATCTTGATCCAAGTTAGACATAGGTATTTTAAACCAACCTTGGGATTTAAACACCTGCAGTCAGAGGCTTAAGAATCCTGGCAAATATAGAGGAAAGAAAGTTTTTTTTCCAACAAATCATTCTGTCCTTAAACCCTCCATTAGACCTAGGACTTTCCCTCTATTAGACACTGATACTATTTTGACAGATCCTTTATGAATAATTTGACTGTAATTCACATTATTTTAATTAATATATGCATAGTGGTAAGTGCATACCAAGACAATTTTATCTGCTTATATTTTAGTTTCTCCTTTCATATGCCTCATACAGCAAGCCAGGCCACTGAGTCAGTACAGAATCCACTTCCTAAATCATATTTGACTTGAGAGCTACCCTGGAAAATTCCAGTAACCTGATGTCTGCTGGACCTCTCTTTTAGGGTTTTGGCCTCCGATTCAGACTCATGGGTCTTCCATTTCTTATTTCATATTTTGACAAAGAAGGCAGCAGGGGTGTGAGAATATATCAACAAGTAGTAATGAGGCAGTTAAGCCTAAGAGAAATGAGATGTGGCAGTAATTGAAATTGCAGAAGGAAAAAGAATGAAATAATGTGGAAACAAGTTCATGAACTCTATGGTTCCTTATATAAGGTGAATGTAAGTTTGTTGTAAGTTTGTTCTATTTAACATTGGTTATTATTTTACTTTCTATGGTCACCTGAACCTAAAATCAAAAAAGCAATTAGCTCAATATTTAAGAAAAGAGCCATAAAATATGCCTAGAAATCCAGGTCTTTGGGGACATTGATTTATAAAACTTCCATATCAAACCAGTTATGCCACATTCCACATTATACTGGGGTACTATTACTGATGGGCTGAAGAGGAGCCGATTAACATTATGTGATTCAAGGAGTATGAGGAAGTAACTTACCAATCTTAACCCAAAATTTCTCTCACTATAATTTTCACTTGCACTATTAGCAAATTATTATTTTCTTTAAATAGTGATCTTTTGTGGGGTTCTCTTCTGTAGTGTAAATATCTTGAAAGAGGATAACATAAGTTGATAACCTATCAGTAGTGTGCTGAAGCCAGTTCTTACTGGTGCAAGAGAGGCCATTTTGTGTATATCTTACCAATTTTCCCTTCAATGACTTTTCTTTATTAGCTTTAGATCACTCATTGTGGGAGCATATACACCACAAAAATTCTTACAGAAATTACAATTACTTGGAAGTTGGTTCAGCCATTTTAAGCTCATGCTTGTAATTTCAGATATCATTTTAGGTAACATTTTGCATTCATAAAAATACACTCCTACAGAAAATCTTTTCTTTGCTTTGTATATTGTTTCATACACATCTACTCCAAAGACTTGAAAGTGTTTTTTGTGTGTTTATGTGTGTGTTTCCCCCCAAGACACAAGAATATGTGGAGAATTATCTTAGTTTGTGGTATACAAAATTATCATATAGTTTATAAGTAGATTACATTGGAAGAGGCCTTAGAGTGGGGGGGGGTATTTACAAAGTATAGTTTCAAGCATACAGGGAGATTACTTAATCAAAAGAAAATACCCCTACATGTGTACAACTCCTCCCCTCATTTACTACAGTTTTTTTTAGTCCCAGAAACTCCATTCTTACTGTAAGAGATTGGGGTAACCCAAAATGTAGACAATGTCTCACATTCACATTCACAAATATCTCCTGAAAATCAAATTGAATAAGGGTTAAAAGTAAATCAGTAAACAAAGAGGGGACAACTGAAGAAAAGGACAACTAGAACCATCAAAGATAAACTTTACCATCTATTTTAACTTTTATTTTCTTTCATGAAGACGCTAAAGACAAAAATAAAAATTCGGAAAGAATTCAAGTTTTTACCTGTCTTTCAGACATGGGATAACATTAGGGTCATTAAATTTGCAAATATAATTTGGAAACATTTTGTAGCAGCTTGCCTGTATGTTATTCTACACTCAAAGGTTCCATTGCTGTGATCAATGGACTCATTGCCTGGGTTTGATCACTTGGCATTTTTTGAGCCAAACCAAAGCCTCAAAGTAAATATTTCTTACATAGATCATTTAGGTCACAAATGAAAATGTAAGGAATATCAGAAGGGAAAATATTGTTTTATAGTTACTTGCAAACCATACTGCATGAATTAGTGACTAAAGAATGCAGCTGGCAGTACAGGGAAAGAGGGGGATGGGATAAAGAGCAGCATTTTAACATTTCACCAGTTTCAAATTTTTATAACTCCAAATCCCAAAAGTCGTCATATTTCTTTGCATGCTAACTAAGCTAAGCTTTTCTTGCTTTCCAGACTTGTAAATTTCTCTCTGATAAGTTTTCAGGAAACATAGAAAAGAAGGAAAAACTAGCATATAGTCCTCTCTGTGTTTAGTTACAGAGGGATGAAATGCACAGTAACTAATCAACCTCTATACACTGTTAGGGTGGAATATAAGCACGGAGAACAGTTTCGTTAATATAAGTAATTTTTTTTCTAAATAATTTGCCCCAGGTGACAGATAATTGTGCAGACCACATTAATGTGGCCACTATGTTTCAAAAGCTACTACCTTCTCTATTGTTCAACTGATTCAGGCTCAACTTTTGGCTATGGGAGAATAAGAATCATTCAGCTAAATTTATAGTCATTTCTTCCAAGCACACTCTATAATAGCTCAGAAGAGAAACAAGAGACTCTGGCTCTTCATGCCTCTTCATCTGATAAATGTGCACTTCTTTTGGAGGAATATTTTCTTTTTATCCTGCTTGGAAGCCACAATCAAACAAGGAGTCAGGGGGTAAACATTGTTCAAATAGCCTCTCCATCAACATCTAGAAAGAGAGTCATTCTAGTCCTTTTGCAAGTAAACATAGTGATCTGATAGATTTCCAGAGGAAAACACTAACTTGCAAATTCAAAGCGAACCTGGTCACTAATTCATTCAAGATTTTTTATCACATTTATTGAACAACTAATATGTTTCAGAAAACTATTAGGAACACATGAGATGATGCTGGATGGTAAAGTCCAAACTGTGTTTTCTGTAGGCAATTTCCAAGTTGTGGCTGCATTTTTGTCACTGGCATTTTAACAAGACTTTTAAGAAGTATAAAATGGAATCACTGCAGGGCTACCGTCGGAAGGTGGCTGTTTGGAGGCGGCGCGTTGCGAGGAGTTCCCACGGTCCCACCGCAGGTTCTCCTTTGACGGGTTCTTCTTCTAAGAGCTCTTTATAACCGATTACCAACAAGCGCTTTAAAATAGGGTGGTGAAGGGGGGGACCTTGAAGATGGCGGAAGAGTAAGACGCGGAGATCGCCTTCCTCCCCACGGATACACCAGAAATACATCCACTCGTGGAACAACTCCTACAGAACTCCTACTGAAGGCTGGCAGAAGACCTCAGACCTCCCAAAAGGCAAGAAACCCCCCACGTAACTGATATAAAATGTAAATCAAATACGTGCAGACTGAAAATCACTATTAGAATCAACTATAATAAAGTCACACATGAGAAATAAAGTTATCATAATACAAAAACTACACAAAGGCAGGTATAGTAAAATTGTAATTAAGGAAAACATAAAACAACACAGCTGGCATCAATGATTTATTAACCAAAAAAAGAAAAGATTTCAGGTTATATCCTGGACTCAGTACACAACAGAATTGGTGTACTTGTTTCTACCTCCATTGTTATCTTTGGTTCTGACTGGAAACTGATGCTCAAAAAGATGACTCCAAGGTACTGAAAAATGAGCAAATTTTTAATCATGGTCACCAGACTGCTTTGAATAAACTAAGAAATATGTTCATACATATTTTAAAGTTTTCAAGTAAAAAAGGGTTTTAGTTGACTTTTAGTTAAACCCAAGTATGAGCTGTTTTAACCAGAGCTACCTTAATTTCCTAGTGTGCTGGGTAACAATGACACATTAGTGGTGTGATTGAATGTCACTCTAAGGACATAATCACACCCACCATTCAAGCTCATCCTCCCTAGGGGCATTGGTTTCTTTCCTTGACAAAAACAATTAAAATGCAAATATAAACTGAGAAAGATAACCCTTTAAATCATTAATCATACAGTAATTCTTTAGTGGAAATTAATCTAGACTCTGAAGAAGTGTGACATAAAGGAACAAAAAGCTCTGACTGATAAAAGGAGATCTGGAGTCTAGGGCATTATTCAGAGAAGGGAGGCATGGGCTGATCATTATAGTGTGAATTTTGGGAAGCAGTGGCAGGATTGGATGGTGTAGCAGGCCAGTCCAGAGCATAGGAAGGCCATAAAGAATGCTATTGCAGGTTAAAGAGTTATGTGTAAGAAGTGGCTCTATCAGATTATGAGAGTAGAGCTTAATGTTCTTACCATAATAGAAACGCCTTGTACGCCTTTAATTTAAACAATGCTATGTCAGTTATATTTAAATAAAGCTGGTTCCTTTATCAAAGATAAGGTGACCATATGTACGTGGGTTCATCTCTGGGCTTTCTATCCTGTTCCATTGATCTATCTTTCTGTTTTTGTGCCAGTACCATACTGTCTTGATTACTGTACTTTTGTACAGTACCTTTGTACAGTACTGTACCATTGTACCTTTGTCTGAAGTCAGGGAGAAAATGGAAAAAAAAATAAACAAATGGGACCTAATGAAACTTCAAAGCTTTTGCACAGCAAAGGAAACCATAAACAAGACCAAAAGACAACCCTCAGAATGGGAGAAAATATTTGCAAATGAAGCAACTGGAAAAGGATTAATCTCCAAAATTTATAAGCAGCTCATGCAGCTCAATAACAAAAAAACAAACAACCCAGTCCAAAAATGGGCAGAAGACCTAAATAGACATTTCTCCAAAGAAGATATACAGACTGCCAACAAACACATGAAAGAATGCTCAACATCATTAATCATTAGAGAAATGCAAATCAAAATTACAATGAGATATCATCTCACACATGTAAAAATAAATAAATAAATAAAGCTGGGATAAAGTCTGAAGATGTCAAATACAGTGAGCATATGGGTAAAATAACACGTCAATACATTGCTGATGGAGTTAAAAATGTATACGGCCAATTTGGAAAGCAGTTTGATAGTACTGGTTAAAATTGGAAATATGCAGACCCTAACGCTCCTACACTCACACTTTAGGTATATATTTTATATAAATGCACTGTACATAAGAACACATGTACAAGAATGCTGAAATCAACATTGTTTTTAAAGGCAAAGATTAGAAACAAAATTATCTAGTCAACTGGAACTAGATAAATGTAATGCAATATATTTATATGATGGAATACTAAATAGCAGTTAAAAGGAATTATATATATGCATATATATATACACAAATAAGTATATATTTAAAATAATAAAATATGTTGTCACTTTTAATTATGGTAATTAAAAAACAATAAAATATACTATCAAACGTCATTATTTCATAATAGAAAGTGTGCATTTTTAGTGCAAACGAAAAATGTGAGACAGACATAACTTTAGAATAAAAGGTGGAATAAATCTAGTTCTATGAAAAACTCATTGCACTATCCAAAAAAGTTATGATATAGATCGTTGAAAATTTCATCACAGACTGGTAATTGAAAGAAAGATTTCATGGGAAATTATTAAAACATCCTTCACTGTTTATGTAAAGTTCCATTTTAATCAGGCTTCCTCTATTATTTGCTAAATCTGGTAGCTCTAACTAAGGAAGCATTTGGCAGAGCAGTCTCAGATCTTTAGATGTCACCATACCGTATATTTTATACTATACTGTAAAATCTTCAGTTTAGAAGGGACCAGATCTCTATTTCTGTTGATTTCTACACATGACTTAATACGGGACTCTGTACAAATGGTAGTGTCTAAAGGATATTTATTTCAGACACATAACTGACTTTGTACTTAATATTTTGGTGCTCTCACATGTCCAACTTTTCTACCCAGGCTCAGAATCTGAACCATTAATGCTATTTGTACAAAGGCTTTCCTTAATAAGTTCTCACTGCAGCCCTTAGAACAAGATTGTGGTTGGTATGTTATTCTGGAAAAGGAAACTACTTTCTTTGACTTTCTATATAAAATTAATTGAGATCTCATTATATATGTTGCAGTTATTCCAATTTTAATTTGTTATGAAAGACACGAGGAGACTATCAGTATCTCTCATTAAATAGCTCTCTCTTGGTTTACATACCGTACTTTGTTTTGTAAAATACAATTAGTCTACTACTATTGTAAATATAAGGCATACCTCGTTTTATTGTGCTTCTCTTTGTTTGCTTGACAGATAATGGCGATTTTTTTTACAAATTGAAGGTTTGTGGCAACCCTGCATTGCGGAAGTCTGTTAGCGCTATTTTTCCAACAGCATTTGCTGGCTTCATGTCTCCGTGTCACATTTTGGTAATTCTATAAATATTTGAAACCCTCCTTCAGCAAAAAGATTATGACCAGCTAAAGGCTCAGATGATGGTTAGCATGTTTTAGCAATAAAGTATTTTTAATTAAGGTATGTATATTGTTTTCTTTAGACATAATGCTATTGCACACTTAATAGACCGCAGTGCACTGTAAACATAAGTTTTATTTGCACTGGGAAACCAAAAGACTTGTATGACTGGCTTTATTGCGATATTGGCTTTATTGCAATATTCACTTTATTGCAGTGGTCTAGAACCAAACCTGCAACATCTCTGAGATATGCTTGTATATATGTTTTCTCTAAAATGGTGAGAAAGTGTAAGAGTTTATTTCCATATGAGCAGCCCAGGATTTTCAATGGTATTAATTTCTATTACATAATTATCTATTACAAAAATAAATGAGGAAATTTCAAAAAGAGTAATTTAGAACTAAATGTACTGAAAAGTAAGCCATTTCAGTTTTCAAGAGCCTTCTGATTTTCTCATATGGTTTACCACAAGGGGGCGTGTGACGATCAAATACAAGAATACATTTATAACAGGTCTTTGAAAAAAAATTACAGCTGTTTTTAAACTTTTTGAAAAGGTGATTTATTTCACCACGGGTGTGTTTATTTTTTAAAACACAGATTCACTGAACATTAGAGTTGGCTAAATATTAAGTCATTCCGTACTCTTTCCTGAATTTGGAGCTGAGAAAATGGTTTCGTTGTTTTCTGAAACAACTTAGCCCGCTTGATGTGTTGGATGAGGAATATGGTTAACAAGAACACGCCTGCATCTGTTACTTTAATAGGCAGGTATTTCAGGGTGGACTGGAACACCTTTTGTGAAACTGGGTATCTTAAGGAAACATGATATTTGGGAGATGTTCTTCCTTTTCACTTTTTCATACAATGCAGTTTGTTTTTTTTTTTTTACTTTGTTAAATTTCTTTTAAATATCTTTATTCAAAATAATTAAACTTCAATTGTTATATTGATAATAAATATCTGTACTTCACTGATTATCATTCTCTCTCTCTCTCTCCCTCACACACACACACAAAGAACCAAAACTTGCACATCTCAATGGAAATATGAATAATTTTATGCAAAATGGATATAAGCCAATCATCCTTTTCATAATTTCATGGGACATTACCTTTAAGACTAAACTATTTGCTACAATTCTTCAAAGAGAGAATATTAATTTTTAGAAAATGGTGGGAGAAGAGACAACCAAGCAAAACAGAAACTCGAAATGGAAAAATGGTTCAAAAACTTTAAAAGCAGGTATTTCCAAGTGAACTATGTTCCATTTGCAATATTATACACGCCAAAATTCAAGCAAATGGTTTTTAACTTTAGGTAAAAGTTGGAAAAATTTTGGACATGTACTTCACATTTCAACCAGCCCACTATGAAAGTCTGCAGCAGTTCTTTTTGTAAGGGTTATGGGAAGAGAAGCCAAAGTTCTGGGGGATTCCATACAGGGATATGACAAATTAAATAAATATTTCAAACCTATACCACATTTACATGAGGGATATAGGAGGCTAAAGCAATTATGTACTACATGTTGATGTTCTCTTTGTGTCACTTTTATAACAAATTAAAATTGGAATCATTGCAACATGTTCAGTGAGTTCCAAAAACATCGTGTATAGTAAGGCAAAGCAAATAGTTACCTGCCAGAACTATTTGCTCTAGTTCATAAAGTGCATTACTGTGTGTTCTATCCTCTTTTTAAGTATTTTGGACTATTTAATTAGCACCTATTGGTTAGCAACTTTGAAAATATTGTCTTCTATGATAAACTGTCATCTTCTTATTGGGTCATTAATGTATTTAACATCAAACAAGTATTTATAGAATGTCTACTATGTGTGAGGCAGCTACACTTTGGGAAATAAATGTAAGGAAATATGCCACAATTTCTGTGTGGGAGAAGCATTTGCCTAATTGGGAGAGAACAAATACAGAGCCAAGAAAATTTAAGTCATTGTACACATGAAACATATGCAATGTACCAAAGAGATAGTAAACACTATTGGATTTCAGAGATTGGGTGGAGTGGAGAGATTAAAGAGCGTATAATGTGGATTGGAAGAGAGGAAGGAATTGAGCATTTTGGTTAACCAGATGAATATGAACAAATCAGTAAAGAGAGATGAGTATTCACATGATAATTTGGTGACAAATAATACATCAATCTGGCTGAACTGGGGATTTCATATTGAGAAACAAGGAGCAGTAAAATTAAAATGATGAATAAGCCAGATAGTGTGAGCAATGTGTGACACAATTTATCTTAAATGAGGTTACATTAAAGAATTTTGGGAAGAGCAATGACATATTGAAAAAGACTTTTAGAGAAGATAAAGCTGGCAGTGTTTTTATAAAATAAACTAGAAGAGAGAATTGGAGGCTAATGCAATAATCCAGAGACAAGATGTTATGGACTTGGACAGGAATGATGGAAATGGAAATTATGAAAGCCAGTTCAATATTTGTTCATATGATTAAAATAGAGGCATCATAAGGAGCTGATCCAGGCAAACCTATAGATTCAAAGTGGAACTAGGAGATTCTCTTACAGCAAATAGGCTGAAAGACCTATAATTAATGGCTTTGGTTGCTCAAGTGAGTTTATGGAATGCCTATCAAAGCTGGTTCAGTTTTACAATTATGCTTATCCCTATTCTAGAATCCAGAATAAAAACTATTTAATCATTCTGGACAAGGAAGCAAAAGTAACATATAGTATGGTTGAATTAGCTTTGGAGGCAGACCTAGGTTTGAATCTTGATTCTGCAGTTGTGTGATTTTTGTATTAAATATTTAACCTCTCCAATCCTCATTTTCCTCCTCTGAAAAATGAAAATAATAATTGTATCTATACCATAAGTCTATAGCAAGGGTCAAATAAGGCAACTTAAGTACCTACTGGTACTTATAGTACCAAGATACATCCAAAACTCCTTAGTATATAATGTTCTTATATGATTGTTAATTTAATCATTCTTGGTAATCTAGAGTTAAACCATCAAGACCAATCAGAACTGACTTTCTTGTCCATCCTTGCTTGCTTGCATGCAGAAAGCCAGACCAGATAATTTCTTAATGCTTCTTCCTAGTTTTTTACATATTCTATGCAATTAGAAGCTCTAAATGGGATTATTCCCAAGAAAAATCCAAGGAATATAGTCTAAATCAATCTAAGAGTTGAAAGTGTAAATTTTGATATAGAAAAATAAGCCCCTGTGAGTAATATATTTTAAAAATGTATATTATTATATATTCTCTCATGACTGGTGAGCTTTTATTCATCTAAAATTTTATTTTAACAAAGGATACATTTCCAGCGTGCTTCTATAGTAGAACCACAATTATGTTGATATCTTTGGGGATTGTGTTTAATTCCATTATATGGAATAAAATCAGTCTCCATGTTGTTATGATTTAAATAAATTTCCATTTGGTCCAGGACCAGTTGATGATCTTGAAATATTCTAATAATTGAAGAGATAATTATATGCTTTAAGTGCTCTAGTAAAGGTTATAGGGTTCAGCCTTGGATAATTCCGAAAGGCCCTTTTGCCCTTCCTAAAATGATCATTATTCATGAGTTGCTGCTGCTATTATATGATCTTTATACCAATATAACTTACTTATATGTAAATGATGACAGAAACACATGTTATTTTGGGAGCTTGCATGACTCCCAGATGTCCAATACCTGAACATTTAAGACTCTCAGAGGAGTATAGGTTACAGATTCAATTAGGGGTTTGATATTAACAGATGAAGGATGACCAAGTTCATCAGAATATATAGAGAAAATGGGAGAAAATGAATGTGACTCTTCTTAGTGGCCTGACTTTTTTTAAGGAGTAATATTCAGGTACTCTGGGGCCTGAAGCAGTTCTAGAGACAAAAGAAATGAGGGAAAGAATAACTTAAAATATGGGTATGTTCCAGAGTAATCAGTTATCCTACCCACACCCCCAGCACTATCATCTGACAAAGATAGTAGAGAACATTCTAACATTTGGCATGTGGGAGAGCTAGAAAGGAGAGATTTGCTTGATGACGTTTAAGATGTTTTTAACCTGAGATTGGAAATGTGAAAGACTCTAAGGAGTTTTTAAAATAGATATTTATTGGAGTACAGTTGCTTCACAGTACTGTTAGTTTCTGTTCTACAACAAAGTGAATCAGCCATATGCATACATATATCCCCATATCCCCTCCCTCTTGTGTCTCCCTCCCACCCTCCCTATTCCACCCCTCTAGGTGGTCACAAAGCACAGAGCTGATCTCCCTGTGCTATGCAGCTGCTTCCCACTAGCTATCTATTTTACATTTGGTAGAGTATATATGTCAATGCTATTCTCTCACTTCGTCCCAGCTTACCCTTCCCCCTCCCCATGTCCTCAAGTCCCTTCTCTATGTCTACATCTTTATTACTGCCCTGCCACTAGGTTCATCAGTACAAGTTCTTTTTTATTTTTAGGTTCCAGATGCACCTCGAGTCTGTCATACAGAGTGAAGTAAGTCAGAAAGAGAAAGACTCTAAGGATTTTAAAACATATAGTGCTCTGATACTTTGAGCATACATATCAATCAGTGAATGGAAGCAGACAATGAATGTTAGAAGTGTACATTATTTCTATCTAAATAGAAATATTGCAATTCCATTGATTCACTTTCTCCAATTAGGAGTTTGACTGGACAAGCCCACAGTTTTCTGGACAGAAAAAAAGTTTCCAAGTCTTTGTTTTCTAATTTAGCACTTGAGGCGAGCACATGGGGAAATAACCACATATTTAGCATGTATCACCCATGGGACAGGCTCTCCAAACTCAAGCTGGTGAAATAGCCTGTGGATACATATGAAATACTTCTGATTGGTTATATGGCATACATTTTGCTTCTAAAAGTGTGAGATATTTTGTGTCATGTTGAATTTAGAGTAAGGGTCTCTGAGTGACTTTTTTTTCTGACATTTTTCATTACTGGACCTAAAATTTCAAATGTGCAAATTAAGATGTTAGATTAAGTTATCTTCTATCTCTAACATTCTACAGTCTCTAATGGGATGACTTCAAATATCAGTGTTGAAAATATTATTTGATTATGTTCTCCTTTAGGTTTCCCTTAATCTCACTCTTCCCAAAAGAACTTGCCTTCTTCTGCCTCTGGATATTCATGGCATTTATTATATGTACCAGTCACCTTGTTACTGTTATGTATCACTAGAGACAATTACATTTGTTACCTTGTTCACCAACTAGATTGAGGGCTCTTTGAAGATATGTTATTCTGTAAGCTTACCAAACAAAGAAGTTCAGTTCAGTTAATTGAACATTGTTGTCCTTTTAACATGTGAAATTTTAAAACAAATTATGTAGTGGATAGAAAAATGAATGGGTTCCTCAAGGAGATTTTCTCTCATCACTATCATTTAAGCAGGGATGTAACTAAATATTAAACCAGAACAAGCAAACCTTGGTTTCCAAGCTACGCTTAGGAAAACTGCTGTCCTAGATTTCAAAGGTAAAATTAAGCAAAGATTTAAGTAAATTAGTAACATGGTATAATGAGGTATGCACACATTCAAAATTGGCCAGAAACTATCAAACTCTTAGAGGAAAACATAGGCAGAACACTCTATGACATAAATCACAACATGATCCTTTTGACCCACCTCCTAGTGAAATGGAAATAAAAACAAAAACAAACAAATGGGACCTAATGAAACTTCAAAACTTTTGCACAGCAAAGGAAACCAAAAACAAGACCAAAAGACAACCCTCAGAAGGGGAGAAAATATTTGCCAATGAAGCAACTGACAAAGGATTCAACTCCAAAATTTACAAGCAGCTCATGCTGCTCAATAACAAAAAAACAAAAAACCCAATCCAAAAATGGGCAGAAGACCTAAATAGACATTTCTCCAAAGAAGATATACAGATTGCCAACAAACACATGAAAGAATGCTCAACATCCTTAATCATTAGAGAAATGCAAATCAAAACTACAATGAGATATCATCTCACACCAGTCAGAATGGCCATCATCAAAAAATCTAGAAACAATAAATGCTGGAGAGGGTGTGGAGAAAAGGGAAACCTCTTGCACTGTTGGTGAGAATGTAACTTGATACAGCCACTATGTAGAATAGTATGGAGGTTCCTTAAAAAAACTAAAAATAGAACTACCATACGACCCAGCAATCCCACTACTGGGCATATACCCTGAGAAAACCATAATTCCAAAAGAGTCATGTACCAAAATGTTCATTTCAGCTCTATTTACAATATCCAGGAGATGGAAACAACCTAACTGTCCATCATTGGATGAATGTATAAAGAAGATGTGGCACATATATACAATGGAATATTACTCAGCCAAGGGAGGGTGGGAGGGAGGGAGACACAAGAGGGAAGAGATATGGGAACATGTGTATATGTATAACTGATTCACTTTGTTATAAAGCAGAAATCAACCCACCGATGTAAGCAATTATACTCCAATTAAGATGTTAAATAAATAAATAAAAGAACTTTCTGCAAAAAAAAAAATTGTCTGGGATAGTCTGATATTTCACCTCCATGTTCTTATTTTCTGGATCAGATATGGGTACTTGACAAAAACACAATTGCAGGACAGCAAGTTCTGCCTTCTCGTAGAAGAGTTGGAGGAAGGAAATATGGCAAAACCAACGTTTAAAGACAAGTAGGAAAAGAAGTACATACAGGTCCAAGCAAGAAAGAAGGGAATAATAAAGAATGACAGAATGGACCTTCAAGATGGCAGAGGAGTAAAGCATGGAGATCACCTTCCTCCCCACAAATACCTCAGAAATACATCTACATGTAGAACAACTCATATAGAACACCTACTGAACGCTTACAGAAGACCTCAGATTTCCCAAAAGGCAAGAAACTCCCCACGTACGTGGATAGAGCAAAAGAAAAAAGAGAGACAAAAGAATAAGGATAGGACCTGCACCTCTGGAGGGAGCTGTGAAGGCGGAAAAGTTTCCACACACTAGGAAGCCCTTTCACTGGCGGAGATGGGGGGTGACAGGGAGGGGGGGAAGCTTCAGAGCCACAGAGGAGAGCACAGCAACAGGGGTGCAGAGGGCAAAGTGGAGAGATTCCCACACAGAGGACGGGTGCAGACCAGCACTCACCAGCCCGAGAGGCTTGTCTGTTCACCTGCCAGGGCGGGTGGGACCTGGGAGTTGAGGCTTGGGCTTCAGAGTTCAGATCTCAGGGAGAGGACTGGGGTTGGCTGCGTGAACACAGCCTGAAGGGGGCTAGCGCACCACAGCTAGCCAGGAGGGAGTCCAGGAAAAAGTCTGGAACTGCCTAAGAGTCAAGAGACCTTTGTTTTGGGGTGCACGAGGAAAGGGGATTCAGAACACTGCCTAAACGAGCTTCAGAGATGGATGCAAGCTGCACCTATCAGCAAGGACACCAGAGATGGGCATGAAACACTAAGGCTGCTGCTGCAACCACCAAGGATCCTGTGTGGAAACACAGGTCACTATCCACACTTCCCCCCACCCCCAGGAGACTGTACAGCCCGCCACTGCCAGGGTCCTGTGATCCAGGGACAACTTCTCTGGGAGAACACATGGTGAGCCTCAGGCTGTTGCAACATCACACTGGCGTCTGCCTCCACAGGCTCACCCCACATTCCATACCCCCTACACGCCGCAGACTGAGTGAGCAAGAGATCCCTAATCAGCCGCTGCTTTAACCATATCCTGTCTGGGTGAACAATAGATGACAGAGGGTGACCTACATGGAGAGGCGGGACCAAATCCAAAGCTGAATCCCAGGAGCTATGGGAGCAAAGAAGAGAAAGGGAAATTTCGCCATGCAACATCAGGAGAAACAGATTAAATCTCCACAATCAACTTTATGTACCCTGCATCTGTGGAACATCTGAATAGACAAAGAATCAACCCAAAATTGAGGCCAAGGACTTTGGGAGAAACTGCAGACTTGGGGTTTTCTGTATGCAACTGACTAGTTTCTGATTTTATGTTTATTGTAGTTTAGTTTTTAGCACTTGTCATCATTGGTGGATTTGTTTACTGGTTTGGTTGCCCTCTTCTTTTTCTTCTCCTTTTTAATTTTAATAATATTTTTTTGTTTTTTATTTTAATAGCTATTTATTTTATTATTTATTTATTTCCATTTTTTTCTCCCTTTTCTTCTGAGCTGTGTGGCTGACAGGGTCTTGGTGCTCCAACTGGGTGTCAGGCCTGAGCTTCTGAGGTGGGACAGCTGATTTCAGGACATTGGTCCACCAGAGACCTCCTAGCCCCACATAATATCAATTGGTGAGAGCTCATCCAGAGATATCTGTCTCAATGCTAAGACCCAGTTCCATGCAAAGACGAGCAGCTCCAGTGCTGGACAAGCCATGCCAAACAAATCTCAAGACAGGTACACAACCCCACCCATTACAGAGAGGCTGCCTAAAATCATAATATGTTCACAGACACCCCAAAACACAGAACTGGCTGTGGAACTGCCCACCAGATAGACAAGATCCAGCCTCATCCACCAGAACACAGACACCAGTACACTCCAACACGAAGCCTACACAACCCACTGAAACAACCTTACCCACTGGGGGCAGACACCAAAAGAAATGGGAACTATGAACCTGCAACCTGCGAAAAGGAGACCCCAAACACAGTAAGTTAAGTAATCTGACAAGAAAGACAAATACGCAGCAGATGAAGCAGCAAAGTAAAAACTCACCAGAACAAACAAATGGAGAGAAAATGGGCAGTCTACTGGGACAAAAATTCAGTATTATGATAGTAAAGATGATCCAAAATTTGGGAATAGAATGGAGAAAGTACAAGAAACATTTAAGGAACTAGAAGAACTAAAGTGCAAGCAAACAGTGCAAGCAAACAATGATGAAAAACACAATAAATCAAATTTAAAATTCTCTACAAGGAAACAACAGCAGAATAACTGAGGAGAAGAACGGATATGTGACCTGGAAGATAAAATAGTGGAAAAAACTATCATAGAGCAAAATAAAGAAAAAATAATGAAAATAATTGAGGACAGTCTCAGAGACTTCTGGGACAACATTAAATGCACCAATATTCAAATTGTAGGGATCCCAGAAGAAGAAGAGAAAAACAAAGGTACTGAGTAAATATTTGAAGACGTTATAGTTGAAAACGTCCCTAATATGGGAAAGGAAATACTCAATTAAGTCCAGGAGGCTCAGGGAGCATCATACAGGATAAATCAATGGAGAAACATGTTAAAACACATATTAATCAAACTATCAAAAATTAAATACAAAGAAAAAAATATTAAAAGCAGGAAGAACAAAACAACAAATAACATACAAGGGAATCCCCAAAAGGTTAACAGGTGAACTTTCAGCAGAAATTCTGCAAGCCAGAAGGGAGTGGTACGACATATTTAAAGTGATGAAAGGGAAAAAACTACAACCAAGATTACTCTACCCAGCAAGGATCTCATTCAGATTCGACAGAGAAAATAAAAATATTAGAGACAGGCAAAAGCTAAGAGATTGAGCATCACCAAACCAGCCTTACAAAAAATGCTAAAGGAGCTTCTCTAGGCAGGAAACACAAGAGAAGGAAAAGACCTACAATAACAAACCCAAAATAATTACGAAAATGCTAATAGGAACATACATATCAATAATTACCTTAAATGTAAATGAATTAAATGCTCCAACCAATAAAACATAGATTAGCTGGATGGATACAAAAACAAGAACCATATATATGCTGTCTACAAGACACCCACTTCAGACCTAGGGACACATACAGACTGAAAGTGAGGGGATGGAAAAAGATATTCTATGCAAATGGAAATCAAAAGAAAGCTGGAGCAGCAATTCTCATATCAGACACAATAGACTTAAAATAAAGACTATTACAAGAGACAAAGAAGGACACTGACTAATGATAAAGGGATCAACCCATGAAGAAGATATAACAGTTGTGTATATTTATGCACCCAACATAGGAGCACCTCAATACATAAGGCAAATACTAACAGCCATAAAAGGGGAAATCGACAGTAACACATTCATAGTAGGGGACTTTAACACCCCACTTTCACCAATGGACAGATCATCCAAAATGAAAGTAAACAAGGAAACACAAGCTTTAAATGACACATTAAACAAGATGCACTTAATTGGTATTTACAGGACCTTCCATCCAAAAACAACAAAATACACTTTCATCTCAATTGTCCATGGAACATTCTCCAGGATAGATCATATCTTGTATAACAAATCAAGCCTTGTTGAATTTAAGAAAGTTGAAATTGTATCAGGTATCTTTTCCAACAACAATGCTATGAGACTAGATATCAATTACAGGAAAAAAACTGTAAAAATATACAAACACATGGAAGCTAAACAATACAGTTTTAAATAACCAAGAGATCACTGAAGGAATCAAAGGGGAAATCAAAAAATACCTAGAAACAAATGACAATTAAAACATGACTGCCCAAATCCTATGGGATGCAGCAAAAGCAATTCTAAGAGGGAATTTTATAGCAATATAATCTTACCTGAAGAAACAAGAAACAACTCAAATAAACAACCAAAAATTACACCTAAAGCAATTAGAGAAAAAAGAACGAAAAAAATCCAAAGTTAGCAGAAAGAAAGAAACCGTAAAGATTAGATCAGAAATAAAAGTAAAAGAAATGAAGGAAACAATAGCAAAGATCAATTAAACTTAAAGCTGATTCCTTGAGAAGATAAACAAAATTGATAAACCATTAGCCAGACTCATCAAGAAAAAAATGGGAGAAGACTCAAATCAATAGAATTAGATATGAAAAAGGAGAAGTAACAACTGACACTGCAGAAATACAGAGGATCATGAGAGATTACTACCAGCAACTCTATGCTAAGAAAATGGGAAAAGTGGAAGAAATGGACACATTCGTAGAAAAACAAAACCTTCCAAGACTGAGCCAGGAAGAAATAGAAAATATAAACAAACCAATAACAAGCACTGAAATTGAGACTGTGATTAAAAATCTTCCAACAATCAAAAGCCCAGGACCAGATGGTTTCACACACGAATTCTATCAAACATTTAGAGAAGAGCTAACACCTATCCTTCTCAAACTCTTCCAAAATATAGCAGAGGGAGGAATACTCCCAAAACCTTTCTATGAGGCCACCATCACCCTGATACCAAAACCAGACAAAGATGTCACAAAGAAAACTACAGGCCAATATCACTGATGAACATAGATGTAAAAATCCCCAACAAAATACTAGCAAACAGAATCCAACAGCACATTAAAAGGATCATACATAATGAGCAAGTTAGGTTTATCCCAGGAATGCAAGGATTCTTCAATATACCCAAATCAATCAATGTAATACACCATATTAACACACTGAAGGATAAAAACCATATGATCGTCTCAATAGATGCAGAATAAGCTTTTGACAAAATTCAACACCTATTTAAGATAAAAAAACCTCCAGAATGTAGGCATAGAGGGAACTTACCTCAACATAATAAAGGCCATATATGACAAACCCATAGCCAATATCATTCTCAATGGTGAAAATCTGAAGTCATTTCCTCTAAGATCAGGACCAAGACAAGGTTAACCACTCACACACTATTATTCAACATAGTTCTGGAAGTTTTAACCAGAGCAATCAGAGAAGAAAAAGAAATAAAAGGAATCCAAATCATAAAAGAAGAAGTAAAGCTGTCACTCTTTGCAGATGACATGATA